>NC_064819.1:83326738-83629768 GCF_024166365.1 Elephas maximus indicus | reverse complement strand
CACAAAGTTCAGTAAAGCAAAAAGAAAGCTGTATTCAGCATATATTCAAAAAGACAAAAGTTGAGAAACAGAAGAACATGCTGCCAGAGCTAATGTCTGCCCAAGTCCAAGGAAATATTACAGAGTAAGCAAGAATGGGAAGATGGACAAGCACGTTTCCCAGCCGTGTCTGCCCTAGTCCAGAGAATATTACAGAATAAACAAGAATGGGAAAATGGGCAAGCATGCTGCTGCAGCCCTGTCTGTCCAAAGTCTAAGGAAGGTTGCAGAGTCATCAGTATATATTTACATTACAAATGGCTGAAACCATTGAAAGTTTCACCTTTTCACGGTAGAAACTGTCATCCTACATTTCAAATTATATTTCTTGATGATGGCTGGTACAGGCTTCAGTAACGGCAGTCAGGAGGGTCTTCACTAATGCAACAAATTTCTATTCACTATATGTTAACAGAAAAAGGTAAGAGTGGAAAGAGCTCTGTGTTCTGGCTTACGTGAAAGTTTCCCTAAAAGATATTTTCCAAGATTACTCTCTATATTGTCTTTATCTCAGGGCCCAATTGATGTGTCCTTCTGTGAGCCCAACTTCAGCTGGGTCACATTCTCAGTGTTCCAGGACAGGGAATAATGATTCCAATATTGTTTCCTAAATCATTCCCTCCTTCGCCTGAAATAACCAATGAATGAAACCGTGACCCTAAGGTCTTTGAACCACGGAAACAAACCTCATGAGGTGTTCATTTATGCATAAGCAGCATCAGTAATTAGTTTTCTTTTGCCTCTGTAGCAACCACATTCTGCAAAACCTATGATTGTGTTTTAATATAAATACAGCAACATTTGTCTATTAAGGCACAAACTTCCTTGAGAGAGCTAATAGAAAATCTAATGCTATTCTAATTTGTAAAATCATAGGTCAAATTTCAGACACTTTTCTGGTTATGATATTTACAACTTTGCTAAGTTTACCAACAGGAACTTCTAATTCAAGAGTTAAAATAACTAAACGCATTAGGTAGAAAATTTAGGAGAAAAGAGTAAAATGCTTTCTTATATCCAGAAAGTAGAACTGTAAAATACTATTTCCAGAAAGAAAGGCCTTAAAACATCAGAAATATTCTCACATAAAACCCATAGTATCATTTCGTTTACTCAGTGTTATGTTGTTAACTTCCGTTGCAAGTGTTCTAGATCGACCACAGTCTATAAAATCCTCAGCTTCTTAGAGTTCTGGAAATCTTGACTGAGTCTAGTTACAGTCTTTTTTACAAGTTCAATATAATCCATCTTTTTTGTTGAGATATTCTGGTCAAATATTTTCAGAAAATCAGCAAAGTAAAAACTTATCTGCAGATGAGAAAATATGACCATGATTAATTTATAAACATAACTCTTGATAGTGAAAGACCTGATAGAAATTAATTACAAGCATAGTGTAAAGGCCAAAGCAGTTAAAAAAAACACTTCAGATAAAAAATTTTTCTAAATATAGCCATTAACTGTATTTTTAACGAACTTCAGGTGTAACACATAATAATCTTGAGACATAAAACCATATAGTCAGGTTATACTAAGAATATACCAAGATTATCAAGTCTCTAAGTACCTGAATAGTAATAAAAAAAAAAATTCAGTAATAAATAGTAATAAAAAATAACTTCAGAGCTAATTGATTTGAATTCTCCAGTGAAACTATTGACTTTGATGATGTTAGATTTAAAAAACAAAGTTTGAAATTAAGAAATAATAAAATTATGACATAATATTATTCATTTGTTGTCTAAGATAGACAAAAACACAAGAGGAAATACTAAGATATAAGTTTTTAACCCAAAGAGAATCGGCACGTCTCTTGATTTTAACAACATGTTAAAAAAAATAAAATGTAATTTATAACGTGTTAAATAAACCTTTTTAGCACTTTTCCCTTATAAAAATTTTGTGGCCTTTCATGAAGTTTCAGACTTGTCAGGAGTTTATCGTAAGTTACTATGAAATAATACTTTAGTTATTTAACCAAAGATCTCAAAATAAAACCTTAGCTTCCCCCCCCGCCCCTCAAAGCCACGTAGCTTGTTTTCTGACTCAGGAATCTTATTCTAGTTAGAGACAAAACCTTTGTTTTAGAGCCAGATTACACTAATAAATTAACTCCTTAACTCAGAAATCAAAGAAAATTTTATTTTAACAGCAAGAAAACTAATTCTTTGTTTTATATGCTATAAAATCTCCTAAAACCTCATAAATTAAACCATTAAATTTAGATAGATAAAACTTTTGACCATATCAAATAAATTTCTTTTTTAATAAACTTTTAAAGGTTGTCTTTGTTGTATATCTCTTATAGTATATCCCTTTAAGTGGCAAAAATGAACTCACTCATTAGCTGACCCAAATACACACACACACAGAAATATATATACATCCTTTCTCTTGTGGTATAAAAAGCAAAAAGATATAAGCTTAAATAATGACAGTATCTATTAACTCAATTCAACATCACTAATTTGTGCTGGGTTAAGTTACCTAAAAGGTCTTAGAAATTATTTTTAGCCTGTACATCATAAAACATAACTAATTGAAATAAAGTTTCTTTGAATATTCTAAGTTTTCATTTGACTTTTACAATTTTTCATATTTTCCCAATCTAATTTAATCAACTGGCTTTGTTCCCAGGCCATTTAAGGTGTGTTTCATTGTGATTTCTATTTGACCTTGGTGGCTGAGGGCTGGAGGCTGAGGAGGGAGTCATCTCAATTCATGTACCTATGTTCAAGTCCACCTACACATTTTGAAAGGCAAAAGTAACTAATTTCTTTCTCTTTTGCTGTTCTGGAACTGTTACTTTTAGTTTAAGACAGAACTATCCTTCTTCTTAGACTAAAACACATTTCATATAACATCTAGCTTAAGTTACTTAGAAAGATTTTGCTCCTAAGACTGACATACAGAACATAAAGATCTTGGTGTACTTTTCAAACAGACCAGTTTATATCAAAGTTTCCCTAAGTAACTACTAAAAGCCTCAATCATAAGATGGACACATGATACAGGTTTTCTGAACAAGGAAGGAATTGAGGTTCTAAGACAGCCTTAAAAAACCCCAATAATTCTTAGCTGTAACCTCTAATCTGATAGAAGACAGAAACTTAGACGCAGCACTCTAGACCCGAAGCAAACTCTTAGAACAAAAGGAGACAGAAAAATCACATGAACTCACTGAACAATACCACACAAAACAAGGATACGGGGATCCTAGTTTCTAAAAGTGTATGTAGTATTTTTTGGTAAGATCGATGCAATTCAACGGAGAAAACAGGTTCTAGATAAAACCTATTAACTTGCCAGAGCTTCAGATGGAGGGATATTAGAACTTTTGACAAAACCTGAGCATGAAGCGTAAGTTCTCTAAAGAGGAAAGAAAAGACAACACAAATGAAAGGTCATTTTCCCAAAATGATCACTGAAATTCCAAATTACTTCTGGTATACTCAGTTTATAGCATTTTTCAGTATGAACCCCAAACCAGTGTCTCAGTAGCTGAGGGGAAAATCCAAGCTCATTTATCCAAGATATTAAGCTTTAGGGTCCAAGCTTTTGGTTTCCTTTTTTGGATTTTAGTTCATTCTGCTGGCTAGAGACCTATTCTCTTATTTTAAACCTTGAATACACTAGTTCTTCCAATTGGAAAGTACTTTGAAGCTACTGATGATTTTAATTTTAACATTGTGATTTTTTAATTGAGAAACGATCTCATAAAAAAGGTCCAGAACTACCGCTTTTCCCTCCAAATTTCATAACACAGGTCAGGAGCTGCCACCTCCCCTTGAGAATTTGGCAAAACAGGTCAGGAGCTCCCACCTCCCCCTGGAGATCTGGCAAAACAGATCACTATTTTCCAGGTTTTCTGAGTCACAAAAAGGCCCAAACTTTGTGGCTTATGGTGATCCAGAGCTACCTCTTTAATGTTTCAAACACCCGAATCCGGACCTAAATTGCAGTTTACCTAAAAAACCCTAAAGAGTTACCAAATATCACTCTTAGCCAAATGACCAAGCAAAAAACTAAGAAAGATCCTCCTTAATCAACCAACCGGTTTTCCAAACAAATATGCTGAACAAAGCTTAAGAAAACATGAGATCGAGAACAAAAAAGAAGCAAAGGCTCATTTTCCAAGAGCAGTCATTCTGTCAGTGTGGAAGGGAAGTCGAGTGGGAACACGTGGGTCCAGAAAATAGGACTTCTCTTTTTGTTGGCTTCCACTCCACAGTCCATGTGTCCTCGAGTTCAACTGGATTGTAGCTCCAGAAACTCTTGACGACTACGCCATTAACTGTTGTAGGGAAAAAACATCACAAAGTTTAGTAAAGCAAAAAGAAAGTTTTATTCGGCATATCATCAAAAAGACAAAAGTTGAGAAGTGGACAAGCATGCTTCCAGAGGTAATGTCTGCCCAAGTCCAAGAAAATACTACAGAGTAAGCAAGAATGGGAAAACGGACAAGCACATTTCACAGCCACGTGTGCACAAGTCCAGAGAATATTACAGAATAAACAAGAATGCGAAAACACACAAGCATGCTGCCACAGACATGTCCAAGGAAGGTTACAGAGTCATCAGTATATATTAACATAACAAATGGCCAAAACCATTGAAAGCTTCACCTTTTCACAGGTTGGCTAGAAACTGTCATCCTACATTTTGAATTGTATTTCTTGACAATCATTGGTACAGGTTTCAGTAACGACAGTCTTCATTGGTCCAACAAATTTCTATTAACTATATGTTAAAAGGAAAAGATAAGAGTGGAAAGTCTTTTGTGTTCTGGCTTTTGAGAAGGTACCCTAAAAGATATTTTGCAAGGCTAGTCTATCTATTGTCTTTATCTCAGGGCCCAACTGATGTGTCCTTGTGAGTCCTTTTGAGCACTTTTGAGCCCAACTCCAACTGGATCACATTCTTTACGCTCAAGGAGAGGTAAAAATGATTCCAATATTATTTCCTAGATCACTGTCAAAATGGAAAATAAATCCAGGTCGTTTAAGACTTAGGTGTTATTTGAGTTACAGTGAACCGCACTTACCACCCACCCTTTTTTTGTATGTGTTATCGTTAGTAATATGTCCTGCATACAATGTTGCTTATGTTATCATTCTCATGCCAACCATGCAAAATAAAGATCGAATTCATAAAAATATTGACAATAAAAGGCACCAGTCATGTAAACTAAAAAAAAAGAGATATTCAAACTACTTATGAATTGGCTTGGGACACCATCGTTAGTGGGGGACTACGGAGACAGATAGGGTTAACTGTGCCGGGTGGCTGAACAAAAGAGCTCTTAAAAGATTACCATCTAGAAGTTGGGTAAACAGGAACCCACCCTGTCAACATGAGATAATATTGAAACAACCCAGGAATTACTATCTCCTTTTTAGTGTTTTTCTAGTCTCCTCCTCATTTACAGGCTCCACATGTGCAGAAGAACAAAATGTGACCGCTGTTTAACCTTCCTTAGCCCTCCAAAGATGGTGATGTAGATCAAGTGTACTTGAGCTATATCCCAGAAGTGATGGCAAGGGCATCATATCAGCGGGTTCCGTCTTAGATTTCAGATGGGTGTGCAACCTAATCAGCATACACCGCCATTCTGAGAAGTACCGGACCTGTGAAAGAAGCTCACTAAAAATTCATTACTCTATTGTCTCTACTGAACCCATATAAGCCCTATCCTTGCTTTCCTTTTTGAGACAGTCTTCTGAATTGTATTTCTTGACAATCATTGGTACAGGTTTCAGTAACGACAGTCTTCACTAGTCCAACAAATTTCTATTCACTGTACGTTAACAGAAAAAGATAAGAGTGGAAAGTTTTGTGTTCTGGCTTTTGTGAAGTTTCCCTAAAAGATATTTTCCAAGATTATTCTATCTATTGTCTATCTCAGGGCCCAACTGATGTGTCCTTGTGAGTCCTTGTGAGGTCCTGTGAGCCCATCTCCAGCTGGGTCACACTCTCTACTCTCAAGGAGAGGGAATAATGATTCCAGTATTATTTCCTAAATCACTGTCAAAATGGAAAATAGATCCAGGTCCTTTAAGATTTAGGTCTTATTTGAGTTACGATAAACTGCAACTACACCCCCCATTTTGTACATGTTATCATTAATAACATGTCCTAAATACAATGTTCCTTATGTTATCATTCTCAGGCGAACCCCACAAAATAAATAAAGATCAAATTTACAAGAATATTGACAATAAAAGGCAGCAGTAATGTAAACTAAAAAAAAAAAAAGAGATATTCAAATTACTAAAGAATTGACTTGGGACATCATCGTTAGTAGGGGGCTACTGAGACAGATAGGGTTAACTGTACTGGCAGCTGAACAAAAGAGGTGTTAAAAGATTATCATCTAGACGTTGGGTAAACAGGAACCCATCCTGTCAACATGAGATAAAATTGAAACAACCCATGATTTTCTATCTCCTTCTTAGTGTTTTTCTAGTCTCCTCATCCTTTACAGGCTCTGCATGCATAGAAAAACCAAGCATGACCGCTGTTTAACCTCCCTTAGCCCTACAAAGATGGCGATGTAGTGCTGAAGATCAAGTGGGCTTGCACTATATCCCATAATAAGGGACACCAAGGGCTGCCGAGAGACTCCATCTTGAATATCAGCGGGTTCCATTTAGATTCCAGAAGCCTGAGCAACCTAAGGAGCATACATCGCCATTCTGAGAAGTACCCTCCCCTTGAAAGAAGCTCACTAAATATTCATTACTCTATTGTCTCCATGGAACCCATATAAACCCTAATCTTGCTTCCCTTTTCAAGCCAGTCTTTTGGAGAGGCCTAGATCCCCACTGACTCCTCTTGCTTGATTCAAGCAAAAGAAAGCTTGCTGAAGATAAAGTTTGTATTTGTGTGTATTCTTACTCAGGAAAAGACAAGGACCCTTTGTGTCAGATTGGCAGTTGGTAACACAGCTACAAATAAAGGGTGAATGGATCACAGGTGGTGGCATAGTGGTTAAGAGCTATGGTTGCAGACCAAAAGGTGGACAGTTTGCATCTACCAGGAGCTCCTTGGAAACCCTGTAGAGCAGTTCTACTCTGTCCTACAGGGTCCCTAGGAGTCGGAATCAAATCCTTGCCAGCAAACTTTTTTGTTTATGTGTTTTGGATCACAGGTATGCTGTACCCTTCCTTTACAGAAAGATACACTGCCTCTGTTCCTTCATGGTCAATCTGATCACATCTGCCTTGTATGACCAGGAAACTTCTAGAGATTTCTGGTCCACCGATTGCACCTTTTGAAGATTTCTAATGCTTAATGGTTTCAAAACTATCTCTAACATTGTTCATATTTCCTTGAATCAAAGGTCTTTGGGAAGACAGAATTAGGTGTTTGCCCCAGCCTTCAAATCTGACCCTCTATCAAGCTGGGATGCATTTACTTTTCCATTTTCTTCTCCAATACAAATATCCATAGCAGGTCCTCAGAGGAGAGACGATCTGGCTTGTAACTCTAACTGGGTGCATGTTGGCTGTGTTCCTGAAGTCAAATATTTATGTTTTAGATTACATTCTATGGACAGATGCAATGCTGTTATTCCATGTATTTGCTTTTGTGTGTGTGTGTGTGTTATCCACATGTTCTCTCTAGGCCCTTTAAGCAAACAGTAGTATGTTTGCCACGGTCAATACTGCACAGGGGAGTAAGGAATGGGGAGAAATTAGGGTGCTGTGAGTAGAATCCCAAATTCAGGGCCCAACCTTAAATCCACTGAATCTGTGGTTCAAGTCCTCCAAGTGTACAGATGCTAAAACTTGAGAAGCACTACTCTACATTTGAGAAGGAAATGCTAAGGGCCACGTGTGTGCTGAGGAGTAAGAGTGACTCCTGGGGTGTGCTGTCCATTCTGAAGCCATAGTTGTATTTGCCTTACATGGAGAGTTTCTCTTCTTTTCAACACCTCCAATAATTCAGGTGACTTTGGAGGTCACACAATACATAGCTTATTTTTTCTGGATGAATTCGCAAAGAAGCAAAGTGACACTCTCTGGTGAAAATGAGACAGATAGGGTTAACTGTGTCAGCAGCTGAACAAAGCAGCTATTAAAAGATTTCCATCTAGAAGTTGGGTAAACAGGAACCCGCCTTGTCAACATGAGATAAGATTGAAACAACCCAAGAATTACTATCTCCATCTTAGCGTTTTTTTCTAGTCCTCTCCTCCCTTATAGGCTCCACTTGAGAAGAACAAAGTGTGACCGCTGTTTAACCTTCCTTAGCCCTCCAAAGATGGCCATCAAGTGCCCTTGTGGTATGTCCCATAATAAGTCATGTCAAGGGCTGCACAGAGGACTCCATTTTGAATATCAGCGGATTCTATCTTAGATTCCAGATGCTCCTGCAACCTAATTAGCATACACTGCCATTCTGAGAAATACCTGCCCCTTGAAAGAAGCCCACTTAATATTCATTATTGTCTCCACCAACCCCCTAAAATCCCTAGCCTTGCTTCCCTTTTTGAGCCAGTCGTTTGGAAAGGCTTATATCCTTGCTGACTCCTTTTGCTTGACTCAAGCAAAATAAAGCTTGCTAAGGTTAAGGATTGTCTTTCGTGTGTATTTTTACTTGGGAAAAGACAAGGACCCTTTGTGTCAGATTGGTGACTGGTAACAAAAATATCTGCAGTTCGGTCAAGCTATTTGGGTGTCTATTATAGACTGAACTGTGTCCTACCAAAATATGTGTTGTAAATCCCAACCTCTATGCCTGTGGTTACGATCACATTTGGAAATGGGTCATTTTTGTTGTGTTCATGAGGAAGGATTAGTGTTGGGTGTCTTGAGTCAATCATTTACTAGATATAAAAGGGACAAAGATGGGAGAAGATACACACCATGCCACATGGAGATCTGCAATGAACCAGGAAACAAAAGCTGAAGAGAAAAGGAATTTCCTCCAGAGCTGACAAGAGGAAGCCATCCTCTAGAGCTAGGGTCCTGAATTTGAACTTATAGCCTCTGTTTATTAATGCTGTTCACTTCTGGTATTTCTGTTATAGCAGCACTAGATAAGTAAGACAGCGCAGTGGCCCTCAACTCAAAATCCAGTCTAAAAGAGACTGCAAATTTCAAAACAGAGACTGTGCTCTTTTTTTAATATTTTTATTTTGCTTTAAGTGAAAGTTTACAAATCAAGTCAGTCTCTCACACAAAAACTTATATACACCTTGCTACATATGCCCAATTGCTCTCTCCCTAATGCGACAGCCTGCTCCCTCCCTCCACTCTGTCTTTGTGTGTCCATTTCCTGAGACTGTAATCTTGATCTCTGTCCTCACAGAAAGATTTGGACCCTGGACCCTGCTGTCTCTTCAGACACCACCTTGTGATTAGGCCAATCTTCTGGTCTAGGACCAAGTTGTTAAACCTGTAACATGAGGGAATTGTGATTTAAAATCTTCTTGGCATTAGGTAGGCTTATGGTCTGAAAGACACTGCTTTGTGGCTAATAGACCATTCGTCTTTTCCTCCCTGGAGGAAATCATGCCACTACCCACTTTCTTCATTGCCCTCCCATACACATTCTTCTTTCCTAAGCCACTGCTTTATTTCTGTTTGACTCTTGTAAGGGACTCTTGTTTTATGGCAACCTTGACTTTCCTGATTCTTCACTCTGCCAAGAACCAGATGTAAGCAGTATAGAAGTCTACTGTAAAAGTATAGGTGATCTGTGCTCTAGGGTAAAAACACCACAAGTTTAGTAAAGCAAAAAGAATGTTTTATTTGGCATATATTCAAAGAGACAAAAGTAGGAAATGGACAAGCATGCTGCCAGATCCATGTGTATCCAACTCCAAGAAATATTATAGAATAGACAAAAGTGGAAAAATGGACAAAATGTGCTGCCACAGCCATGTCCGTTCGAGCCCAAGGAATGTTCCGCAATGACCAGTACATATTAACATTACCAAACAGGCAAAACCAAAAATTCACCCACACTTTGAAATGATTGAACCCACCCTACTCCAACAAATTCTTCATGACAATCTCTTTTACATGCTGTGTGCACAGCTTTTAAATCACTGAAAAGACTTCCAGTCTTTTTTGCACTAAAAGAAAGCTAAATAAGACCCATATGCAACCTGTTTTAACTTACCTACAAATATGACTTACAGACACCATCAGGAAGAGATCTATTTCATAACCTGGGATGGCCTGTAGTCATATTTTACAATCCACTTGCCAATTTCTGTATTTTAATTGGCGTATTTAGGTCTTTTACATTCAATGTAATCGTTCATTCTTCCAGAGCTTAAGTTTGGCATTTTGTTTTTTGTCTTCTGTTTGTACTTTCTCTCTCTTTTTTATTTCTTTTTTGCTGCCTTTTTACAGATTACTTGAACTTTTTAAAAATTCATGTTAATTTACAGAGTTTTTGAGTGTATCTCTTCGCATAGATTTTTTAGTGGTAAAAAAATATATGTACATATATGTATGTGTATATAAATCACAGTGTGTCATCATGTTACCTGTTCAAATTAAGTGTAGCAACCTGTCTTCGGCTGGGTTCTCTAGAGAAGCAAGACCAGTCAAGTATGTAAACACGTATATATACATAGAGAGAGGTACTTATATCCAGGAAATGGCTCATGGGGTTGTAGAGGCTGGAATGTCCAAAGTCTCCGGGTCAGTGTGGAGACTTCTCCCAATTCATGTAGCCATGGGCTGGCAAACCCAAGATTGGCAGGTCAGACAGTAGGGCTCTTGCTCACAGGCTTTGAAGATTGACAAATCCAAAGATCAGTAGGCAAGTGGCAGGTAAGCTGCTAGCTCAAGTCCGAAGAAACAGAAGTCAGAGAAACAGAAGCCAGCTGCAGGTTCCAGAACAAGCAAAAGCTTAAGATCCTTGCCAAAGAGTCCACCTATACCGGATGCAGGCCACACCCCCAAGGAAGTCCTTTTTCCACTGATTGGCTACTCACAGCAGATCCCATCATGGAGGTGATCACATATCAAATCTCATCATGGAAGTGATCACATCATCATACAACTGCCAAACTACATCATAACTGCCAAACCACTGAGAATCATGGTCCAGCCGAGTTGACACACAATCTTAATGATCACACAACCTTACCTCCTTTTTGGGGGGGTGGTGGTTTAATCTTCTACATTTCTATGCTTGCTTTTCTTAACGATGCAACATGTCTACCATGAGTGAGTCACTCCTACTTTTCATTTTCTTTCTAATCCCTCTTCTCTTCCTTCTCCTTCTTCTCTTCCTTTTTTATGCCTTATTCACTGTTTATTGCTCACATCCAAAGGAATAGGATAATTCTCTTGATGAAGTTTGTACATTAGGATATTCATCCATAATGTGAACTAAGATAGTTTGTGACTTTGACCTAAACCTGGAAAAATACTGTACAGGTAATCCAGGAACAAAAGGGAAGTTTTGGGATGAAGGAAAGACTAAGCTATCTAGGGAGGGAAGATGCCACAGGACATGGGATAAGACTATTGTTTATTTCTTCCAATTAATTTGGCACTTCCAAGAAACTGAGAATATCTGAAAACAGAGAATATGTAATTGCTTTTCTTTAGGAATTTCTGAATATGTAATGCATAATACCTTATGAATATGTAATGCATAGTTGGTGATAGGTCACACAAAATCACCTTGGATTGGTTTGTCTTCAATCCACAAGGAAGTTAGAGAAAAATTCTAAGGAAAATACCTGGGAGGTTAGCATTTCAATGGCACAAGCATCCCTCCAAGGTGTTTTGGCTCTCTTCTCCCTACTTGAAGTAGCTTGGAAATCTCCAAACTTCACCTAAAGACATGAGGAGCACTCTCACATGGAGATTTGGGACCCACAACCCCGGCTCACCTGCATATCAGGTGATTCTTCTCCTTGTTGGTAGAGTCAACTTGTTAATCCCTATGTTATGAATGGATTCTAACAAAATGTTTTCCTGATGTTAAAAGCTGGCATTTCTGACAAGGGGAGCTCCTCTTTGAGCTTTCAGCTTTGCTCCCTGGAGCGGTACCATGTTATCTTTGAGGCAGAAAATGTGTGAATGAACCAACATATGGTGTTCCCTCTCGTGCTGCAATCTGCTCTCCTTTATTGAAGATTTAGTTCTTGGCTCATATTTCTCTACCCAGATGCATCATTATTATCAGTGACTTAGACCAGTGAGCCCTTGAAGAAGTATGTCACTTCTGAGTATTTCACAATCTCACAGTTTATTAATTCTAAGTAATTATGTTCAGAGCTTTCAGGTGATATTTGATTTCTTTTTAGAATGTTGTTAAATTTTTTTC
The DNA here is from genome assembly GCF_024166365.1 of Elephas maximus indicus. Classification (NCBI taxonomy): domain Eukaryota; kingdom Metazoa; phylum Chordata; class Mammalia; order Proboscidea; family Elephantidae; genus Elephas; species Elephas maximus. The sequence goes on along the minus strand of NC_064819.1, from coordinate 83,617,426 downwards.
AATTGCAAAGTTAAAAATTTGAAAACAGAAACTGAATGCTTCCTAGCAAGTCTTTCACTTTCAGATTTCGACTACTTTTTAGTGTATTGGTCACGTAGCCTGATGGATAGGCCTCTGATTCCATATCAGAAGATAGAAGTTTCCAGTCCATGCTTGGTCCCTTGTTTATTGTTGGGCAAGAAGTGGAAGCTTCTTGAATTGACTTCCAGTGGTTGGTTCTAGAGATGTTGCTGGAGGGGAGGGGTGGAGTTTAGGTTGTGTCTTCTGGCACAGATCAATAAACAAACCAAAAACTCAAAGCAAAGCCTTTGCTATTGAGGTTGAGTTGATTCCATAAAGATTAAACCTGCTGCGGTCCAGTGCATTCCCACTCATAGTGATCCTATATGGCAGAGTAGAACTGCCCCATAGGGTTTCCAAGGCTGTAAATCTTTATGGAAGCCAACTGCCCCATCTTTCTCCATTGGAATGGCTGGTGGGTTGCACCACAAAGCGCTTAACCACTACACCACCAAGGTTCCTCAAAGATCAGCAGTTAACATTAAAGAAAACTAAAAATGGTCAGAATCTCAAGAAGACCTTGAGCAAACCTATGTCCCAATAATTGTCATCATACTAGATTTGGTCAATAGTTTGCAATATGTCACTGGCAGCAAACCAGTAGAAGTATTGTATAAAGAGTTGTTATCAACATTATAGCTACCCTGGTTTTCCTGACTCACAGTCTTGCTGTAGGACTGGTAGATGATGGCCAAGAAAAAGATGTGAGAAATAAAATAGCCCACTCTAAATGATGGAATAAGCTTCTCTGGAGAATTCTAGGTTTCAAATGAAAAGTTAGAAATACTTGTGTGCATGGTGGTTATGTGGTTATTAAGCCTAAAACTGCCTTTGAAATCTGGACCCTCACAGAGTCTGTGGCACATCAACTGTGCTAACCTAGCTCAGGGATTCAACTTTTCCTGACGATTACTGTCAAATACTCCATGGTGAAAACCCTGGTGGCTTAGTGTTTAAGAGCTTTGGCTGCTAACCAAAAGGTCAACAGTTCGAATCCATCAGGCTCTTCTTGGAAGTTCTGTGTGGCAGTTCTACTTTGTCCTATAAGGTGGCTGTGAGTAGGAACCAACTCAAGGGCAAAGGGTTTGGCTTTTTGGTTTTATTCTCTAAGTATTCTTTCTGTTATTTGCCTTGCTTTGCAAGCACAATGCACTAATATTTGATAAACTCAAGGCAAAATCTTCAGGCAGATCCACCTTCTACATTCAACATTGCTCCCTACCACCACCAATGAAATTTCTTTCGGTTCTCTCAGAAGTCCCCAAGATCGGAGTTTCTGAGCTGCAAACAAAAACAATCTCATGTATGCCTTTCAAAGTGTGCAGTTTGTGTATCCTGTGATGGCAAGACCGTCTCTGAACTCTCATAGCCAGAGTTGTGCATGAAATGAGCTGGTGTTTTCTGCAGAACAAATGATCTAAGTCCATTTTCCTTAGAGAGAGCCTTCTTACTACTTGTGAACTTCAAGGAAGCACAAGAGAGATGGAAAGCTCAGAAATGATCTATCTCCTTGATGGTCCAGATCCTTTGCATCCACAGAGACCCAGGTACAAGCCCTCTTCCACCCACTTCTTTTCTTCTTCCTTTTTTTAAACCTGTGCCTCAACCATCTATGTTTCTTCCCAGCATCTGCAGCCCCTCTTTGTCAGTGGACATAGCACTCTGCCCCTCCTAGCCATCTTTCCCCTTCCACTTTCTTTGTGTCTACTGCTCCTCTTCCTGGGTGAAGCCTCCCCAGGCTCCTTATTCCCCATCCAAATTTCTATGCCAGTGGTTCTAAACCTAAACCTATCTGATGGTAAAAATTACCTGGGGACAATTCTAAAGTGTATTAATTTATGACCCCATCTTATTTCAAAGCAATCAGGAACGGGGAAGTGGACCAAGGAATCCATATTTTTATAAAGTTCTCAGGCTATTATTCCCAAGCTTTGGTGTCACTGAAATACACCCTATATAGCATGTATGACCCTTATGTCTTTGTGTTTATTATATTACCTTTTAATATCTTTCTGCCCCTGACTTCACAGTTCTAAATTCTAGTAGTCCAAATTCAGGGTGTCAAAAAACTTGTTGCCACCATGTCGGTTCTGACTCATAAGAACCCTATAGGACAGAGTAGAAATGCCCCATAGGGTTTCCAAGGCTATAATCCTTACAGAGGGAACCCTGGTGGCACAGTGGCTGCTTGTTGGAATGGAACAGGAGCTCAGCTAGAGAAAGATGTGGCAGTTTGCTTCCATAAATGCTTACAGCCTTGGAAACTCTGTGGGGCAGTTCTAGTCTGTCCTATAGGTCACTGTGAGTCAGAATCCACTTGACTCCAATGGGGGGATTAATCTTTATGGAAGCAGACTGACACATCTTTCTCCCCACAGTGGCTGATGGCTTCCAACCACCTAACTCCTGGTTAGCAGCTGAGCACTTATCCACTGTAACAGCAGGGCTATGTTTTTATGGAGGCTGTAGGGGAAGATCCTTTTTTGTTTCTTCCAGGTTCTGGTAAATCCAGGTGGCCCTTGGATTGCACCTGCAGTATAACTCCGTGGCCGTCTTTCCTCTATCTGTGTCTCTGTCTTGTCCCCTCTTTTATAAGAATACCATTCAAATGGGATTTGGGCCCACACTAACCCAATATGATATTATGTCAAGTTAGCTGATAACATGTTCAAGAAGCTATTTCCAAACAAGGTCACATTCTCAGATACTGGGAGTTAGAGCTTCAAGATATCTTTCTGAGGGGGACACAACTGAATCCATTACGCAGCTGTATGTATATACCATAGATTATTCAAATAGCTTCCAATTAATGGACGTGTGGCTTATTTTTAGGCGTTTTCTATTACACAATTTAAAAAAGATTAGCTACTATCATATTTCATTTTGTATTTTTACCCATGTTTATTTGGAATTGATTGCTAACAAAAGGCTTGCTGAATGGGAGGATAAATGCAAATAATATTTTGCTGGCTTCAGCTGTGTAAGTTTGGAATCTGTGCATATCACATAGTAGAAACTCCATGAAGATATGTTGCAGAAAAAGAACTGGAATAATTTAATGGAAACACTTCCATGAAAAGTTACTTAGGGCATATCACTTTTGTTTTGGCAGTGAGAATTCTGCAGCCGCAGCTCCTTTTTATCAGTACAATCAGAACTTAGAGTACAGTAAGTGGGGTAGAGAATTTCGGGGTAGGAAGGATAGAAAGCAGATTGGTTTTCCATGGAGAGGAAAAAAAGCAAGCTTCCACTAGGACTAGAACCCATTTTCTATTATTTACAAGACTTTTAACCAACCAAGCTATAGGGCTTTTACAAACGTGAGGCTTAATGCTGTTTTTTTTTTTTTTTTTTTTTTCTGATTAGGCGAAATATTCTTGCTGCAAAATCTACACGGTCCAGACCAGTTTGCGGTGAGAATGTGGACAAACAACAAGCAGATGTTTTGCTTATTCACATGTGCTGTAGAATTAATAACGCATTCAGAGTTTCCAGCCGCTTGAGTGTCAGCGCCAATAACGCAATTAGTCCAAGGGTAACCCTCAGCAAGTGTCGAGGCAGCCCAATCGTTCCAAATGGGATGCACTTTTCTAAAAACAAACTTCGCCGTTACGTGGCTCATCTTTTATAACTTAGATTCTTCGTTCGGACGCCCTAATGAGGGTCTCTAACAAAGGAATTTCACTGAGTCTCTCACTGACAAGTGATCGTCACTTGCACTGACAGCAAGCAGTGATTTGGAGGGGACGGAACGGACGAGACGAGAAGGCTGGGACGGTTGAATTCAGCTGCTGAGTCTCCCTCAAAACCATACGCACCCAGTGCCGTCGTAAAACCATAAAAGAAAAAAAAAAAACCGTCGCTCCTTAAAATCCCGGAATACCAGAAGAGAGCGCTATAATGTCTCTAATCAGAAAACCAGAGGTGTAGAGCCTCTTGGGAGAAGGGGCAGGAGAAGAGAGGCCGGCTGGCCACACTGGTTTCCTGGATCCAGGTAAAATTCTCCTAAAGTTAAGAGTCTTTGGGCTCCGGGGAAACCCCGCTGTGCCCTACTCACTCAAGGCTGCTTTCAAGCGCAGTAGGTCTTCCGCTCGCAAACAATGTAACTTCTTCTGGTCTCTAACCCGGCCCTTGCACCCTGCGGTGACCCCCGCCCCTGCCCGCCGTTGCATCCCCGGGACCCTCAGAGGGCGGGGTTGGATAGCTGTGAGTAAGACCGCAGCCCTGCTCCCCGGAGAATGTCCGTCCTGGGAGTGTAGAAGAGCGGTGGAAGTCGAGGTGAAGCTACAGAGCTCCTGGCCCCTAGGACACGCCGGGACTGAAACGCCTGAGGGGATCAGCAGGGTAGGCCGACAGGGGAGGGGAAATCCAAGGACCTCGACCAGATCGCTTTGGTGGGGTGAGAGCTGGCGGGATGTGTCCTCTCAGGGTTTGGGGACGACACCAAGGAATGGGTCATTTGCAAACTGACGCCGGCTCTGGGATCTGGGAAATAAGACCGTCCACACATGCAGCAAAAACTGGGAGATCTATTTCTACAACAAGGAAGCTTTCTCACAAACGGATACATTTACGCACAACACACAGAACCATGACTCGATTTCCAGGTGGGTGAGGCTGGAGCTCCTCTATTCCCTGGTTGCGAACTTAAGGAATAACTTCCTGATGCCCACCCCTGACCCCCAGACGCACCTGAGGAGAGGCTTCGCCTCCTCCTGGTCACAATAAACTCACAGTATTTGCGTATTCGTATGGAAATAAACATTAACTGTTTTCCCATTTCTACTCCAAAGCAAGAAGCCCTTCACCACGCTAATTTGCTCAGTAATCCTCTGTTCCCCTTCCCAGTGCCATTGAAAAGCAAGACAGGAAAAGATGGACTGAAAGAGGAGACAAAGAACGAAGGGGCTCGATCATTTCATTTGGAATTTTCCTTAGTTTTCTGAGTAGTGTTTGGAGTGTGGGACAGCCTGAGGTTACCAAGCAGAGAAGTGTCTTACTGTTTTACTTTCCCTTCTTCGCACTCCTCCTCTACTAATCCATCAACGGTCTCCAAAAATTGGATCACATTTTTCAGACACGGATGGCAACAGACCTCATGTAATTTCAGATTTGTCCGTAGATAATAGTGAAGCGGATTTGAACTTATAAACGTAGGAGTCGTATAAACAGTACTTCGGTGCATAAGTAAAATGGCACCCCCAGGCAGCGGGAATAGCTCAGCGGGGAGAGCGTTAGACTGAAGATCTAAAGGTCCCTGGAGCAATCTCCGGTTTTAGCAGTTTTGTTTCCCTTTGCATAATTATGATCATAGCTTTTTTAATATAACAGTTGCATTCCAAGGCTTTAGGAGTGTAGTAGAACTAAGTGTAAATAAAGTTTAGCAAAAACTTCTCCGGAAGGAGGGCGTAGCTTACTGGTAGAACGCGTGCTTCGCATGTAAGAGGTGTAGAGATCCATCCCCAGCACCTCCAGAGTTTTCCTCTATTTCAACACGGTTTAAACTCATTCTTTAAGGAACTGAGCCCCGGGGTCGTCCAGGAGATGAGAATTCGGCTACCAACCAAAAAGCCAGAGGCAGAGTCTCAGAAACACTATGGAGCAGTTCTATCCTGTCATACTGTCACTATGTGATGGAATCCACTCCATGGCAACCGTTTTATAGTGCTCCCCGCCCCCCCGAAGGAATGCAGATGTAGTTCTCCTAATATTTTCCATACCATTACTGCATACATAGAAAGTAAAAACATAACCCGGTGCATTCCTTCAATGCTCTTCCATTCACAGGCTGTGAGCCTCTACATCCCTTAAGGAGACTGTGACAACGGAAGGAAGATGTTAAGAAAGGGGAGAAATGAAGAGCGTGATCCCAAAGGAATCACTTGCAACATCCTGACGCAAAAGCCTGCACATTAACTGGCGGTTCACCCTGGCTCTCATTTGTAGTGTTATTAAAAAGACAGAAAGGCAGAAAAAGAGATGGGGAAAGGCTTCTGCAGACAGTTTTCTTTAGTGCATTGTGTTTTCTGGGCCAAAGGATGGAGCATAAGCAGAAAAGCCTATCTTAATGCCCACCGATTTCTCTGTGGGAGCTTGGCCCAAAATTCAGCGATGGACGGTTGTAGGTCCCGAGTCTTTTTAGATGAGCGCCTGGCTAGGACTCTGGGCAAGGTAACGCAGTCAGGGAATTAGAAGCTTTCCTAATACGAAAGGAGAAGAAATAACTAGAATCAACACATCCTCAGCCGATATTCCATAATATCAATTTTCCTTCACTACCTCACTAACTCCATTTTCCTCCTTATATAAATCTTGAAATAAAATATTTACTGGAAACCTGAGTTAACAACAAAAGGAGGTAGACCCATGTGAAGAAGCAGGGAAAAGCTTTTCTGTCAAAATGGAAAATACATACAGGCAGTATCCAACTTACACCACATTTGAGTTACAATGAATCACACTTACCATTTGCATTTTTTGTACATCTTGTCGTTCTTAATATGGCCTAGATACAATGTTGTTTATGTTATTATTCTCATGCCAACCATGAAAATAAAAGATAAACTTATAAAAATATTGACAATTAAAGGCAACATTAATGAAAACTAAGAAAAGCAAAAAAAAAAAAAGATATTCAACTTACATAAGAATTGACTTAGGACACCACCGTTAGTGGGGCACTACTACAAATAATTTTGCTGATGTGGCACGACTCAAAATCAGAAAAAACAGCTGCAAACATCCATTTATAATCAGAACCTGGAATGTACGAAGTATCAATCTAGGAAAATGGGAAATGGTCAAAAATTAAATGGAACTCATAAACATTGATATCCTAGGCATTAGTGAGTGAAACGGACCGATATTGGCCATTTTGAATCAGACAATCATATAGTTTCCTATGCTTGGAATGACAACTTGAAGAGGAATGGTGTTGCATTCATCATCAAAAAGAACATTTTAACATCTGTCTGGAAGTACAATGCTGTCAATGATAGGATACTATCCATACGCCTACAAGGAAGACCAGTTAATATGACTATTATTCAAATTTATGCACCAAACACTAGGGCCAAAGATGAAGAAATAGAAGATTTTTATCAGCTGTTACAGTCTGAAATTGATCAAACATGCAATCAAGATGCACTGATAATTACTGGCAATTGGAATTTGAAAGTTGGAAACAAAGAAGGATCAGTAGTTGGAAAATATGGCCCTGGTGATAGAAACAATGCCAGAAAGCAAATGATAGATTTTGCAAGACCAACAAATTCTTCATTGCAAATACCTTCTTTCACCAACATAAATGGCGACTATACACATGGACCTTGCTGAATGGGACACACAGATATCAAACTGACTACATCTGTGGAAAGAGATGATGGAAAAGCTCAATGTCATCAGTCAGAACAAGGCCAGGGGCCAAGAACCATCAATTGCTCATATGCAAGTTCAAGCTGATACTGAAGAAAATCAGAGCAAGTCCACAAGAGCCAAAATATGACCTTGAGTATATCCCACCTGAATTTAGAGACCATCTGAAGAATAGATTTGACACATTGAACACTGGTGACCAAAGACTGGACAAGTTGTGGAATGAGATCAAGGACATCATACATGAAGAAAGCAAGAGGTCATTGAAAAGACAGGAAAGAAAGAAAAGAGCAAGATGGATGTCAGAGGAGACTCTGAAACTTGCTCTTGAATGTCGAGCAGCTAAAGCAAAGGAAGAATTGATGAAGTAAAAGAACTGAACAGAAGATTTCAAAGGGCAGCTCGAGAAGACAAAGTAAAGTATTATAATGACATGTGCAAAGAGCTGGAGATGGAAAACCAAAATGGAAGAACACGCTCGGCCTTTCTCAAGCTGAAAGAACTGAAGAAAAAATTCAAGCCTCAAGTTGCAATAGTGAGGGATTCTTTGGGGAAAATATTAAATGAAGCAGGAAGCATCAAAAGACGATAGAAGGAATACACAGAGTCATTTTACCACAAAGAATTAGTCGATGTTCAACCATTTCAAGGGGTAGCATATGATCAGGAACCAATGGTACTGAAGGAAGATGTCCAGGCTGCTTTGAAGGCATTGGCAAAAAACGAGGCTCCAGGAGTTGATGGAATATCAATTGAGATGTTTCAACAAACAGGTGCAGCGCTGGAAGTGCTCACTCGTCTATGCCAAGAAATATGGAAGACAGCTTCCTGGCCAACTGACTGGAAGAGATCCATATTTATGCCTATTCCCAAGAAAGGTGATCCAACTGAATGTGGAAATTATAGAACACTATCATTAATATCACACGCAAGCAAAATTTTGCTGAAGATCATTCAAAAATGGCTGCAGCAGTGTATCGACAAGGAACAGCCAGAAACCCAGGCTGGTTTCCGAAGAGGATGTGGAACCAGGGATATCATTGCTGATGTCAGATGGATCCTGGCTGAAAGCAGAGAATACCAGAAGGATGTTTACCTGTGTTTTATTGACTGTGCAAAGGCATTTGACTGTGTGGATTGTAACAAATTATGGTTAACTTTGAGAAAAATGGGAATTTCAGAACACTTAATTGTGCTCATGAGGAACCTTTACATAGATCAAGAGGCAGTTGTTCGGGCAGAACAAGGGGATATTGATTGGTTTAAAGTTAGGAAAGGTATGCATCAGGGTTTTATCTTTTCACCATTCCTATTCAATCTGTATGCAAGGAAATAATATGAGAAGCTGGACTATATGAAGAAGAATGGGGCATCAAGATTGGAGGAAGACTCATTAACAACCTGCATTATGCAGATGACACAACCTTGTTTACTGAAAGTGAAGAGGACTTGAAGCACTTATTAATGAAGATCAAAGACCACAGCCTTCAGTTTGGATTGCACCTCAACATAAAACAAAAATCCTCACAACTGGACCAATGAGCAACATCATGATAAATGGAGAAAAGATTGAAGTTGTCAAGGATTTCATTTTACTTGAATCCACAATCAACAGCCATGGAAGCAGCAGTCAAGAAATCCAAAGACACATTGCGTCGGGTAATTCTTCTCCAAAGGACCTCTTTAAAGTGTTGAAAAGCAAAGATGTCACCTTGAAGACTAAGGTGCACCTGACGCACGCCATGGTATTTTCAATTGCATCATATGCATGTGAAACCTGGACAATGAAGAAGGAAGTCCGAAGGAGAATTGATGCCTTTGAATTGTGGTGTTGGTGAAGAATATTGAATATACCATGGACTGCCAGAAGCAAGAATAGATCTGTCTTGGAAGAAGTACAACCAGAATGCTCCTTAGAAGCAAGGATGGCGAGACTGCATCTTACATACTTCAGACATGTTGTCAGGAGGGATCAGTCTCTGGAGAAGGACACCATGCTTGGCAAAGTACAGGATCATTGGAAAAGAGGAAGACCCTCGACGAGGTGGATTGACACAGTGGCTGCAACAATGGGTTCAAGCATAACAACGATTGTGAGGATGGGGCAGGACTGGACAGTGTTTCGTTTTTTTCTGTATAGGGTCGCTATGAGTCAGAACCGACTGGACGGCACCTAACAACAACAACAAAACAACAACAACAACTACAGATAAAAGGTGACTGGATCACAGGTATGATGAAAGCTTCCTTTGTAAAGAACAGTCTCTGTCTCTGTTCCTTCATGGTCAATCTTATCACATCTGCTTCTTATGACCAGTAAACTTCTAGGAATTTCCATTCCACTGCTGGTAAATTTCTAATGCTTTATGGTTTGAAAAATGTCTCTATCTCTGTATGTATTCCTGTTGAATCAAAGTATCTTTGGGAAGACACAGAATTTGATATTTGCTCCCAGCACTCCCATCTGGGATGTCATTACTTCTCAATTTTCTTCTCTGATGTAAATATCCGTAGCAGGTAGTCAGGAGAGAGATTGTCTGGCTTCCTAGTCTGATTAGCCTCAGGTTGGTTGTATTCATGGGGTCAATTATTTATTTGTTTTAGGACCCATTTTATCAACAGAGGTAATGTGGTCATTTCATGTGTTAGCTCTTTTTCCTGTTATCCACTTGTTCTCTCCAGGCACTTTAAGAACACGGTAGGAAAAATTGGAAGGGTCATGTGGAGACAGTAATACTGGCTTCATAAAATGAGCTAGGAAGCATTCCCTCCCCTTCTATTTTCTGGAAATGATTGTGTATAGTTTGGGTTAATTCTTTAAATATTTGTTGGAATATTCTAATTAATCTTTCTGGACCTGGTAATCTTGGGGGGGGGGGCAGGGAGGGCTATAGGACTTTTAAAATAAGAAAATTAAATATCCTCAATACAATGCTATTCAAAATACATATTCATATTGGGTAAGTAGTGGCCATTTGAGTTTTGTGAGCAATTGGTCTGTTTCAATTAAGTTGTCAAATTTACGTGTGTAGCATAAATTAGACTATTTCCTTATTATTCATTTGTTGTCTCTAGAGCCTGTAATGATATCCCCTGTTTCATTCCTGATTCTGATACTTTGTGTTTTCCTTCCTTCTTTTTTTTTTGGTTTGTTTGTTTTTGTCAATCTAGAGGCTTGTTAATTTTATTCATCTTTTCGAAGAACCTACTTATTGTTTCACTGCTTTTCTCCATTTTGTTTACTTTCAATTTATTTCTGCTCTTATTTTTAGTATTTCTTTACTTCTGCTTGATTTGAGTTTACTTTGCTCTTCTCTCTCTTTTTTTAGGTTCTTCAAGTGAGAGTTCACATAATTGACACGAGGCTTTTTTCTTTTTTTCCGTATGAATTTAGTGCTATAAAATTCTTTCTCAGTACTGCTTTAGTGTGTCCCACAAATTTCGACATGTTGTATTTTCATTTTATATCCTTGAGACTTTCTCTTTAACCTATAGATTATATAAAAGTGTGTGGATTAGTTTCCAGCTTGGAAAATTTGTTTTCTGTTTCTGTGACTGATTTTTAGTTTGATTCCATTGTAGTCAGAAAACCCACTTGGTATGATTCAATTCTTTTAAATATGTTAAGGTTTGTTTGAGGGCCCAGACTATATGTTGTGTCTTGATTCATGCTCCATGGGGACTCGAAAAGAATGTGTATTCTGCTCTTGTTTGGTGAAGTGCTCTATAAATGTTGATTAAGTCTGTTGACAGATGCACTTTTTTAGTCCTTGTATATCTTTGCTGATTTTCTGTTTAGTTGCTTTTCAATTATTTAGAGACAGGTGTTGAAGTCTCCAACTATAATTGTGGATTTGTCTACATCTCCTGTCAATTCGATCAGTTTTTTTCTTCACATATTTTGCACCTCTGCTGTTTGGTGTCTACATATTTAACACTGCTATTCTTTTTATTCCGGTAGTCTCAACTTACCTTAGTGTTACAATGAAACAGAGAACTGGATTTTTTTCCCACTTATCATTATTAATAGGTAATACAGTGCATAATTTTTTTCTGTCATCACATCTGTAAGTTTGTGTGTAATTTTTCCAACCTCCCAAGATAAATAAAGCTTGGATTTATAAAGATATTTATAATAAAAGGCAATAATACTGAAAACTAAACAGAAGAAATGAGATATTTGACTTACAGCAGAATCGACATAGGAAGGAGTCATTAGAATGGAACCTCCTTGTAATTTGATGACTTCCTGTTGCTTTTGGTGGGTTGATCCTTTTATCATTAATTGATGTCTCTCTTTGTCCCTGTTAATTTTTTGGTCTGAAGTTTTCATTATTTGATATAAATATAGCCACTCATGTTTTCTTTTGATTAATGTTTGCATGATATATCTTTTTTAAATTCTCTTTCATTTCTCCCTAACTATATAATTATATATATATATAAAATGAGTTAGTTGTAGATACCTTATACAGGCAGTCCCCAAGTTACAAATGTCTGACTTCGAGAAAACTCCTTTTGCCCTTTAGTGTTACATAACTTTGCCCTCACCTTGAAATGATTGAGTCAACCCTACTCCAACAAATTCTTCATCACAATCACTTTTTCATGCTGCATGTACAGCTTTTAAATCATTGAAAAGGCTTCAGCCCTTTCTTGCACTAAAGGAAGACTAAGAAATGTATGCATTTGTTTTGAATTTTCTACAAGTTAAAAAAAAATTTTATTGTGCTTTAAGTGAAAGTTTACAAATCAAGTCAGTCTCTCATACAAAAATGTATATACACCTTGCTATATACTCCTAGTTGCTCTCTCCTTAATGAGACAGCATATTCCTTCTCTCTACCCTGTATTACCATGTCCATCCAGCCAGCTTCTCTCCTCCTCTGCCTTCTCATGTCCCCTCCAGACAGGAGATGCCCACGTAGTCTCGTGTGTCTACTTGATCCAAGAAGCTCACTCCTCACCAGTATCATTTTCTATCTTATACTCCAGTCCAATCCCTGTCTGAAGAGTTGGCTTTGGCTAACAGATGGTCTGGGGACCATGAGCTTTGGGGTCCTCCTAGTCGCAGTCAGACCATTAAGTCTGGTCTTTTTACGAGAATTTGAGGTCTGCATCCCATTGCTCACTTGCATCTTCAGGGACTCTCTGTTGTGTTCCCTGTCAGGGAAGTCATTGGTTGTAGCCGGATACCATCTAGTTCTTCTAGTCTCAGGCTGATGTTTATCTAAGATTTGAATTAAAGACTAAAACTCACATTCTGTTTTCTTCAGATTTCTGTAGAGCAAAAAGTGGGATGAGAAGAGTGAAGAAGCAGAGCTCCCAAGAGAGGTAACTAGGGTGAAATGAAGCCCTTCTCTGTAAGAAAAATAATTAAGAATACCTGAACAGAGACTTGAAACCTGGACCCTCAGATTGAAAGCCCACTGCTCTACCAACTGAGCTACCCAAACCTATGTAGTGTTTCCTGAGCATCTCTTTTAGGCTTCTTTATGGCAGTTGCAATGTTCTAGCTGCTCTTTGGTAATCCTGTGGGGCCTTTCTTCTCTGTCCTACTGGTTCTCTATGAGTTGGAATGGACTTGATGGCAACAGGTTCATTTTTTTGGTTGTATGTTGCCAACTGGTTTCATATTTCATGTGTTCAGATTGTTTTCCTTGAATTCTCCTTGTTGACAAGAATATTTTGTTTGAAAGAGGTGGTGTCATCCATTGGATCATTTCTCTTCCTTCTGTCTTTGCCTTGTATCTCTTTAAATTTTAACAACCAGAGCGCGACCCTAAGACAGAGCACTGCCAGCTTTCTGATGGCACGGATAGATGTGGAGGTCTTCAATACTTGCCGAATGATGTGAATTTATCCCTTTGTTCTTTATTTCCCCAGTTGCACCTATTTTTCTTGAAGCAACACGAATGCTACTCTTTTTCATATTTCTCTGCATTGTCTTGTACATCTTTCTTGCAGCCTTGGGAAACAGGAGAAAAGAGTTGGAGAGAATTCGAAGATGTATGAGAATGTATCAAAATGATGAGGTCGCAAAGGAGCCTGTTTTTAATCTTCTCCATCTCTGTGCTTATCTTTCTTAAGGATGTACCTTGTTCACCAATGTGAGCCACTCCTTCTTCTTAGTTCTTTCTCCTGTTCCTCTTCCTTCTCTTCCTTTGTCTTATCTTTATTCACCTTTTGCCACCAAATTCAAAGGAAGAGGATAATTATCTTTATGAATTAATGTACATTAGGACATATCGTCCAGAGTATGATTCAAGATAGTTCGTAAGTCTTGACCGAAACCTCAGAAAATACTGTACAGTCAATCTGGGAATGAATAGGGAAGTTTTGCTGTGAAGGAAAGACTAACCTCTCTGTGGAGGAAAGACAGAATAGTTCCTCTGGGACAAGAGTGTTTTTTATTTCTAAAAAAAAAAAAAAAACTCAGCACTTCCAAGAAACAAAGGCTATGTGAAAACTGAGACAATTTGTAATTGCTGTACTTTGGGAATTTGTGGATTTCTCTTTTCTCCTACCCTACCAATATATCAGGCATAGGTAGGGGTGGGTCATACAAAATTGCCTTGGATTCCTTTGTGAATCAATACCACGAGAACTCAGGGATGACTTTTAAGCAAAATATCTGAGGGGTTAGGATTTCAATGAGAGAAGTGCCCCTCCAAGGTATTTTGGCCCACTTCTCCCGCTTGAAATAACTTGGAAGCCACCAAATTACCCATCAGATCTCTGGACCACTTACCAAGGGAGGTTTGGGACCTACTCCCTAGTTGCATGTGATTCTTCTACTTGTTGATAGAGGATGAAATTGTTAAAAATTATGTTATGAACAGATTAAAATAAAATCTTTTCCTGGCATAAAAAACGGGCATTTCTGGCAGGAGGTGCTCTTGTTTGAGCTTCCAGACCTTTCTCCTCAAAGCAATGCCATCTTATCTTTGAGACGGGAAAGGTCTGAATGTACCAACTTTTGGAGTTTCCTCTCCTCTTGCTGTCATCTGCACCCTTTTATTGAAGAGTTTTCTTCTTGACTCTTATTTCTCCACCCAAAAGCATCATTATTATCAGTGTCTTAGAGGAGTGCCCTTGAAAAAATAGGTCATTTCTGATCATTGCACAGTTTATTAATTCTATGTAATTGTTTTCAGTGGTTTCAACTGCTACTTGATTCCTTTTTGAATGTTGTTGAGTTTTCTCCCAATTTCCAAGTTAAACATTTGAAAATAGAAACCGAATGCTCCCTGGTAACACTTCCCCTTCAGATTTGGACTACTTCTTTAGTGTATTGGTCCCGTGGCCAGACGGAAAAGGCCTCTGATTCCGGGTCAGGTGATTGAAAGCTGGAGCCCCTTCTTGGTGCCTTATTTCTCCTATGGCAAAAAGTAGAAGCTTCTTGAATTGGCTTCCAATGGAGAGTGTTTATTTTAGGAAACAAAAGCAATTGAGATGCATCTATCTATTCTTACCCTTCTCAGCCCTCTCTCCTCACCCCCCTACATTGTCCTTTGGCTGCATCTCCCTCAGAAATCTTGGTGTGCTGTGAAAGGACCATGTTATGTGACTTTATTTGAAGTTCTAAAGACAAGAAACTGGAATTCTGTAGGCGAATGTAAGAAATGTAGAAGGGAAGGAATTTGAATTAGGTACTTGCCACTTCTCATGGCATTTTATTTCAGCTAGGTGTATGTGCAATGTGGGATGTTTTCTACAAGAGGGTGTTTCAAAACCTCCAATGAAAGTCGTTTTACGATGAACCAGATTAACAAGCCTGATAAAACCCAGAGTCGCACAAGAAAACTTTTAAAATATTAAGGCTAATCTCCTCTCGAACTGAACCACTGTGGCCGCTGGTAGAGTCGGTCGCTTGAATGTGGATATTCTACTCAATGTTGGTGTTAATTGCCTCCGCGTTTCTTGATCGCTGTGGTTTGGGTTGTTCAAGGTCGTCTAATCACGCATCCACCACTGACTGCTTTGTCAAGGATCCTAAGAAAGAGCCATTTTAACCCACTGCGACTGAGTCAATTCCGACTCGTAACGTCCCTATAGGACAGAGCAGAACTGCTCTATAGGGTTTCCAAAGAGAGGCTGGTGGACTCAAACTGTTAATCTTGTGGTTAGCAGCTGAGTTCTTAATCACTGTGCGCTAAACCAAAAAACCAAACCCATTGCCGTGGAGTCGCTACCGACTCATACTGACTCTACTGGACAGAGTAGAACTGCCACTTAGGGCTTCCAAGGAGCACCTGGTAGATTTGAATTGCTGACCACTTGATTAGCAGCCTTTGTTTTTTTGATTAGCAGCCTTAGCTCTTAGCTCTACACCACCAGGGTTTCCAATAATGAATGGAGGAAAACAAAGGCTCGTCCGGGGTTTGAACCCGGGACCTCTCACACCCAAAGCGAAAATCATACCACTAGACCAACGAGCCACCACCGTAGGCTACTGTTATGGGCACAAGAAAGAGCTTTAAGGTTTCCTCTAGTCTGACTGAGCAGGTAGGACTGCTTAGATGATTAAAAGAACTAAAAATTTTTCCTTGGGCCATTTAGTTTTCTCCTTTCTCTCCGTCCTTCTTTTTCTACCCTGATATTCCATGATATGCTAACTAAAACCCAGTATTTATGGACCAGTTGTTCTGGCAAAATCCTTCTTGCTTTGGGGTAAGGACTGGTTCCTTTTTTTCCCTTCCTTCTTGTCTTTCTTTTGCTGACGCCCTGCCCTGGCAGATACTAAGCCCCAGGAAGCAGAAATGGGAGAACGCTAAAAGCAATCAGTTGGACCATTGGCTTCCTTTTCTTGTGAGAAGGGCAAACATAATAAAAGACATGAGGACGATGAGGGTTGCTAAAAAGTGAAGAGAAGGTGCCAGGGATTGAAGCAGAAAACCCATGAATGCAAAGCACGCTTTCTAGCACTGAACTACACCACCTGATGGCTGACTAGCTTGGTGATGACTCTTGTTTTCATAAAAGCAAACTGATATTTTTTCTGTGCGGCTTCTCCCTCACCCCCCCAAAAAGCAAAAAATAAAAACCCTAAGAGTTGCCTAGAAAGAGGCCATTGGGTTAAATGCCACCCTTTCTAAAACCATTCATGTGGATACTGTCTATCGCTGTCACAATGAGAAGGTTAACTGGATTGTAGTCTGAATAACCGTTTCTGTTTCTAGGATCTTCCCACTCTGGTAGTCGACTCCAAGGTACACTAGCCAACAGATACCTTAAATGAAAATTACTTGCCTTCACCAGGAAAGTCCCCGGAAGATCACACCTCTCCAACATATATCACATGGAAAATGACTCCAAACTGAGGTCTCTTTAGACCACCAGCAGCCCCCGGCTCTAGTGGAACTGGCTAACTGAACTTCACTTCTAATTGGATCAGTGCCCTGCCAACATCCCTTTTCCAGCTGACTCTCATTGCTCCTGTCAAGTCACACCTTCTGAGCTTGTCCCTTTAGTTCTGGGTCCACAACTCCGTCTCCATCCCTCATTTTACAATCATTCCCACAAAACATTTTAGAGGTGGGAGAAACTTCAACACTCCATCAGTTTTAAAGGAACTAAGTTTTTTTCCCAGACTGGAGGAATCTACAGGTAAAAGCAGAGTCAGGATGGCAGAGCAGCAACGGTACAAAGCTGTCGGACTCTTTTCCCCTGAGAACCCACTGACATAATGGTAAAGCTTGCTGTGGATATAGATGTTTGAAAGAATAAAGTCAAAGAGCCCTGGAAATCATCAAAATGTGCCACCGGTGAACTGGAAAATAAGAGGAAGTCCTGGATAATACAAAACAGAAAGGGTTGAGTTGCTGAGGAAAGAGCTGAAGTTAGATCTGTTCTCTCACTGGGATGCTTTCAGCTTAGTTGTGTATGGCCAATGATCTCTACTTTGAGTCCAAAGCCTCTTTATCCAAGATCATTCATATGATATTGAGGAAAGTGTTCCAGGCAGGTCTTTATTTGAAGACTTATAATACTGAAATACTGGTAATAAAGATCAAACAACTCCCCAGAAGCCTGGACTGTGCTCCAAGACTTCTGGGCATTTTATTATTAAATATCCCCCTGTCAATTAACCTCATTATTCAATCCAGAATGCTCCTTCTTGTTTTCCCAAGGACCTTGCCCACTTTGAACTAAAAAATGGTAGATGTCTAGCCTAAAAGATTCTTTTTTGCAAAACCAGTATCTCTAGGGTTTTGTGTATTCCATGTGACTTCTTCTGAACTACTGTACCACCTGTACATTCTTTCTTTTATCACAAAATTTTAAACAGTATATAAGCAAAAAAAAAAAGGCTTTGTGATAATAGCAGCAGTTTCTCTAGAAATGACAGCCCACTTGCAAACATCTCTCCCTCCCTCAATAAATAGTTGAGCTCTTTAGTCTTATTGTTTGTAACACTGGGGAAGTCAAAAAAGGTTGGAGGCTCGTGGCTCAGTTCCGACTCTCCTTGGCTTAGAGCTTTAGAAAATTTACTTGAGAAAGTGAGTATTGGAAGGTATCTGTTGTTGGGTGACTTGGTGCAGGAAGAAGACATCATTTGGAAGTAAACCAAGGAATTTCCAACCCTGGGAAAGGATGTGGTACTTTTAGAGCTTTAGTCGAGCACTCTCCCAACTGAGCCGTGTATGTCACACCTTTACTTTTACCTACACTAAAGATTTTCTCAGCTTTCTGTTTGGAAAGGTTTCCTTGAGAGATGCCCTTCGTTATTTCCTAGCTCAGAGGATTTTGGGCACTCTGTGCTACTGCCTACAGTTATGGAGCCTAAGTATTACTACTAGCTGAGGCAGAGGTGGGGAGTTAGACCTGGAATGGGTGGAGAGAATCCATGGGTAGATTCTCAGCCTTCTGTCTTTTAATCGACACAGGTCCAACTGAGAACACAAAAGGATTTTTTTTTTATGGTCTCCCTAGAAGTGTTGCATATTTTATTTAAAATTAAAAAGAAAAATACCAGAAGCCCTGGCGGCACAATGGTTACAAGCTAGGCTGCTAACCTAACGTTCTGTGGTTCAACCTATCTAGCTGCTCTGCAGGAACTGGACCTGGAGATCCTCTCCTGTAAATATTGCAGCCTAGAAAACCCTATGGGATGGTTCTACTATGGAAATTGTGGGCTGAGAAATTCTAATATAGTACATGATGGTGGACTTAGAAAGTGCTTCACTACTAATAGAAGGATCAGTAGTTTGAACCCACCACCCGCTCACAGGGAGAGAGACAGGGCAGTCAGGTTCTGTAAAGATAGAGGCAATTGTATCCTGTCGCACAAGGAAAACCGTATAAGGCAGTTCTACCCTGCCCTACAGAGTCGCTAAGAGTTGGGGTCGACTTAAAAGAAATGCATTTTGGTTATACTCATGATTCTTTTCTGCTTTGATGTTATGTATGGGGAGGTGGGGGAGAAGGGATGGTTTTAATTGCAAGAAATGTTTAAAGTCCTGTAGAAAAAGAATCTCTATACGGTATGAGGGCACAAATGTGGGTGTGGTGTATGC
Organism: Elephas maximus indicus; assembly: GCF_024166365.1. Lineage (NCBI taxonomy): Eukaryota > Metazoa > Chordata > Mammalia > Proboscidea > Elephantidae > Elephas > Elephas maximus. The sequence continues at coordinate 83,598,473 of NC_064819.1, read as the reverse complement.
AAGAAAGATTTTGTGATTAAAAAAACTTGGGTTTGAATCTTGAGTCCACTCCATTACTAAACTGCTGGAATAAGGAAATTTGTTGAACATCGTTGAACTTTTAAACAATTTTAAGAATATCTTGAATTTTCTCGCTGATAACAACCCTACAGCCTTAAACCCCTGTTTGAAATTTCCAAATCTCAAATTATTTCTGTTTAAGGAAAGAATAAAAATAAACATTTCTATATGGAAAATTCTGCTGAACATTTAAGAGGGAACCTAGAATTCTGAACAATGAGAGCAAACTGCTGTGAAGTCATCAAGACTCATGTATGAACATTCCCGATTTCCCACTCTAACATCAACCTGTTTCTTGACATTCTTTATTAGGGATAACTGGTAATGTGTGTGTGTGTTTACCATTTTGATTTTTTTTTTTCTTCTTCTTTGCAATATTTTGGTTTGACAGTATCTGTTTTCCCTGGAAACTCCTGGACACTGTCAGGAGAAAATAACCTACAGTCCTCCAAACTCAGAGCTGGATCAAGTTGCAAAAGGAAATTTGGTACAAAATGAGAAGCAACATTAGGATAGGGATACTGAGTGTACAGGAACTGGGTGCCAGATGGTTTATCCTTTAGGTCATACAGCTCAGCTCAGATGCTTGCATTTTATTTATTTAAGAAATACTTGATTAGACAAAGAGTATCATATTTTATGGCCTAAATAAACAAGGATTCCTTTACATTCTATTGAGGTGCAGGACATAGGGCAATTACCAAAATGTAATTAGCTTCCATTCAATATCTTAAAAATGAGGCCAATGACTACTACGTAAAAACAGATGCTGTAAAGATTGAAGGAGATCATTCATGTGACCACATTTCCATGTCCATGGGTGATATGAAACACGAATTTTGGCAGGTCCTACTCCATCCTCTCAGCCTAGTGGTTCTCCCAGGACAATACCTACTCAGGTACCATCTTCTCTAGCCAGTGCTGACCAGTAGAAATAGAATGCAAGCCATAAATGAAGGACACTTACACAATTTGCGATTTTCCAGGAGCCACATTAAACAAGTAAAAATAAGCATGTGGATTTAATTTTAAGAATGTAGTTTATTAACCTGTTGTATCCAGAACATTACCAAGCAATTGATTAAAAGTTATGACTTTTGGTTTCTAGTCTGGCATGTAAAGAACTTGGAAAGAATCTCTCCTATGGTCAAAACAAGAAAAAAGTTGCAAAATTAACAGCTCTTAGTAGATACATCAGAGAATTAAGATCACAGGGCAAACCATCAACTTGAAAACTGGGAACAAACAGGCTGATACAGAGACTCACTGCTCACCAGGAGCAGAAACGGTCACTGCAGCTGGAACCAGCACTGATTAGAATGATTTCTTCTGGAGACTGAGAATGGAGTGGCTTAAGAGGAAAAAAACTTCTGAAGGCCCTTCACACTTTAGTGAGTTTTACCATGAGGAGCAGAGCCACATTCTCACCGTTACTTTCAGAGAAAAGTCTGCCAGTTCTTCTTGCAAAGAAAGGGAGGACAGAAAAGGAACCAATTTCAAACAGTGCTCAGGTGGCGTAGTGGTGAAGTGTTATAGCTGCTAGTCAAGGTGTCGGCAGTTCAAATCTACCCGGCGCTTCTTGGAAACTCTACGGGGCAGTTTTACTCTGTTCTGTAGGGTCGCAATGAGTCGGAATCGACACGACGGTGCTGGGTTTGGTTTTTGGTTTGCTGTTCTTAACAATGGCCTGCCCTCAAGGGAAACTACTTTATCAGATCCTAACCATCAAGGATTTTATCATATGCTAACTGGCGTAGGGAAACCTTGGTGGCGTAGCGGCTAAGAACTAGGGCCGCTAACCAAACAGTCGGCAGTTCGAATGCGCCAGGCCCTCCTTGGAAACTCTATCGGTCAGTTCTACTCTGTCCTATAGGGCCAGAATGAGTCAGAATCGAATCGACGCCACTGGGTTTGGCGAAAGAAGGGATACACCCAACCACAGCCCACTCTAGCCTTTCACGTGTAGGAAGGGAAATATCAACTAAGCCCCCTCTAGCCTTGGAGGTGGGGGAGAGTTTGGTAAAGGAAAAGGTTAAACAATACTTTGAAAGTATATCTAAAAATCACTACCCAAAGCAGCAGAAATAGCTCAGTTGAGAGAGCCTTAGCCTAAAGATGTAAAGGTCCCTGGCAATTGTGAGTTTCAGCAGTTTTGTTTTCATTTACACAATTATCATCCTTTTATTAATATAAGAATTGTATCCCAAGGCTTTAGGATTGTAATAGAACTACGTGTAGATAACGTTTAAGGAGACGCTCCCTTAACGGGGGATGTAGCTTAGTGGTAGAGCGCACCGTGTGCGTGTATGAGTGAGGCCTTGGGTTCATCCCTGGCATCTCCAGATTCTTTCTCTGCTGCAACGCGATTTGAACCCACTCTTTAAGGTATGGAGCCCCGGGATAGTACAGTAGTTAAGTACTAGTCTACTAAGCAGAAGGCCACCAGCAGGTTCTTGGAACCACTATGGGGGCAGTTCTTTCGTGTCCTATAGTCTTACTATCAGTCGGAATCCCCTCGACCTCAACCTTTTTTTTTTTTTTTAAGGCATACAGATTTAGTTCTCCTAATATTTTCCATACCATTCCTGCACACATAGGAAGTAAAAACATAATCCGGCGGACTGCCTTGAATGCTTGTCCATTCATAGGCTGTGAGTCTCTACATCCCCTAAGGTGACTGTGACAACGGAAGGAAGACGTTCAGAAAAAGGAGAAACGAAGAACCGGATTCCAACGGAATCGCTTGAATTACCCGAATCAAAAGCCTGCACATTAACAGGTGGTTCCTTGGCTCCCATTTCTACTATTATTTAAGAGACAGAAAGACAGAAAAAGAGGTGCAGGAAGTTCCTTCGCGCACAGTTTTCTTTACTGCCTTGTGTTTTCTGCACCAAAGGGCCGGTCGAAAGCAGAGAATCTCGTCATTATGTCCACCGAAGTCTCTACTGGAGCTCGGTCAAAACTGATAGACGACTGCCGATCCCAAGTCTTTTTAGAGAAGTTTGAGTGGCTTGGACGCTGGGAAAGGGAACGAAGACTGTAAAGAAATCAGAAGAAAAAAGAAATTAGAAGCCTTCCTAAAAAGAAAGTAGAAGAAATAGGCAGAATCAACACATTTCTAATTGATATTTCACAATATTAGTTTTTCTTTATTTCCACACTCACTGCATTTTCCTCCTTATTTTAAGCCTTTAAGTGAAAACATTTACTGGAAACCTCAGATATCATCAGAAGTAGACCCATGTGAAGAAGCAGGGAAAGTTTTTTCTGTCAAAAAGGAAAATAGATGCAGGTAGTTTATGACTTAGGTCTTATTTGAGTTGCAACGAACCGCGCTTACCACCCACCCTTTTTTGTACATCTTATCTTTTTTTTTTTTTATCTTTAGTGATGTAACCTACATCCAGTGTTGCTTATGTTATCATCCTCATACCAACCCCGCAAAAAATATAAAGATCAAATTCATAAAAATATCGACAATAAAAGGCAACAGTAATGTAAACTAAAAAAAAAAAAGAGAGAGAGCTATTCAGACTACTCAAGAATTGACTTGGAACACCAATGTCATTGGGAGACTACTACAAAAAAAAAGGTGAATAAATCACAGGTGGTGGTGTAGTGGTTAAGACCTGTGACAAAAAGACCGGCAGTTCGAATCCTGCAGGCTACCTTTGTTACTTCAAGGTCAATCTGATCACATTTGTTTTATATGACCAGGAAGACTCTAGGGATTTCTGGTCCACTGATTCCACCTTTTGAAGATTTCTTATGCTTAATGGTTTCAAAACTGTCTCTAACACTGTATGTATTTCCTTGAATCAAAGGTCTTTGAGAAGACAGAATTAGATGTTTGTTGGCAGCCCTTCAGTCTGACCCTCTATCAAGCTGGGATGCCCTTACTTCTCGATTTTCTTCTGCAACACAAATATTCATAGAAGGTAGTCAGGGGAGAGACTGTCTGGCTTCTAACTTTAACTGGCCACATGTTGGCTCTGTTCCTAAGGTCAAATACTTATGTTTTAGGATACATTTTATGGACAGAGGCAATGAGGTCATGCCATGTACTTGCTTTTTTTTTTTTTTTTTTCCTGTTCTCCACTTGTTCTTTCTAGGCCCTTTAAGGAAACAGTAGCATGTTTGCCACAGTGGACACTGCACAGGGGAGCAAGGAGTGAGGAGAAATTATGGTGCTGTGAGCAGAATTCCAAATTCAAAGCCAACCCTAGATCCACTGAATCTGTGGTTCAAGCCCTGGAAGTGATACAGATGTCAAAACTTCAGAAGCACTGCTGTGTACATTTGAGAACGAAATACTAAGGGCCAGGTGTGTGCTGAGGAGGAAGAGTGGCTCCTGGGGTTTCCTGTCCTTTCTCAAGCTATGGCTGTATTTGTCTTACATGGAGAGTTTCTCATGTTTTCAAGACCTCCAATAGTTTAGGTGACTTTGGAGGTCACACAAAAGAGCCCTTGTTTTTTCTGGATGAATTCAGAATAGAAGCAAACTGATGCTCTCTAGTCAAAATACCAGAAGTTCAGTCAAGCTATTTGGATGTCTGTTATGGATTAAATCCCGTCCCACCAAATACGTGTTGTAAATCCTAACCTCTATGCCTGTGGTTACAATCATATGTGGAAATCGGTAGTTTTTGTTATGTTCATGAGGCAGGATTAGTGTTGGGTATTTCTGGAGTCAATCATTTACAAGATATAAACGGAGCAATTAAGCCAGCACAGATGGGTTAAGATAGATGCCATGCCACAAGGAAATCTCCAAGGAACCAGGGAACAAAAGCTGAAGAGAAAAGGAACTTTCCCCAGAGCTGACACAGAGAGGAAGCCATCCTCTAGAGCTAGTGTCCTGAATTCAAACTTATATAGCCTCTGTTAATTAACGGTGTTCACTTGTGGTATTTCTGTTATAGCAGCACTAGATAAGTAAGACACTGTAGTGGTCCTCAATTTGAAATTCAAGCTAAAAATCCTGCAAGTTCCAAAACAGAGACTGTAATCTTTATCTCTGTCCTCACAGAAAGACTTGGAAGTCTGGACCCTGGTGCCTCTCCAGATGCCACCTTTTGATTAGGCCAATCTTCTGGTCTAGGACCAAGTTGTTAAACCTATTACATAAAGGAATTGTGATATAGTATCTTCTTGGCATTAGGCGGGCTTGTGATCTGAAAGAGACTGCTTTGTGGCTAACAGACCATTCCTCTTCCTCCCTGGGGGAAATTGTGCCACTGCCCACTTTTCTTCTTTGTGCTCCCATGTGCATTCTTCTGTCCTAAGCCACTGCTTTATTTCTGTTGGACTCTTGTAAGAGACTTTTGCTGAATGGCAACTTTGGCTTTCCCAGTTATTCACTATTCCAGAAACCAGATGTAAGCAGTATCAAAGTCCACTGTAAAAGTATAAGTGACCTTTGTTCTAGGGTAGAAACACCACAAAGTTTAGTAAAGCAAAGAGAAAGTGTTATTTGGCACATATTCAAAGACACAAATGTAGGAAATGGACAAGCATGCCACCAGAGCCATGTCTGTCCAGTCTAAAGAATATTATAGAATAAACAAAAGCAGACAAGCATGCTGCCACAGCTGTGCCTGTTCCAGTCCAAGGAATGTTCCACAATGACCAGTATATATTAAGACTACAAAATGGGCAAAAGCAAAAATTCACCCACACTTTGAAGTGATTGAACCAACCCTGCTCCAACAAATTCTTCATGACAATCACTTTTACATGCTGCCTGGACAGCTTTTAAATCATTCAAAAGACTTCCAGCCTATTTTGCACTAAATGAAGGCTAAATCAGAACCATGTGCACCTGTTTTGACTTACCTACAAATTCGACTTAAAGACACCTTCAGGAAGAGATCTGTTTATAAACCAGGCATGACCTCTAGTCATATTTTTCAAACCACTTGCCAATTTGAGTTTTAATAGGTACATTTAGACAATTTATATTCAATGTAATTGTTGATTAGTCCAGAGCTTACATCTGGCATTTTATTTTTCTTTTCTGTTTCTACTTTCTCTCTTTTTTTATTTCTTTTTTGCTGTCTTTCTGTGGATTACTTGAACTTCTTAAAAATTCAAGTGAATACATACAGCTTTCAAGTGTATCTCTTTGCATAGATTTTTTAGTGGTAAAACAGCATGTGTATATACACACACATATGTAAGTATGCATGTATATATAAATCACAGTGTGTCATCATATTACCTGTTCAGATTAAGTGTAGCAACCTGTCTTAGGCTGGGTTCTCTAGACAAGCAAGACCTGTCAAGTGTATAAATATATATAGAGAGAAAGAAAGAGAGAGAGCTATATCAAGGAGATGGCTCACTTGGCTGTAGAGGATGGAATGTCCTAAGCCTCTGGGTAAGGCTGGAGACTTCTCTTGATTCAAGTAGCCATGGGCTGGCAAACCCAATATTGGCAGTTCACAGTGCAGGGCTCTTGCTCACAGGCTTTGACATCTGACAAATCCCAAGTTCAGTAGGCAAGACAGCAGGTAAGCTGCTAACTCAAGTCTGAAGAACCAGAAGCCAGCTGCAGGTTCCAGAGCAAGCAAAAGCTTCAGATCCTTGCCAAAGGGTGGACCTACACTGGATGCAGGCCACACCCCCGAGGACATTCTCTTTCACCTGATTGGCTACTCACAGCAGATCCCATCATGGAGATGATCCGGTATCAAATCTCATCATGGAAGTGATCACATCATGTTACAGCTGAGAAACTTCATCAAAACTGCCAAACCACTGAGAATCATGGCCCATCCAAGTTGACACACAACCTTAATGATTACACGAACTTACTTCCCTTTTTTTTGGGTGGGGGTTTTAATCTTCTGCAACTCTATGCTTGCTTTTCTTAATGATGCAACTTGTCTACCACGAGTGAGTCACGACTTTTCATTTTCTTTCTAATCCCACTCCTCTTCCTTCTCCTTCTTCTCTTCCTTTTTTACGCCTTATTCACTGTTTGTTGCTCATATGCAAAGGAAAAGGATAATTATCTTGATGAAGTTTGTACATTAGGACATCCATACATAATCTGACCTAAACCTGGAAAAAATTCTTTACAGGTGATCTGGAGGCAAAAAGGAAGTTTTGGGCTGAAGAAAAGACTGAGGTTTCTGGAGAGGAAAGATGGCATGGGACAAGGCTATTGTTTATTTCTTCCAAATAATTTGGCCCTTCCAAGTAACGAAGACTATGTGAAAACTGGGAGAGTATATAATTGCTTTACTTGAGGAATCTGTGGATTTCTCATCTCTTCTACTTTACAAATATATGAGGCATAGTTGGTGGTGGGTCACACAAAATCATTTCGGATTGGTTTGTGTGTCAAACCATAAGGAAGTTATAGAAAAGTTCAAAGCAAAATACCTGGGAATTTAGCATTTCAATGACACAAGCATCCCTCCAAGCTATTTTGGCTCTCTTCTCCCTACTTGAAGAAGCTTGGAAGTCTTCAGACTGCACTTCAGACATCGGAGCCCACAACCCTGGCCCACCTGCATATCAGGTGATTCTTCTACTTGTTGGTAGAGGATCAACTTGTTAAAACTGATGTTATGAGTGGATGTTAATACAATATTTTCCTGATGTAAAAAGCTGGCGTTTCTGACAAGAGGAGCTCCTGTTGGAGCTTGCAAACTTTTCTCCCTGGAGCAGTACCATTTTATCTTTGAGACAGAAAAGGTCTGAACATACCAACCTATGGCGCTCCCTCTCAGGTTGTCATCTGCTCTCCGTTATTACAGAGTGTAGTTCTTGGCTTGTATTTCTCCACCCTTGCCTCTTATTATTATCAGTGACTTAGACCAGTGAGCCCTTGAAGAAATATGTGACTTCTGATCATCTCGCAATCTCACAGTTTATTAATTCTAAATAATTATTTTCTTAGCTTTCAGGTGACATTTGATTTCTTTTTCGAAGGTTGTTAAATTTCCTTCCAATTGCAAAGTTAAAAATTTGAAAACAGGAACTAAATGTGCCCTAGGAACTCTTTCACTTTCAGGTTCGGGATACTTCTTTAGTGTATTGGTCACATGGCCTGATGTATAGACTTCTGATTCCAGATCAGAAGATTGAAGTTTCCAGTCCATATTTGGTCCTTTGTTTATTGTTAGGCAAGAAGTGGAAGCTTCTTGAATTGACTTCCAGTGGTTGGTTGTACACTTGTTGCTGGAGGGGTGGGGTGGAGTTTGGGGAGGGTCTCCTGTCACAGGTCAATAAACAAACCAAAAACTCAAAAGAAAACCTTTGCCATTGAGGTTGAGTCGGTTCCATAAAGATTAAACCTGTTGTGGTCCAGTGCATTCCCACTCATAGTGACCCTATAGGACAGAGTAGAACTGCCCCATAGGGTTTCTAAGGCTGAAAATCTTTATGGAAGCCAATTGCCCCATCTTTTTCCAACAGAATGGCTGGTGGATTCCACCACAAAGCCCTTAAACACTGCATCACCATGGCTCCTCAAAGATCAATAGTTAACATTAAGGAGTTTTCAAAACCAAAAATGGGCCAAGTCTCAAGAAGACAGTGAGCAAACCTATGTACCCACTAATTGTTTTCATACTAGATTTGGTCAATAACTTGCATTATGTCACTTTCAGTAAACCACTAAAAGTACTGTATAAAGAGTTGTTATGAACATTAGCGTGGCCCTGGTTTTCCCGACTCACACAGTCTTGCTCTAGGGCTGGTAAGATGGTGGCCAAGAAAAAGATGTGAGGAGTAGAAGAGCCCACCGTAAGAGATGGAATAATTTCTCTGGAGAATGCTAGGTTTCAAATGGCTTCTAAGGAAAAGTTAGAAATACGTGTGTGCGTGGTCGTTATGCGGTTTTCAAGCCTGAGCCTGCTCTTGAGAAATCTGGACCCTCACACAAAGTCTGTTGCACATCCACTGAGCTATTCTAGCTCAGGGATTCAACTTTTCCTGGCAATTACTGTCAACCACTCTCTGGTGAAAACCCTGGTGGCTTAGTGTTTAAGAACTAAGGCTGCTAACAAAAAGGTCAGCAGTTTGAATTCATCAGCTGCTTTTTGGCAGGTCTGTGTTTTTTTTTTATGTTGCAGTTCTACGTTGTCCTATATGGTGGCTATGAGTCAGAATCGACTAGAGGGCAACACGTTTGGTTTTCTGGTTTTTTCCTTAACCATTCTTTCTGTTATTTGCCTTGCTTCGTAAGCAAAATGCACTAATATTTGAGAAACTCGAGGCCAAATATTGAGGCAGATCCCCCTTTTACATTCAACATTGCTCCCTACCACCACCAATGGAATTTCTGTCAGTTCTCTCAGAAGTCCCTAGGGTCGGGGCTTTTGCACTGCAAACAAAACAACCTCTTGTGTGCCCTCCAAAGTGTGCAGTTTGTCTAACCTGTGACTGCAAGACCAGTTCTGACCTCTCATAGCCAGAGTTTCGGATGAAAGGAGCTGGAGTTTTCTGCAGAATAAGTGATCTCAGCCCACTTTCCTTAGAGAGAGCCTTCTTACTAATTGTGAAATTAAAGGAAGCACAAGAGTGAGGGAGAGCTCAGGAATGTTCTGTCTCCTTGATGGTCCAGAATCCTTTGCATCCACGGAGATCCAGGTCCAAGCCCTCTTCCACCCACTTCTCTTCTTTTTTCTTATCTGTGCAGCAGCCATCTATATTCCTTCCCAGCATCTGCAGCCTCCCTTTCTTCATCAGTGGACTCATCACTCTGCCCCTCCTACTCATCTTTCCCCTCCCACTTTCTTTGTGTCTACTGCCCCTCTTCCTGGGTGAAGTTTCCCCAGGTTCCTTATTCCCCATTTAGTTTCTAGGCCTGTGATTCCCAAGCCTACTTGATGGTAAGAATTACTTGGGGATAATTCTAAAGTATATAAATTTATGCCCCACCTTATTTCAATCCAGTCAGGAATTGGTAAGTGGACCTAGGAATCCACATTTTTTAATGTTCTCAGGCTACTACTCTCAGGCTTTGGTGCCACTGAAATCCACCCTATAGCATGTATGACTGTTATGTCTTTGTGTAGGAGGATAATTTGTGTTATTGTATTACCTTTTAATATCCTTCCACCCCTGGCTTTACAGTTCTGAAGGCTCGTAGTCCCAGCATAAGGTGTCAAAAAACTCATTGCCATCAAGTTGATTCTGACTCATAGTTGACTCATAGTGAACCTATAGGCCAGAGTGGAACTGCCCCATAGTGTTTCCAAGGCTGTAATCCTTATAGAGGGAACCTTGATGGCACAGTGTTTAAGAGTTTGGCAGCTTGATGGAACCTACTAGCAGGTCAGCTAGAGAAAGATGTGGCAGTTTGCTTCCATAAATACCTCTAGCCTTGGAAACCCTGTGGGGCAGTCCTACTCTCTCTTATAGGGTCACTGTGAGTCAGAATCGACTTGACTCCAATGGGGGGTTTAATCTTTATGGAAGCAGACTGACACATCTTTCTGCCCACAGTGGCTGGTTAGTTCCAACCACTGACCTGGCTAGCAGCTGAGCATTTAACATCTGTGACAGCAGGCTCTAGGGGAAGATCCTTTTTTATTTCTTCCAAGTTTTGGTACACCCATGAGTCCCTTGGTTTACACCTGTAGCATAACTCCATGGCCATCTTTCCTCTTTGTGTGTCACATTCCAAACAATGTTATTTCCAAAAAAGATCACATTCACAGATACTGGGACTCAGGGCTTCAACATCTCTTTTGGGAGAGGAGACACAGCTAAATCCATAACACAGCTGTATGTATATACCATAGATTATTCAAACAGTTCCCAATTAATGGCTATGTGGTATGTTTTTAGACTTCTTGAATTATAAAATTCAAAAGATTAGCCATGGTCATATTTTATTTTGCGTTTTTACCTATGTGTGTTTGGAAGTGATTGTTAACAAAAGTCTTGCGGATGTGAGCATAAATGCAAATATTGGTAGCTACAGCTGTGTAAGTTTTGAATCTGTGCATATCATATAGTAGAAGCTCAATGAACATATGTTGGAGAAAAGAACTCGCATAAGTTAATGCAAAAGCTTACATGAAAAGTTACTTAGGGCATTTCACTTTTCTTTTCGGAGTGAGAATTCTGCAGCCACAACTGCTTTTGTTCGATAGAATCAGAACTTAGAGTACGGCAAGTGAGGTAGAGAATTTAGGGGTGGGGGGATGGAGAGGATATTGGTTTTCCATGGAGAGGAAAACACTAAGGTCTTACTAGGACTCGAACCCAGGATCTGTTATTCACATGACAAGACTTCTAAACAACTAAGCCATAGAGCTCATGTGGCTTAGTATTGTTTTTGTCCTGTCTAATTAGATGTTTGCTACAAAATCTACACGATCCATACCAGTTTACAATGAGAACATGGGCAAAAATAGGAAGACGTTTTGCTTACTCACATGTTCTGTAGAAGTAATAAAGCAGGAAAAGTTTCGATCTGCTTGAGTGTCAGAACCAATCATTCAATTAGTACAAAGATAACCCTCAGTAAAAGTCGAGGCAGCCCAAATTGTTCCAAATGGGATATAGGTTTCGAAAAACAAACTTCTCTGTCATTGGGCCTCATCTTTTGTAAGTTAGATTCTTCATTAGGATGTCCTAAGTGAGGGTCTCTAACAAAGGAATTCCAGTGAGACTCAGACTGCCAAGTGATGGTCACTTGCACTTACAACAAGCAGTGATTTGGAGGAGACAGAACTGAAGGGAAGAGAAGGCTGGGAGGGTTGAATTTAGCTGTTGAATCCTCCCCAAAATCGTGGCTCCCTTGAATCCCACAATGCCAAAACTCAAAGCTATAATGACTCTAATCAGAAAATCAGAGGTGTAGAGCCTCTTGGGAGAAGGTGGAAGTGAAGAGGGGCCTGGTGGCCACACTGGGTTCCTGGATCCAGGTACATTCCTCCTACAGTGAAACCCTATGGCTCCAGCAAAACCCCGCAGTGTCTTCTACTCACCTAAGGCTGGTTTCAAACGCAGTAGGTCATTCAACGGCAAAGAAAGTAAAGTCTTCTGGTCTCTAACCCGGCCCTTGCATATAGCAGTGACCCTGCTCTGGTCCCCTGTTGCATCCCCTACCACCCAGATACTCAGAAGGTGGGGTCGGGTAGCAGTGAACCTGACCTCAGCTCTACGCCTGGGAGAAGGTCACACCTGCGATTGTAGAAGGGCCGTGGAAGTAGAGGTGAGGCTACAGGGCCCAGGTCCCTAGCACATGCGGTGATTGAAACACCTGAGCGGATGAGTAGGGGAGGTCTGCAGGGGAGGGGAGATCCAGGGACCTCTCCCAGGTTACGTTAGTGGGATGAGAGCTGGCAGGCTGGGTCTTCTCAGGTCATGGGGAAGACGCCAAGGCACGCCTCAATTGCAAACTGACGCAGGCTCTCAGATCTGGGAAATAAGACCGTCCACACTTGCATCAAAAACTGGAAGATCTGCTGCCAACAAGGAAACTCTCTCACAAACCCATGTGTTTACACACAACACACACACTCACACACAACCGTGACTGGATTTCCAGTTTTTTTAAGGCGGGAGCTCCTCTGTTCTCTGGTTGGGGGACATAAAGAATAACTTCCGCTGCCCACACCCGACACCCAGACGCAGCTGAGAAGAGACTTTACCTCAGCCTGGTCACAGTCCGGGTGCCTTGTCAGCTGTGTGATTTTTAATAATTTTCTGAAGATGAATTTTTTTTTCTCTCCTGGAATTTAATGATTTGTTTTTTTTTTTTGTTTTTTTGCCTGTCTTTGCACTTTGTGATATCCGGGTATCATAAAGAGACAGCAAAGGAGACCAACTCAGGTCTAGTGTCCCTGCTTGACCAACCAAAGATCAGACTCCTTTGCCGCTGTAAAAAGTGTTTAATTCTCGTCGTTGGCTCTCCCCCAACCCTCTCAATCCCCCAGTTCCTCCTTGTACAGCAAACCTAGTGTCTCGGGGGTATTATTTCCTCCATTTTTAAAACACAAATAAGGAAATTGCAAACCCTTCTAGGCCATTTTGGGTTTTTCACATCAGGTATGTTGTAATGATTTCCAAATCAGTACAGAAAGAGTTGTTTCTTTGCTTGATAGCATAGAATTCATTTTGTGGGTATGTCATAATATATATCTTGGTGCAGCAAGTAATATTTTGTATCTGACATGTCAAGTGGACATGAGTACTTTCTATGCATGGACTTGCTGGAGCAGTCTACATGATGTACAATGCTAATTCTGATGGATTTTGCCTACTATACATTCCCGCCAGCATGGCACAATGGTCTGGTTTCCCACACTATTGCCACCACTTTGTGTTAATACATTAATGTCAGTAACAATAATAGCAAACTATTGCATTCGATTCGATTGATACTGACTCATGGTGACCCATGTGTTGCAGAGTATAAGTGTTCCACAGGGTTTTTTTTGGATTTAAGGTTCATGGAGTTAGATCCTCAGGCCTTTCTTCTTCATTGCCACCATGTGGGTCCAAATCATTAACCTTTTGGTTACTAGTTGAATGCAAAATGTTTTTGTCACCAAGGAACATTTATGTTGACATAAAACAAAAAAACAGAAAAATCCAAACAAGTTGCAGTCAAGGGGATTCCTTGGGTTAATGACACTTTCAAATATAAACATAGAGTAAACGAGACATCGTTAGTCCATCTGGATCTTATTTGGTCTAATGGAACCACCCAGAATTTGGAAAATAAATAGCTATTTAAGTTCTACTTGCAATTGTAGTAGCAAAATGGGAATTTCAGATAAATGATGTTGGGCTAACTGCGTAGTGACCTAGGAATATATAGTTTACATCAATATATCATTTATGATACTTAAATAAAGTAGAAATACATATGAAATTAAAAGGTAAAAATGAAAAACAAAACCAAATATAATTACTGGAAAGTTTAAATAACTTTGGGTAGAAAACCAATTTTTACACAATACTTAGATACAGTGAAACCTTGACATAGCTTTTGGGTATTAAGACAAGGATAGTTTTAGGGGGACATAACTATACATGCTGCTGTCTTCCCTCTGGTCTACAAAAACTCACAACTGTCCCACATGTAAAAACATTCACTTCATCTCAGCATCCCCCCAGATCTCAACCCATCACAGTATCAACTCCAAGGCCAAAATTCTCATCTAAATCTCATCAGCTGAAAAGTCCTGTGACCTTTACAGTTAGTTGTCAATAGTTTTAACCACTGTGCCAGGCCTGGAGACCCTAGCGAGGAACTCTTGCCTGTTCTTATGAATCGGAACGGACTCATCAGGAAATGGTAGGTTTTGACACTTTACTGATTTGGGTAAATGCAATCAAATTGTATATATCCGTGTTTTGATCTTCCTCTCCTTATCTACACATTCCGTGGGTTGTTATGAGTCAAAATGGACTGGCCGCAATGAGTTTTGTCTGGTTTTCAGGTCTTCCATGAAGTGTTAGCAGACATTTTGCACACTTATATAAAATTAAAACCAAAGAAAAGGAACTGAAATTCAGTGAGAAAAACAAGAAACTAATGGAGTAAGAAATTCCATTGTGCTACATGCTTTTGCACTAATTATTCATTTATACTCTGATATTACTTTTTGTGTGTGGGGGCGGAGAGGAATGTTTTTAATCACAACAAATGTGAAAGAAGTTCTGTAGAAAAAGAATCACTACAATATATGAGCAAGGCTTCTGCGTGGTGCAAAGGGTTTCGGCTGGGTAACCTAACAGTAATGGAAAGGTTGGCAGTTGGAATTCACGCAGCTGCGCCGTGGAAGAAAAAGTCTACCCATCTACTTCCTTAAAAATTATGTCTTGCTATGGAGATGATTCCAACTCAAAGTGAGACGTGCTTTGGCTATAGCCTCAACGGAAGCAGATGGCTAGGCCTTTGCTACCACTGGAACTAACAATCTAGGCTAGCAGTTAAATGCAATTGTGCCCCTTGGCTTCCTGTAAAGAGGAACCCACTACCTTGGAGTCCATTCAGACTCAAAGCTGTAACCTTTATAGAAGTAGACTGCCAAATTTTTCCCCTGCAAAGCGCAGTGGTGGGTTCCAGCTGCATATATTTGATTAGCAGCTGAGCGCTTAACCACTGTGCCACCAGTTTTCCCCATTAAGATTGAAGCCTAGGAAGCCCTACTGAGCAGGTCTCTTCTATTCACACGTGGGATCTCTATGAGTGGAAATCAACCTAGATGGCAACGGGAATACACATCCAGCACCAAAAGGGAATTTCTTACCTTCCCCCATTTCAGTTTCGTGTTTTCCTTCTATTTCCCACAATGAGAGCCCTGGTTTCGAACAACCTCAATGTATGTACTCATTTACTCAAGCCTAAATCTTACAGGAAGTATTAACAGAATTCCTACACCCATAGCACTATTTAAAACACAAAAACAAAACTCAGCTACATAGAGTTTAATATTTGTTTGTGATTCTTTTCATCTTACAATGAGGGTAAAGCATTGTGTAAAAACATTTTCTTGAATTAGTTCTCTCTTTTTTCTCCAATGTGGATAAGTTTTTCCGTTGAAATACGTTAGATTTATTTGTTTTCATTCTTATTCATATTTACAGCATTCTCACACACACACTTGACTTAGTTTTATTTATTTGCCTGTGTGAAATATTAAAATGTTTCCAAAAGTCAAAAGAATACAGAAAGTTACATTCAGACAAATTACAAAAGAATGTTATATCCCGGGACTCACTCAGGTGATGGAATGAATGGAAGCAAGTTCCGGGCCGTCTGGTGGAAGACTACTGATCAGGAACAATGCCTTTCTTTCTAGCACTAAGGTATCCTTCTCTTGTATCTGTGTCTGAGAGAGTGCAGTGTAGGGAGTTTGGAAACAGCGAAATTGAACATAAGGTAATTTTGTCTCGACAACAGTCCTTCAAGACTAGGAGAACAGCTATGATGATTCCTCTGAAATGCCTTTTTACTGGGGGTATAGCTCAGTGGAAGAGTGCACGCTTAGCAAGCACGAGGCTCTGGGTTCCATCCCCAGTCCCTCCAGTTTTCTTTCCTCTCAAAGCGCATTCATAGATCTTCTTAGTCTCAGAAACTTAATTCTTTCTTAATCTGACTTGTTTTGGCCTTGGTGTTTCTTTCTTAATTGACTTGTTGGGACACTGGTGTTCACGTAAATTTATTTGATATCATTCTTATTCATACATTCTCTCCAAGCACTCTCATTACTCACCAGTACATGGGCCACCAGCTGCATGTCCCAAAAACTAAGCAGACTGTTTAAGACGATGTGGGGAAAAGTTGAGCATAAAGAGGCTAGAGAATCTGAAAGAAGAAAAATCTGCTCCAGTGCTTGGGAAATATCATTGTTCCTTCTTTGGGATGGACAACACAATTCTGAAATCATGTTAGGTGAAGAAGAATTCATTCCTGCAAAAGAGGAGAGCCATTTTCTCATCACATTTTGTCCTCTGGGATGTTCTAAGACATTGAGAAGTAGATGTTCAACCCAGATATGCGCCGGGGATGCAAAGACTCACCACCGTGTCTTGCCTACCTCTCATTCACAGTCATGGATATGGAGCAGAAAGAAGCCATCAAAGTGCATAGCAACTTCTTTGTCTACCTGACCTGAATGAACCCAGTGTCTGAGTGTGGTTGGGAGAGTCCCATCTTTGAAGAAGCTGCGAAATGAGAAATGGAGTATAACCCCTAAGCACTCAAGAGTCAAAAGAGGAGAGAATATTCACAGTAACCCAAAGACCTCGGGTAAGGTCTGCATTGTTTCAGGACAGTTGCCACATCCTTATTGAATGATTCTACTTTCCCTGTAAATACTTTCCATTATTGAACTGAGAATAAAAATAACCTTGATGAATCAACGTGAATTTGATCATGCAATCTAGAATAGGAACTAAAAGGTTTTTTGTATTTTGACCTAAACCAGCAGAAAATCCTGTAGAGAGATCTTGTGGAGGAAGACCTTGTAGAGGAAGGCTTGAAGGTGAGAAAAGGCCATTTTATCCATAGGTAAGGGGGGATTGATTACGATAGAGAAGGTGAAAATCTTAGAGACTGGAGATCCTTCATAATGCATCATCACCTTTTCTCTTCTTTCTAAAAGCTGCAACTATCCTCCTCCTACCATTCTATCACAGGCCATCCCTAAGCCAAATTTAAGGTCACCTAATTGACTTTTTTTTTAATTGACTTGCAAAGGACTCATGTATATTACCTTTGCAATGTACGTGGATTAAGTGGATTTTGAGTTATAACGATCTTATCCATTGGGCTTCCAAAAATGATGGATTTGAACTGCTGACCTTTTCGTTAGCAGCCAACTCTTAACCTCTGACACTAGGGTCCATGCCTATGCTAAAGAGAAAACAAAGTTGCCTTTGAATCTATTCCAACTGATAGGGATCCTATAGGATAGAGTGGAACTACCCCATAAAGTTTCAATGGACCGACTAATTGAGTCAAACCTGCTGACCTTTTGGTTAGCAGCCTGAACGCTTAACCACTGCACCACCAGGGCAGGACTGAGGAAAAGATGGCTGAGTATGTACTTATTACTGATTGTACAGAGTCTCTGAGTTTCTGTGGTTACAGTCCCCCTTTTTAGACACCGTTTGAGCTAAGAGCAGTATGTGAAGTGTAGAGGAGCCAGATACAATTTTTTAGGAAAATGTTCATTTTCAGTAGGTTTCATCTAAGTGTAGAAATACGTGGAACTAACAAAGAGGGATTTGATTTTTTTACTCTTTGCATTTCAAGGAAAATCTAGCAAATTTCCCCAGTCACAGTGCTGATTAATCTCAAAGCTGTTGGCTCATCATGATATTACTCTTAACACTGCTCCTGCCACATCCATGCACCGAAATTGGGAAACCTCTGTTGGAGCAATTTCCTCATTCATTCCAGAGAGGCCAATTCTGAAAGATGAGCTGTCACCGAATGGAGTATGTTTATTAATTTTCCATTCTCCTCTTTATTTTTAGTCACGCCTTGGCCTGTTTTCAGACCACAACACTCTGGCACATACACTAGGTGTCTTCTGGCTTCTCTAGCCTTCCTAAACTTGCTTTCCAAATGTACATTAGAGTTACAAATGAATAATACTAATTTTACTTCCCTGTTTAGCTGATGGAGTCCCCGGATTTTGCAGATGGTTAACAAGTTGGTCTGATAACCAAAAGGTTGGAGATTGGAGTCCACCCAGAGGGCATGGGAAGAACGGCTGTGCCATCTACATCAGAAGAAAATCAGCCTTTGATAGTCGTATGGAGGACAATTGTACTCTGATATACATGGGGTCACCATTTATCAGAATTAATTGAGAAAAGCAACTTTTTTTTTTAAAGCTAATAATGGAAAACTATAAATATAGAAAGCAGACTTTATTAGGATTAATATGTTCAAGTAACAAATTATAAAAATAAATGATAAGGAGCCAGGGCCAAGATGGCAGAGTAGTCCGATGCTTCAGGTGATTCCTTTTACAACAAAGACACAAAAAAACAAGTTAAATAATTATGTATATGACAACGTAGGAGCCCTGAACATCAAAGGCCAAGTTGGAAAATGGACTCAGCTGCATGGGGATGGAGAGATGGCTCAGAAGCTGCGAAGAGTTGCCAGAGCTGAATTGCCAGAAACCCTCAGGCACCATTCCCTGGAGGGGCACTGTGGGGATGGAAGCAGCGTTCCTGAGGTGGTTTCCACAAGGAGAGACAGCAAGCTGCACAACCTACTCACACGTCCAGAACCAGAGAAGAACGGTGCTCTGGGCAAGAGCTAAGTACTTGGGTATATTTTACAGTGCCCTCACCCGGCAAGCCGACTTCAGTGGCTGTCCTTTTCCGTGAGCCCAAGGTAAGGCCTGCTGCCTGTTCTGAGTCATTCTCCCAGCCTTGGAGAAGGAATAAATTCACAATTGGGGGAAATGATTATCTGCCAGCTCCACTAAGCCGGGGAGCTCAGGACAAAAGGGGCTCCTGTCCAGGCACAAATGGTCCACAGACTTTGAATACCTTTCACCCCTGCAAGGACCTGTGTGGGCCCATTTCAGGAGAATAGGCCCTTGTTGGCAGACTGCAACTGTTTCTGCTGTGTGGTGGAGAGGTGGGTGTTGGATGTTTGACGCTACTTTGCCTATTAAACAGGGTCCTCACCTACACACATCCAGGGCCAAAGGACTGGGGGCTCCACCCAGGTCACCTAGCCACCCACAACAGTGGTCCAGGGAAAAATGGTTGATCCCAGTCCTTACAAAAAAAAAAAAAAGCGTTGTGTCCACCTGCAGAGCCCACCCACCTGTGCACTCTTGGCAACAGCAATGAGCTTTCCTCACAGATAGATATTGAGGGACTGTTGTCAGCCCCCTTCCTTGTCCAGAGTGTGACCTCCTGCTGCAACCAGATACAGAAGACAAAGTTTCCTCGTTCTTGCTTCTAAGGAGCATTCTGTTTGTAATTCTACCAAGACATATTTGTTCATTCTTCTGTCAGTCTGTGGTATATTCAATATTCTTCACCAAAAGCATAATTCAAAGGCATAAATTTGTTTTTGGTCTTCCCAATTCACTGTCCAGCTTCTGCATGCATATGAGATAATTGAAAATAGCATGGCTTGGGTCAGGCACACCTTAGTCCTCACAGTGACAGCTTTGCTTTTTAACACTTTAAAGAGGTCTTTTGAGGAGATTTGCCCAATGCAATGTGTTCTTTGATTTCTTGACTGCTGCTTCCATGGGTGTTAATCATGCCTCTAAGTGAAATGAAATCCTTGACAACTTCAATCATTTCTCCATTTATTATGATGTTGCCATTGGTCCAGTTGTGAGGACTTTTGCTTTCTTTATGTTGAGGTGTAATTCATACTGGAGGATGTAGTCTTTGATCTTTATAAGTAAGTGCTTCAAGTCCTCCTCATTTTCAGCAAGCAAAGTTGTGTCATCTGCAGATCACAATTTCTAAATGACTCTTTCTGTGGTCCTGATGGTGCCTTCTTCTTCGAATTGTCCAGCTTCTCAGATTATTTGCTTAGCATACAGATTGAATAAGTATGGTGAAAGAATACAACCCTGACACGTAATTTTTCTGATTTTTTACCACACAGTATTCCCTTGTTCTGTTCAACTGACTTCCTTTTTGTCTGTGTACAGGATCCTCTCGAGCACGAGTAAGTGTTCTGGAATTCCCATTCTTTGAAATGTTATCTGTAATTTGTTATGATCCACACAGTTGACTGCCTTTGCATAGCCAGTAAAACACAGATAAACACCTTTCTGGTATTCTCTGCGTTCAGCCAAGATCCATTTGGTATCAACAATGATATCTGTGGTTCCTCGTTCTCTTCTGAATCTGGCTTGAATTTCTGGCAGTTCCTCGTCAGTACACTGCTACAAGCACTTTTGAATTCTCTTCAGCAAATTTTGCTTGTGAGTGATATTAATGATACTGTTCGATAATTTCCACATTCTATTGGGTCACCTTTCTTTGGAATGAGCACAAATATGGATCTCTTCTAGTCAGATGGCCAGGTAGCTGTCTTTCAAATTTTTTGGTGTAGATGATGACAGCACCTCCAGCACAGCATCCATTTGTTCAAACATCTCAACTGGTATTCCGCCTATTCCTTGAGCCTTGTTTTTTGCCAATGACTTCAGTGCAGCTTAGACTTGTTCCTTTGGTACCATCATTTCTTGATCCTATGCTACCTCCTGCAGTGGTTGAACATAGACCAATTCTCTTTGGTACAGTGATTCTGTGAATGCCTCCATCTACTTTTGATTCTTCCTACATTGTTTGGAATTTCCCCCATAGAATCCTACAACACTGCAACTCATAGCTTGAATTTTTTTTTTTTTTCCAGTTCCGTTAGCTTGAGAAATACCAAGTGTGTTCTTTCCTTTGGTTTTCTAACTCCAGGTCTTTGCATATTTAATTTTCTTACTTTACTTTCTCTTCTCAAGCCTCCCTTCAAAATCTTCTGTTCAGCTCTTTGACTTCATTATTTCTTCCATGCCCTTTAACTACTCAACTTTTAAGAGCAAGTTTCAGAGTCTCTTCTGATTCCATTCCCATCTTTTCTTTCTTTCCTGTCTTTAACGGCATTTTGTTTTCTTCATGTATGATGTCCTTGATGTCATCTGACAAGTCATCTAGTCTTCTTGAGTCACTAGTGTTCAATTCATGAAATCTCTTGAGATGGTCTCTAAATTCAGGAGGAATATACTCAAGTTCATGTTTCAGCTCTGGTGGCCTTGTTTTAATTTTCTTCAGCTTCCAGTTGAACTTGGAAAGGAGTAATTGATGGTCTGTTGTGTTGTCAGCTCCTGGTCTTGTTCTGACCCTTGATATTGAGCTTCTCCATCACAATTTGCACAGATGCAGTTGATTTGATTCCTGTGTATTCCATCTGTTGTGGTCCATGTGTATAGTTGCCCTTTATGTTGTTGAAAAAAGGTATTTCCAATGAATCTGTCAGTGATCTTGAAAAATTCTATCATTTGATCTCCACTAATATTTGGATAAATTTGACTAGTTATTATCCACCAGGGTGGTGTAGCTCAGTGGTAGAGTACATACTTTGCATGTATGAGGCCATGGGTTCCATCCCTGGCATCTCCACCCTTTTTCTCTGATTCAACACTACCTAAATCCAATCCTGAGGGAATACACATTTAGTTCTCCTAATATTTTCCATACTATTCCTTCACATATAGAAAGTAAAAGCATAGCCCGGTAGATTGCCTTGAATGCTCTTCCATTCATAGGCTGTGAGCCTCTACCTCCACTTAGGTAACTGTGACAATGGAAGTAAGACCTTCAGAAAGGGGGGGAAAGAAGAACTGGATCTCAACAGAATCACTGGAAACACCAAAATAAAAGTGTGCACATTTATGGGCGATTTACCTTGGCTCCCATTTGTATTATTATTAAAGAGATAGAAAGAGAGAAAAAGTGGTGGGGAAGGACATCGCTAACAGTTTTCTTTAGTGTCTTGTGTTTTCCGGGGCAAAAGACTGAGCAGAAGCAGAGGAGCCCATCTTATGCCCACCGATTTCTCTATGTGTGTTCTGTCTAAATATGAGAGACAGATGGCTGTAGGTTCTGAGTCTTTTTAGGTGAACGAGTGGCATGGACCCTGGACAAGGGAACGAAGACTGTAAGGGAATTAGAAGCCTTCCTAATATGCAAGGATGAAAAAATAACTAGAATCAGCACATTCCCAATTGATACTCCATAATACCAATTTTCCTGTATTTTCTCACTCATTCCATTTTTCTTCTTATTTTAATCTTTAAATAAAACATTTACTGGAAACCTTAGTTAACATCAAAAGGAGGTACACCTATGTGAAGAAGCAGAGAAAGATTTTTCTCTCAAAAAGGAAAATAGGTACATGTAGTTTTCGACTTACATCTTATTTGAATTATAATGAACTATCTTACCACCTGTCCTTTTTTTTTGTACATCTTATCATCAGTAATATGTCCTATGTACAATGTTACTATGTTATCATTCTCATACCAACCCCACAAAATAAATAAAGATCAAATTTTTCAAAATATTGGTAAGAAATAGGAATAATAATGAAAACTTAAAAAAAAAGCATTTTGCTTATGTAAGAATTGACTTGGGACACCATCATTAGTGAGGGACTACTGCAAATAAAAGGTGAATGGGTCACAGATATACTGGAAGCTTCCTTTGTAAAGAATACCTGCTTCCTCTGTTCCCTCACGGTCAGTCTGATTACATGTGCTTTGTATGACCACTAAACCTCCAGGAATATCTGGTCCACTGCTTGTAACTTTCTAATATTTTATGGTATCAAAACTGTCTCTATCTCTGTATGCATTCCTGTTGAATCAAAGCGTCTTTAGGAAGACACAGAATTTAATGTTTGCTCCCAGCACTCCTATCTGGGATATCATTACTTCTCAATTTTCTTCTCCATTGAAAATATCCTTTGCAGGTTGTAAGGAAAGAGACTGCCTGGTTTCCAAGTCTGATTGGCTGCAGGTTGGTTGTATCCCTGGGGCCAACTATTTATTTGTTTTAGGATGCATTTTATCAACAGAAATAACGTGGTCATTTTATGTATTAGATCTTTTTTTTTTAACCATCTTATATTTGCTCTATCCAGGCACTTTAAGCAAACAGTACAAAAACTGACAGACACACATTGGAAGAGTTTTACTAGCTTCAGAAATGAATTAAGTAGTGTTCCCTTCTCTTCTATTTTCTGGAAAAGATTGTGCATAGTTTGTGTTTGTCGGAATATTCCAATTAATCTTTATTGATCTGGAGATTCTTTTGTAGGTGGTGGGAGTTTTAAAATTACTAAATCAATTTCCTTAATAGTTATAACACTATTCAAAATACATATTCGTATTGGGTGATTAGTGGCAGTTTGAATTCTTTGAGGAATTGATCCATTTCAATTAAGTTGTAAAATTTACGTGTATCACATTGTTTATAATAGTTCCTTATTATTCTTTTGTTGCCTGCAGAGTCTATAGTGATATCCCCTGTTTCATTCCTAATATTGATACTTGGTGTTTTCTTCTTTTTTTGTTTTTATCAGTGTTGCAAGAGGTTTGCCATTTTTATTCATCTTTCTAAAGAACCAACTTATTGTTTCATTGATTTTCTCTATTTTGTTTGTTTTCAATGTTATTTATTTCTGTTCTTATTTTTACCATTTCGTTCCTTCTGCTTAATTTGGGTTTATTGTGTTCTTTTTCTTCTCTTCTCTTTTTTTGTAGGTTCTTCAAATGAAAGTTTGATCAATTTGAGACTTTTTTCTACAGTATGTATTTAGTGCTATAAAATTCTTTCTCAGTACGGCTTTAGTGTTTCCCACAAATTTTGACATGTTGTGTTTTCATTTTTATATCCTTGAGACATCCTCTTCAACCTTTAGATTATATAGGAGTGTGTTGCTTAGTTTCCAAGTTGTAAAGTTTGTTTTATCTTTCTGTGACTGATTTTTAGTTTGACTCCATTGTGGTCAGAGATCCCACTCTGTATAATTCAATTCTTTTGAATTTGCTGAGGTCTGTTCAATGGCCCAGACTATATTCACTCTATCTTGGTACATGTTCCATGGGGTCTTGAAAAGAAAGTGTATTCTGCTCTGTTTGGTGAAGTGTTATATAAATGTTGATTAGGTCTGCTGGCTGATGGAGATTTTTAGTGCTTGTGTATGTTTGCTGATTCTCTGTTTAGTTCATTTTCAATTATTTAGAGACAGGTGTTGAAGTCTTCAAGTATAATTGTGGATTTGTCTATATCTCCTTTCGATTCAATCAGTTTTTCCTTCACATATTTTGCAGTTCTGTTATTTGGTGCATACACATTTAACGCTGTTATTCAAGCAGTCCTGATTTATCTCGTATCATGGTACAACAAGCTACACTTACAACTATTTTTTTGTTTTACTCTTATCATCAGTAATATGTAGTACAGAGTGAAATGTGTTAATGTCATGGTATCTGTAAATTTGTATGTAATTTTTCCAATCTCCCAAGACAAATAATGATTGCGTTTACAAAGATACTGATAATAAAAGACAATAATAATGAAATCGTTTTGTTGTTTGTTAGGTGCCGTCGAGTCGATTCCAACTCATAGT
Source organism: Elephas maximus indicus (assembly GCF_024166365.1). Classification (NCBI taxonomy): domain Eukaryota; kingdom Metazoa; phylum Chordata; class Mammalia; order Proboscidea; family Elephantidae; genus Elephas; species Elephas maximus. The sequence goes on along the minus strand of NC_064819.1, from coordinate 83,573,803 downwards.
GACCCTATGTACCACAGAACGAAACACTGCCTGGTCCTGCACCATCCTTACAATCATTTTTATGACTGAGCCTATTGTTGAAGCCACTGTGTCAATCCATCTCGTTGAGGGTCTTCTTCTTTTTCGCTGATCCTCTACTTTACCAAGCATCTTGTCCTTCTCCAGGGACTGATCCCTCCTGACAACCTGTCAGAAGTATGTAAGATGCAGCCTCTCCATCCTTGCTTCTAAGGAGCATAATAATGAAAACTAAAAAAAAGAGAGAGAGATTTGATTTAAGTCAGAATGGACTCACGAAGGAGTTGTAACCCTGTTTAAATTTGGAACTTCCTGTTCCTTTTTGGTAGATTGACCCTTTTATCATTAAGTGATGTCCTTCTCTGTCTCTGTTAATTTTTTGTTTGAAGTTTACATTATTTGATATAAATACAGCTGCTCCCCTGTTTTCTTTTGATTAATGTTTGCATGATGTATCTTTTTAAAAATTCTTGTTAATTTCTACCGTACTATATAGTTGTATATAGTTATATATATGACAACTCATACAGGCAGTCTCTGGGTTTCAAATGTCTGATTTCAAGACAACTCCTTCTGCCCTTTAATGTTAAGTAAATTCGCCCTCACTTTGGAATGATTGAGCCAACCCTATTCCAACATGTTCTTCATCACAATCACCTTTACATGCTTCATGTGAAGATTTTAAATTATCAAAAATCGTGCACTAAAGAACTGTTAAATAAGAATCATATACAACTGTTTTGACTTGTTTACAAATTTGAATAAAAGACTTAAACACAGATTTAGGAATGGCTCTCACTTGTAACCCGGGGACTGCCTATACATGTGTCACATTTTCTAAAGCACATTGCCAATCTCAGTATTTTAACTGATATATTTAGACCATTTATATTCAATGTAATTATTGATTATTTCAGAACTTAAGTCCAGCATTTTATTTTTGTTTGCTTTTTGTTCTCTTTGGTTTCTGTTTTCTTTTTTCCTGTCTTTTTATGGGTTGCTCAAACTTTTTTTCCATTTTAATTTACAAAGTTTTTGAGTGAATCTCTTTGCATAGATTTCTATAGTGGTATGTCTATATCTATGTATATGTACATAGATATGTACATATGTGCACACACATTTATAAATCACAGTGTACTGTTATCATCATTCTACCAGTTCAAGTTAAGTGTAGCAATCTTACCTCCCTTTTTTTCCATCGTTGTTGCAGCTTTCGTGTACCAATGAATTGATTCTGACTCATAATGACCCTCCCTCATTTATAATATTATTGCTTTAGGTCCTTTCTCTACATGCATTAGAATCACTTTAGATTGTATTCTACTTTTTGCTTCAACCATCAAACATAATATAGGAAACTCAAGAGGAGAAGAAAAGCTTATTGTATTTACTTCTGTTTTTGCTTACCATACTCTTTCTTCCTTCCTGATATTCCAAAATTCCATCCTTTATTATTTCCTTCATTTCTGGAAAACATACTTTAACCATTCTTTTAGGGTAGTTCTTCTGGTGGCAAACTCTCTTAACTTTCCTCTGACTGAGAATGTCTTGATTTCTCCTTCATTCCAAAAGAATTTTTTGTTTTTTCTGCATTGACAATTCTTGTCTTTCAGCACTTGAAAAATGTGCCTCTTCATTCTGGCCTCTGTGGTTTCTGATGAGATATCCACTCTCATTCAAATTGTTTTATTCCCAAAAAGTAAGGTGCCATTTCTCTCACTCCTTTCAAGGTCTCTTTTTGTTTTGCTTTGCTTTTAGAGTTCAGAAGTTTTGATTAGGTTTCCAATCACCACCCTCACTGCCATTCAACTGATAGGCGCTTTTCTTCCAAAAACCACATAAAAACCAAAATCTCCAGGTCAGCAGACTGTAGAGTTTCAGACTTAGGTATTTCAGTGTTTAGAAAAGGACTTCACAAGGCTGTCTCTTAGGGCTGGCAAATTCATCACGTAAACATTCCATGGGGCAAAAAGTAAACAAAGTTCCAATCAACGTACAAGCAGAACTATACAAACCTCTTTCTGTGCTCAGTGAAAAAAGGCATTATATATTTTCTAGCTCCCCAAATCCAAAATATCCCCCAATCCTGACTTTTTCTTTCTCCTTGCTGTCTCTGCTTTTTGTCATCCCTATCTTTTTCCTCAGAATTACTGAAAGGTTTGCCTTTCTACCTAAAAACCAAACCCAATCCCATAGAGTTTCCTAGGAGTGCCTGGTGGATTTGAACTGCAGGCCCTTTTGCTAGCAGCCATAGCGCTTAACTACTATGCCACCAGGGTTTCCGCATTTCTATCTAGAGTGGGACAAAACAGACTGTGGCTAGGGAAAGTGCTACAGTTTCTTTTTCCATTATGATTCTCTTCAGATTCCTGTAGAGGAAAGAGAGGGGAGAGAGCAGTGAAGAATGAGAACTTCTATCAGAAGTAACTAGGGAAAAATGAAAGGCTTCAACCTAAGAGAAGTTATTAGAGTAAAATAAAGATTGTCTTAACAGGGACTTGACCCCTGGACACTGAGATGGAAACTCCAATGCTATACCAACTGAGTTATACCAACTGAGTTACCCAGGCCCTTTTTTGTGTGTTTTTTCTTTTCTTCTCTCTTTTTTTTTTTTTTTGGTTGTTTTTTTCCAGAGCCTGTCTTTTTTGGTTAATTTATGGAAGTTCCAATCCACCAGCCACAGCTTGGAAACCCTGTCGGGCCCTTCTACTCTGTTCTTTAGGTTCTCTGTGAGTTGGAATTGATGACAACAGGTTTGCTTTTTTGGTTATATGTGACCAGTTTGTTTCATATTGAGTGTTTTCAAATAGCGTTCCTTGAATTCTGTTCATTTCCAAGAAGGTTTTGTTTGAAACAGACATTGTCATCTCTCAGATCATTTCCCTTTTTCTCTCTTTGCCTTGTATCACTTTAGATTTTCAGAACCAGAATGACTTCCTCTAGACAAAGCACTGCCAAGTTTCTGACCATACTGGTGAAGGACTTCATTACTTGCCAAGTGTTGTGATTTTATCCCAGTTTCTCATTTCCCTACACACACCTATTTTTCTGGAAGCAACACTCATGATACTCTTTGCATCCCTCTGCACTGTCTTGTACATCATCCTTGCAGTCTTGGGAAGCAGAGGAGAAAGGAGTTGAAAGAGAGAGAATTTGAAGATGAAGGGAACATTCCAGAAATGTGGGAAAGCAAGGGAGCCTGAGTTTAATCTTCTACATCTCTCTGTTTGCTTTTCTTGATGAAGCACTTCTCTATCACGTGTGAGCCACTTTCCCTTCTCATTTTTTTCTCCCCCTCCTCCACCTTTTTCTTCTTCTTCTCTTCCCTCTTTCTGTCTTTATTCACTGTTTGCTGCCCACATCCAAGGAAAAAGGATAATTATCTTGATGAAGAAATGTACCTTAGAACATACTACCTAGAATATGATCCAAGACAGTTCGTTTGTTTTGCCCTAAACTTGGAGAAAATAATGTACAGGGAATCTGGGAACAAACAAAAGGGAGGAGTTTTGGTGAGAAGAAAAGATTAACCTCTCTGGGAAGGAAAGACTAAGCCTGTCATGGAAAAAGAGTATTGTTTATTTCTGCAAATATCTCGGCAATTCCAAGAATCAAAGACTATGTGAAAATTGAGAGAATTTGTAATTGCTTTTCTTTAGGAATTTATGTATTTCTCTTCTCTCCTACCCTATGAATATATAAGGCATCGATTGGGGATCTGCCAATTGGACCAGTGCTCCAGGGACCAATTTAGAATCCATAGGCCTGGGTGGTGTAGTGGTTAAGTGTTAAGGCTGCCAAACAAATGTTTGGTTCAAATCCACCAGAACTCCTTGGAAACTCTAGGGGGCAGTTCTACTCTGTTCCATAGGGTCGCTATGAGTCAGAATCAACTCGACGGTGGTGGGTTTGGTTTTTGGTTTAACCCTGGGCCACATGCATATCGGGTGATTCTTCTACTTGTTGGTAGAGGATCAAGATGTTAAAGCCTATGTTATGAATGGATTATAATAAAATATTTTCCTTTCATTAAATGTAGTCATTTCCGACAAGGCGTACTATCATTTAGGCTTCCAGACCTTTCTCCCTCAAGTAATGCCACCTTATTTTTAAGACAGGAAAGGTCTGAATATAGCAACCTATGGCTCTCCCTTTCCTCATACTGTCATCTGCAAGCCTTTATTTCAGAGTTCAGTTCTTGGCTCATGTTTCTCTACCCAAATGCACCATTATTATCAGAGACTAGAGGAGAGTGCTCTTCAAGAAATATGTCATTTATTATAATCTCACAATTTACTAATTCTAAGTAACTGTGATCTTCACGGGTTTCAGCTGCTATTTGATTCCTGTTTTGAATGTGGTTGAAGTTTCTTCCTTTCGCAAAGTGAAAAGTTTGAAAACAAACCCAATGCTCCCTAACAACATTTTCACTTTTAGGTTTGGACTACTTTAGTGTGTTGCTCCAGTGGCCTGATGGACAACGTCTCTGATTCTGGATCAGAAGACTGAAAGTTTGAGTCCCTTTTTTGTGCCTTGTTTCTGGTTTGGCAAGCAGTAGAAGCCCCTTGAATTGACCTCCAATGGCCAGTGTTTATTTTAGGAAATGTATGTAATTCAGATATATCTATGTATCCTTACCCTTCTCTCCTCTCCCTCTCCTCACACCCACCCATAGCCCTTTGGCTGCATACATCTCCCTCAAGTATCTGATGTGATATTAAATGACCACCTTATGACTTTATATAAAGTTCTAAAGAGAAGGAACTGGAATTCTATTGGCATCTGTAAGAAATGTACTTACCAGTACTCTTGTGATTTTAATTCAGCTGGGGTGTATGTGTGTGGTGTGGGGTGTTTTCTACAACATGGTGTTTGAAAACCTCCAATGAAAGTCCTTTTATGATTAAGCAGAATAATCGCTCAGCAAACCATGCAACTCATCTGCTTTTTATAATTTCCACCATTTCCGTTCTTTTCTCCTTTCGAGAACACTTTTTGCGTATTCCTATGGAAATAAACACATTGTTTGATGGATTATGTTTCCCCATTTCTACTCCAGAATAAGAAGCCCTTCACACTAATGTGCTCAATAACCCTCTGTTCCCCATTACAGTGTCACTAAAGAACAACACAGAAAAGGAAGGACTGAAAGAGGAGAGAAAGAACAGCCTCTATCATTTCTTTAGGAATTTCCTTAGTTTTCTGAGTAGTGTTTGGAGCGTGGGACAGCCTGAGGTTACCAAGCAGAGAAGCTTCTTCCTTTTTTACCTTCCATTCCTGGCACTCCTCCTCTACCAACCCATCCACAGTCTTCAAAAATTGGAAAACACTTTTCAGACATGGATGGCAACAGACCTCACAGAATTTCAGGTTTGTGAGTAGATAATATTGCATGAGATTGGCATTTACAAAAGTACAAGTCCTGTAAACAATACTTTAAGGTATAACTGAACTGGCACCCCCCGCCCATTTCATGCTCGGCAGCCGAAATAGCTCAGTTGGGAGAGCGTTGGACTGAAGATCTAAAGGACACTGGTTCAATCCCGGGTTTCGGCAGTTCTATTGACCTTTGCATAATTATTATCATCCTTTTTTTTTTTTTTTTTTTTAATGTGACAGTTGCATTCCAAGGCTTTGGGACTCTAATAAAACTAACTGTAAATAAAGTTAAGCAAAAACTTGTCAGGAAGGAGGGCGCACCTCAGTGGTAAACCGCATGCTTTGTATGTAAGAGGTTCAGGGATCGATCCCCCAGCGCGTCCAGAGTTTTCCACTGTTTAAACAGTGTTTAAAGTCATTCTTTAAGGAAAGAGCCGTCGGGTGGTCCAGTAGTTGAGAACTGGGCTACCAAACAAAGGGCCACTGGCAGATTCTAGGAAACACTATGGAACAGTTTTACCGTGTCAAAAAAAAAAAAAAAATTTTTTTTTTTTTATACTGTTACTATGCTTCGGAATCCATTCAACAGCAACCGTTTTACTTAATTTTTCCCCTGAAGGAATGCAGATGTAGTTCCCTAATATTTTCCATACCATTCCTGCACACATAGAAAGTAAAAACATAACCCGGTGGATAGCCTTGAGTGCTCTTCCATTCACAGGCTGTGAGCCTCTACATCCACTAAGGAGACTGTGACAACCTAAAGAAGACGTTAATAAAGAAAAGAAATGAAGAACCGGATTCCAACGGAATCACTTAAAACACCAGACAGAAAAGCCTGCACATTAACAGGTGGTTCACCTTGGCTCCCATTTGTACTATCATAAAGACAGAAAGGCAGAAAAAGCGATGGGGGAAGGGTCCCGTGGAAAGTTTTCTTTAGTGCACTGTGTTTTCTGGGACAAAGGACGGAGCAAAAGCAGAGGGGCCCCCTTAATGCCCACCGATTTCCGTACCAGTGCTCGGTCTAAAAATGAGAGATGGACTGCTGTAGGCCCTGAGTCTTTTTAGATGAGCGAGCAGCTTGGACTCTGGGCAAGGTAACGAAGACTGTCAGGGAATTAGAAGCTGTCCTAACACGAAAGGAGAAGAAATAACTAGAACTAACACATTCCCAATTGATATTCCATAATATCAATTTTCCTGTATTTCCTCACTCACTCCATTTTCCTCCTTATTTTAAATCTTTAAATAAAACTTTTACTGGAAACCTCAGTTAACATCAAAAAGAGGTAGACCCATGTGAAGAAGCAGGGAAAGATTTTTCTATCAAAACGGAAAATAGATACAGGTAGTTTCCGACTTAGGCCATATTTGAGTTACAATGAACCACACTTACAACCCTCATGTTTTTTTTTTTGGCTGTCCATCTTGTCGTTAGTAGTATGTTCTGCATACAATCTTGGTTATGTTATCGTTCTCGTGCCAAGCATGCAAAATAAATAACGAATTTTTAAAAGTATTGATAAAGAAGGCAACAATAAGGAAAACTAAAAAAAAAAAAAAAAAAAAGATATTCGAGTAACTTGAGAATTGCCTTGGGACACTGGCCTTAGTGAGGGCTACTACAAATAAAGGGTGAATGGGTCACAGGTATGCTGAACACTTCCTCTGTAAAAAACAGCAGCTGACTCTGTTCCTTCACAGTCAATCTTATCACATCTGCTTTGTATGACCAGTAAACTTCTAGGAATTTCTAGTGCACTGCTGGTGACTTTCTAATGCATTATGGATTGAAAAATGCCTGTATTTCTGTATGTATTTCTGTTGAGTCAAAAGTTTTTTTAAAATTGCTAAATCATATATCCTTAATATAGTGCTATTCAAAATACATATTCATACTGAGTGAGTAGTGGCAGTTTGAGTTTCTTGATCACTTGGTCCATTTCAGTTATGCTGTCAAAATCATCTGTGTAGCATTGATTATACTATTTCCTTACTGTTCTTTCCTTGTCTGTAGTCTATAATGATATCCCCTCTTTCATTCCTGATTCTGACACTTTGGGTTGTTCCCCCCTTTTTTGGTTGTTTTTTTGTTTTCAGTCTTCCTAGAGGTCTGTTAATTTTATTCATCTTTTCAGAGAACCTACTTATTGTTTCATTGATTTTCTTTACTTTGAATTTAATTTATTTCTGCTCTTATTTTTACTATTTCCTTCATTCTGCTTGATTTGAGTTTATTTTGCTCTTCTGTACCCCTCTTTTTAAAAAATTTTTAGATTCTTGAAGTGAGAGCGTAGATAATTGATATGAGGCTTTTTTCTTCTGTATGCATTTAGTGCTATAAAATTCTTAGTACTGCTTCAGTGTGTCCCATAAATTTTGACATGTTGTGTTTTTATTTTTATATTCTTGAGACTTCCTCTTTGACTTATAGATTGTATAGAAGTGCGTGGCTTAGCTTGCAACTTGCAAAATATGCTTTATGTTTCTGTGACTGATTTTTAGTTTGATTCCATTGCGGTCAGAGAACCCACTCTATATGATAAAATTCTTTTAAATTCGTTGAGGTTGTTTGATGGCCAGGAGTATATGCTCTATCTTGATACATGTTCCTTGGGGGGTTGAAAGAATGTGCATTCTGCTCTTGTTTGGTGAAGTTTTATATAAATGTTGATTAGGTCTGTTGGCCGATGGCATTTTTTAGTCTTTGTCGATGTTTTGTTGATTTTCTGTTTCTTTGCTTTTCAATTGTTTAGAGATAGGTGTTGAAGTCTCCAAGGATAATTGTGGATTTGCCTACATCTCCTTTTAATTCAATCAGTTTTTTTCCCACATAGTTCATGCCTCTGTTGTTTGGTGCACACACATTTAACACTGCTATTTAGGTAGTCCCAATTATCTCGTGTTATTGTTACAAAGAAACACACAACTGCTTTTTTCCCCCTATCATTAGTAATACTTAATACAGTGTGTAATTTGTTACTGTCACCATATCTATAAGATTGTATGTAATTTTTCCAACCTCCCAAGACAAATAAAGCTTGGATTTATAAAGATACTAATAATAAAAGGCAATAATAATGAAAACTCAAAAGAAGAAAAGAGGTATCCGACTTACAGCAGAACCGACTTTGGAAGGAATCGTTAGAACGGAACCCTGTTGTAAGTTGGTGACTTCCTGTTCCTTTTGGTGGATCGATCCTTTTATCATTAAGTGGTATTTTGTTCTGAAGCTTTCATTATTTGATATAAATATAGCCAATTGAGTTTTCTTTTCATTAATGTTTTTTTTAATGTTTGCATGATATATCTTTTCAAAAATTCTCTTATGTTTCTACCTGACTATATAGTTTATGAAATGAGTTCCTTGTAGACAACTTATACAGGCAGTTCCCACGTTACAGAAGTCTGACTTCAAGACAACTGCTTTTGCCCTTTAATGGTAGGTAAATTTGCCCTAAATTTGAAATGATCGAGCCAACCCTACTCCACCAAATTTTTCATCACAACCACCTTTACATGCTGCATGACAGCTTTTAATTCATTGAAAAGGCTTCCAGCCTTTAAAGGAAGGCTAAATAAGAAACATATGTGCTTGCTTTGACTTTTCTACAAATTAAATTTTTTTTTTATTGTGCTTTACATGACAGCTTACAAATCAAGTCAGTCTCTCATACAAAAATTTATATACATCTTGCTGTATACTCCTAATTGCTCTCCCCTAATGAGACAGCACACTCCTTCTCTCTACCCTGTATTTCCATGTCTATTCAGCCAGCTTCTGTAATCCTCTGTCTTCTCATCTCCCCTCCAGACAGGAGCTGCCCACATAGTCTCATGTGTCTACTTGATCCAAGAAGCTCACTCCTCACCAGTATCATTTTCTGTCTTATACTCCAGTCCAATCCCTGTCTGAAAAGTTGGCTTTGGGAATGGTTCTTGTGTTGGGATAACAGAAGGACCGTGACCCCCGGGGTCCTTCTAGTCTGAGTCAGACCATTAAGTCTGGTCTTTTTAGGAGAATTTGAGGTCTGCATCCCACTTCTCTCCTGCTCCTTCACGGATTCTCTGTTGTTTTCCTTGACAGGAATGTCATCGGTTGTAGCCAGGCACCATCTAGTTCTTCTGGTCTCAAGCTGATGTTTATCTACAGATCTGAATTAAAGACTTAAACACAGAGTTAGGAATGGCTACTATTCCTTTTTCAATTCTGCTTTTCTTCAGATTCCTGTAGAGTAAAGAGTGAAAAGAGAGGAGTGAAGAAACGGAGCTTCTAAGAGGAGTAAAAAGATGAGTACTTAGGGTAAAATGAAGGGCTTCTATGTAAGAAAAATAATGAAGAGTAAATAAAATCCCCTGAAAAGGGACTTGAATCCTGGACCCTGAAATTAAAAGTCTGATGCTGTACATACTGAGCTAACAGACAAGCTTATGTATGTTCTCTTGAGGATAACTTTTAGGTTTCTATACTGCAGTTGCAATCCTCTAGCCACTCTTTGGTTCCCCCCTAGGGTCCGTTCTTCACTGTCCCACTGGTTCTCTATGAGTCAGAATTGACTTGATGGCAACAGGTTTGGTTTTTGGTTATATGCGGCTAATTGGTTTCATACTTCATGTGTCCAGATAGTTTTCTTGAATTCTCTTTGTTGCCAAGAATACTTTGTTAGAAAGCGGTGCTGTCATCAGTTGGATCATTCCCCTTCCTTGTCTCTTTCCTTGTATCTCCTTAGATTTTAACAACCAGAGAGGCGACCCCTACAGAAAGCACTGCTGGGTTTCTGAGCATACAGCTAGATGTGAAGGACTTCGTTACTTGCCAAATGTGGTGATTTGTCCCTTTGCTTCTTATTCTCCACCTGCACTTATTTTTCTGGAAGCAACACGAATGCTATTCTTCTTCATATCCCTCTGCATTGTCTTGTACATTTTTCCTGCAGCCTTGGGAAACAGGAGAAAAGAGTTGGAGAGAATTTGAAGACCTATGAACATATACTGTAATGATGGGGATGTGAAGGAGCCTGGGTTTAATCTTCTAAATCTCTGTGCTTACCTTTCTTAATGATGCAATTTGTCTAACAGTGAGAGCCACTTCTTCTCACTTTCTTTCTCCCCTTCCTCTTACTTTTCTTTCTTCTCTTCCTTCTTCCTGTCTTTATTCACTGTTTGCTGCCACATCCAAAGGAAGAGGATAATCATCTTGATGAATTAATGTACATTAGGACATACCATCTCGAGTATGATCCAAGATAGTTCATGAGTCTTGATCTAAAATTTGAGAAAATACTGTACAGGGAATCTGGGAACAAATGGGGAAGTTTTGGTGTGAAGGAGACTAGCCTCTATGAGGAGGAAAGACAGAGTATGTCTTCTGGGAAAAGAGTGTTGTTTATTTCTCAAAAAAACTCTGCACTTCCAAGAAACCAAGGCTATGTGAAAACTGAGAGAATTTGCAATTGCTGTACTTTAGGAATTTGAGGATTTCTCTTCTCTCCTACCCTATGAATATATAAGGCATAGTTGGGGTGGGTTACAAAAAATTGCTTGGAGTCATTTGTGAATCAATAGAAAAAGAGCTAACTTTTAAGCAAAATACCTAAGAGTTAGCATTTCAATAAGAGAAGTGCCCTTCCAAGGTTCTCCTCTCCTCACATGAAGTAGTTTGGAAGTCACCAAATTGCACATCAGACCACTGGAAAACTCACCAAGGGAGGTTTGGGACCCACTACCTTGTTCCACCTCCATATCAGGTGACAGAGGATCACGTTGTTAAAATCTATGCTATGAATGAATTCTGATAAAATATTTTGCCGGTGTTAAAAACAGGCTTTTCTGACAGGAGGAGCTCTGTTTGAGATTCCAGACCTTCCTCCTTGGAGGAATGCCATCTTATCCTTGAGACAGGAAAGGCCTGAACATACCAACCTCTGGAACTCCCTCTCCTCATGCTGTCATCTGCACATCTTTATTGAAGAGTTTACTTCTTGGCTTGTATTTCTCGTCCAAAGGCATCATTATCATCTGTGACTTAGAGAAGAGTGCCATCGAAGAAATGCATCACTTCTGACCATAGCACAGTTTATTAATTCTATGTAATTGTTTTCAGTGGTTTCAGCTGTTAAATTTTCTTCCAATTTCAAAGTTAAACATTTGAAAATGGAAACCGAAGACTATGGAAATTTGAAGCCTTCCTAAAACAAAAGTACAAGAAATGGGCAGAATCAACACATTCTCAATTGATAGTCCATAATATCAGTTTTCTTGTATTTCCTCCTTATTTTAAGTCTTTAATAAAACATCCACTGGAAACCTCTGTTAACATCAAATGGAGGTAGATAGATGTGAAGAAGCAGGGAAAGGTTTTTCTCTCAAAATGGAATATAGATCCAGGTATTTACGACTTAGGCCGTGCTTATGTTACAGTGAACTGCACTTACCATCACCCTTTTTTCTGCATCTGATCGTTAGTAATATGTCGTACACACAGTGTTGCTTATGTTATCATTGTCATGCTAACTCTGCAAAATAAATAAAGGTAGAATTCTTTAAAATATTAGCAATAAATTGCAACAGTAATATAAACTAAAACAAAAAAAAAGAGAGATACTTGAATTAAGAATTGACTTGGGACACCATCATTAGTGGGGGACTACTACAAATAAAAGGTGACTCGGTCATAGGTGGTGGTGTAGAGGTTAAGAGCTACATATGAGAACAAAAAGAACAGCAGTTAGAGTCCACCAGTGCTCCTTGGAAACACTACAGGGCAGTTCTACTCTGTCCTACAGGATCCTTATGGGTAGGAATTGAATCAATGGCAGCGAATTTTTGTTTTTGTTTTTTTTTTGGATCATAGGTATGCTGCATGCTTCCTTTATGAAGAAGATAGGCAGCCTCCCTTCCTTCACAGTCAATCTGATCACATCTGCTTTGTATGACCAAGAAACTTTTAGGAATTTCTGGTCCACTGGTTGTACCTTTTGAAAACTACCTCTAACACTATATTTCCTTGAACCAAAGGTCTTTGGAAGACAGAAAGAGATGTTTGTTCCCAGCCCTCCAGTCTGTCCCTTTATGAAGCTGGGATGCCTTTACTTCTCGATTTTCTCCTCCAACACAAAAATACACAGGAGGTAATCAGGAGAGAGACTGTCTGGCTTGTAATTTTAACTGGCCACATGTTGGTTGTGTTTCTGAGGTCAAATATTTATCCTTTAGGATGTATTTTATGGACAGAGGCAATGTGGTCATTCCATGTATTTGCTCTTTTTTTTTTTTTTTTCTGTTATCCATGTGTTCTCTCTAGGCCCTTTAAGCAAACACGAGTATGTTTCCCACAGTCAATATTGCACAGGAGAGCAAGGAATGGGGAGAAATTAGGGTGCTGTGAGCAGAATTACAAATTCAAGGCCCAACCCTAGATCCACTGAATCTGTGGTTCAAGCCCTCCAAGTGATACAGATGCCAAAACTTCAGAAGCACTGCTGTGTACATTTGAGAAGGAAATGCTAAGGGCCAGGTGTGTGCTGAGGAGAAAGACTGGCTCCTGGGGTTTGCTGTCCATTCCCAAGTGGTTGCTCTATTTGCCTTACATGAAGATTATCTCATCTTTTCAAGACCCCCAATAGATTAGGTGACTTTAGTTCACAGAAAACATCCCTTGTTTTTTCTGGATAAATTCACAATGGAAGCAAAGTGATGCTCTCTAGTCAAAAAACCTGAAGTTCAGTCAAGCTATTTGGGTGTCTGTTATGCATTGAGTTGTGTCCCACCAAACAAGTGTGGTAAATCCTAACCTCCATGCCTGTGGTTACAATCACATTTTGAAATGGGTAGACTTGGTTATGTTCATGAGGCAGGATTAGTGTTGGGTGTATCTGGAGTCAAGCATTTACAAGATATAAACGGAGCAATTAAGCAAACAGAGATGGCATAAGATAGATGCCATGCCACTTGGAGATCTCCAAGGAACCAGGGAACAAAAGCTGAAGAGAAAAGGAACTTCCCCCAGAGCTGACACAGAGAGGAAGCCATCCTCTAGAGCTCGTGTCCTGAATTCAAACTTATATAAAAAAAAATATATATATATATATAGTGTCCTGAATTCAAACTTATATAAAAAAAAAAAAATTTTAGCCTCTGTTAATTAATGGTGTTCACTTGTGGTATTTCTCTTATAGCAGCACTAGATAAGTAAGACAGAGTAGTGGTCCTCAATTTGAAATCCAAGCTAAAAAGACTGCAAGTTCCAAAACAGAGACTGTAATCTTTATCTCTGTCCTCACAGAAAGACTTGGAAGTCTGGACCCTGCTGCCTCTCCAGGTGCCACATTGTGATTAGGCCAATCTTCTGGTCTAGGACCAAGTTTTTCAACCTATAACATAAGGGAATTGCAACTATTCTTGGCATTAGGCAGGCTTGCGATCTGAAAGAGGCTGCATTGTGGCTAACAGGCCATTCCTCTTCCTCCCTGGAGGAAATTGTGCCACTACACACTTTCTTCTTTGTGCCCCATATGCATTCTTGTTTCCTAAGCTACTGCTTTATTTCTGTTGGACTCTTGTAAGGGACTTCAGTTGTATGGCAACCTTAGCTTTCAAGATTCTTCACTCTTCCAAGAACCAGATGTAAGCAGTATAGAGGTCCACTACACAAGTATAGGTGAGCTTTGTCCTAGCGTAGAAACACCACAAAATTTAGTACAGCAAAAATAAAGTTTTATTTGGCATGTATTCAAAGACACAAAAGTAGGAAATGGACAAATATGCTGCTAGAGCCATGTCTATCCAAGTCAAAGGAGTATTATAGAATAGCAGAAATAATAAAACAGACATGCATGCTGCCACAGCCATATCTGTTCGATTCCAGGGAATGTTCCACAATGAGCAGTATAAATAAACATTACAAAATGGGCAAAACCAAAAATTCGCTCACACTTTGAAATGATTGAACCAACCCTACTCCAACAAACTCTTCACGACAGCCACTTTTACATGCTGCATGCGCAGCTTTTAAATCACTGAAAAAACTTCCAGCCTTTTTTAACCTAAAAGAAGGCTAAATAGGAACCATATGCACCTCTTCTGACGTATTTACACATTCGACTTAAAGACACTGTCAGGAAGAGATCTGTTTCATAACTGGGGGATGGCCTATAGTCATATGTTACAATCCACTTCCCAATTTCTGTACTTTAATTGGTTTATTTAGAGCATTTACATTCAATGCAATTGTTGATTATTCCAGAGCTTAGGTTTGGCATTTTATTTTTTGTTTTCTGTTTGTATGTTCTCTCTCTTTATTTCTTTTTTTGCTGTTTTTTTATGGATTACTTGAACTTTTTACAAATTCATGTTAATTTATAGGGTTTTTGAGTGTATCTCTTTGCATAGACTTTTTTAGTGGTAAAAGAGTATATATATATATGTACGTTTGTAAGTAAAAAATGTAAGCAGGTATGTATATATAAATCACAGTGTGTCATCATATTACCAGTTCAAATTAAGTGTAGCAACCTGCTTAGGCTGGCTTCTCTAGAGAAGCAAGACCAGTCAAGCATATAAAAATATATATGGAGAGAGGTAGTTACATCAAGGAAATGACTCATGTGGCTGTAGAGGCTGGAATATCCAAAGTCTATATTTTAGGGTAGTGACTTCTTCTGATTCACATAGCCATGAGCTGGCAAAGCCAAGATTGGTAGGCCAGACAGCAGAGCTCTTGCTCACAGGCTTTGAAGACTGACAAATCCCAAGACAAGTAGGCAAGATGGCAGGTAAGCTGCTAGCTCAAGTCTGAAGAACCAGAATTCAGAGGAACAGAAGCCAGCTGTAGGATCCAGTGCAAGCAAAAGCTTAAGATCCTTGCCAAAGAGTCCACCTATACTGGATGCAGGCCACATCCCCAAGGAAATCCTTTTTCATCTGATTGGCTACTCACCGCAGATCCCATCATGGAGTTGATCACATATCAAATCTCATCATGGAAGTGATCACATCATCATACAAGTGCCAAACTACAGGGAAGCTGCCAAACCATTGAGAATCATGGCCCAGCCAAGTTGACACACAACCTTAATGATCACACAACCTTAATTCCCTTCTTTGGGGGAGGGAGTTTAATCTTCTGCATCTCTATGCTTGCTCTTCTCAATGATGCAACTTGCCTACAATGAGTGAGCCAGTCCTCCTTCTTTTTATTTTCTTTCTAATCTCCCTCCTCTTCCTTCTTCTTCTCTTCCTTTTTTATGCCTTATTCACTGCTTACTGCTCACATCCAAAGGAATAGGATAATTATCTTGATGAAGTTTGCACATTAGCACATCCATCCATAATATGATCGAAGTATGTTTGTGACTTTGACCTAAACCTGGAAAAATACTGTACAGGTAATCCAGAAACAAAAGGGAAGTTTTGGGATGAAGGAAGAACTAAGCTGTCTAGGGAGGAAAGATGGCATGGGACATGGGATAAGACTATTGTTTATTTCTCTCCAACAATTTGTCACTTCCAAGAAGCCAAGAGTATGTGAAAACAGAGAGGATATGTAATTGCTTTACTTTAGGAATTTGTGGATTTCTCATCTCTCCTCCCTTATAAATATGTAATGCATAGTTAGTGGTGGGTCCCACAAAATCACCTTGGATTGATTTGTCTGTCAATCCACAAGGAAGTTAGAGAAAAATTCTAAGGAAAATACTTAGGAGGTTAGCATTTCAATGACACAAGTCTCCCTCCAACCTTTTTTGGCTCTCATCTCCCTACTTGAAGTAGCTTGGAAATCTCCAGACTGCACCTCAGACATCAGGACCACTCTCACAGGGAGGTTTGGGACCCACAACCGTGACCCACCTGCATATCAGGTGATTCTTCTACTTGTTGGTAGAGGATCAAGTTGTAAAAACCTATGTTATGAATGGATTCTAATAAAATATTTTCCTGAGGTTAAAAGCTGTCATTTCTGACAAGAGGAGCTCCTGTTTGAGCTTTGAAACTCCATGGAGCAGCACCATCTTATCTTTGAGACAGAAAAGGTCTGATCATACCAGCCTATGGCACTCCCTCTCTTGCTGTCATCTGTGCTCCTTTATTGCAGAGTTTAGTTATTGGCCCTTATTTCTCCACCCAAGTGCATCATTATTGTCACTGAATTAGACCAGTGAGCCCTCGAAGAAATATGTCACTTCTGTTTATCTCAGTTTATTAATTCTAAGTAATTATGTTCAGAGCTTTCAGGTGATATTTGATTTCCTTTTTGAATGTTGTTAAATTTTCTTCCAATTGCAAAGTTAAAAATTTGAAAACAGAAACTGAATGCTCCGTAGCAACTTTTTCATTTTCAGGTTTGGACTACTTCTTTAGTGTATTGGTCACGTGGCCTGATGGATAGGCCTCTGATTCCAGAGCAGAAGATAGAAGTTTCCAGTCCATACTTGGTCCCTTGTTGATTGTTGGGCAAGAAGTGGAAGCTTCTTGAATTGACATCCAGCGGTTGGCTCTAGAGTTGTTGCTGGAGGGGAGGGGTGGAGTTTGGGTTGTGTCTCCTGTCACAGGTCAATAAACAAACCAAAAACTCAAACCAAACCCATTGCCATTGAGGTTTAGTCAATACCATAAAGATTAAACCTGTTGGGGTCCACTGCATTCCCACTCATAGTGATCCTGCAGGGCAGAGTAGAACTGCCCCATAAGGTTTCTAAGGTTGTAAATCTTTATGGAAGCCAGCTATCCATCTTTCTCCCTCAGGATGGCTCTCAGTTTCCACCACAAACCGCTTTACCATTGTACCACCATGGCTCCACAAAGATGAACAGTTAACATTAAAGAGTTTCAAAAACCCAAAATGGGCCAAGTCTCAAGAAGACAATGAGCAAACTTATGTACCCACTAATTGCTATTCTACTAGATTTGGTCAATAACTTGCATTATGTCACTGGCAACAAACCACTAAATGTACTGTATAAAGAGTTGGTATCGACATTATAGTGACCCTGGTTTTCCTGGCTCACACATTTGCTCTAGGAATGGGAGATGGCGGCCAAGAAAAAGATGTGAGAAATAAAATAGCCCACTGTAAATGAGGGAATAAGCTTCTCTGGAGAATGCTTGGTTTCGAATGGCTTCTAAGGAAAAGTTAGAAATACGTGTGTGCGTGATGGTGATGTGGTTATTAAGCCTGAACCTGCTCTCGAAATCTGGACCCTCACTCAGAGTCTGTTGTATATCCACTGAGCTATCCTAGCTCAGGGATTCAACTTTTCTTGACAATTACTGTCAAATACTCCATGGTGAAAACCCTGGTGACTTAGTGGTTAAGAGGTTTGGCTGCTAACCAAAAGGTCAACAGCTCGAATCCATCAGGCACTTCTTGGAAGCTCTGTGTGGCAGTTCTACTTTGTCCTATATGGTGGCTATGAGTTGGAATCGACTCAAGGGCAACGGGTTTGGTTTTTTGGTTTTATTCTCTAGCCATTCTTTGTGTTATTTTCTTTACTTTGTAAGCAAAGCCACTAATATTTGATAAAGTCAAGGCAAAATCTTCAGGTAGATCCCCTTTCTACATTCAGCAATGCTCCCTACCACCAGCAAAGACATTTGTTTCGGTTATCTCCGAAGTTACCAAGATCTGGGCTTCTGCAGTGCAAAGAAAACCACCTCCTGTGTACCCTTCAAAGTGTGCTGTTTATCCTGGGACCACAAGACCAGTTCTGAACTCTCATAGCCAGAGTTTCAGACGAAAGGAGCTGGAGTTTTCTGCAGAATAATTGATCTCAGCCCACTTTCCTTAGAGAGAGCCTTCTTACTACTTGTGAGCTTAAAGGAAGCACAAGATTGATGGAGAGCTCAGAAATATTCTATCTCCTCGATGATCTAGAATCCTTTGCATCCACACCGATACGAGGTCCAAGCCCTCTTCCACACACTTCTCTTTTGTTTTCTTACCTGTGCAGCAGCCATCTATGTTCCTTCCCAGCATCTGCAGCCTCCCTTTCTTCATCAGTGGACTCATCACACTGCCCCTTCTACCCATTTTTCCCCTCCCACTTTCTTTGTGTTTACTGCCCCTCTTCTGGGGTGAAGTTTCCCCTGGTTCCTTACTCCCCATTCAAATTTCTAGGCCAGTGGTTCCCAAACCTATCTGATGGTATGAATTACCTGGTGACAATTCTAAACTATATAAATTTATGCTCCACCTTATTGCAATCCAGTCAGGAACTGGTAAGTGGACCTAGGGATCCATATTTTTATAACATTCTCAGGCTATTATTCCCAAGCTTTGGTGCCACTGAAATCCACACTATAGCACATATGACTTTTATGTCTTTGTGTTAGAGGCTCATTAGGGTTTATTATATTATCTTTTAATATCTTTCTGCCCCTGAAGACCAGTAGTCCAAATTCTGGGTGTTGAAAAACTCATTGCCATCAAGTTGATTCTGACTCATAGTAGACTCATAATGACCCTATAGGACAGAGTAGAACTGCCTCATAGGGTTTTCAAGGCTATAATCTTTACAGGGGGAACCCTGATGGCACAGTGTTTCAGAGCTAAGGTGCTTGTTGGAACCTACCAGCAGCTCAGCTAGAGAAAGTTGCAGCAGTTTGCTTCTGTAAATACTTTCAGCCCTGGAAACCCTGTGGGGCAGTTCTACTCTATCTTATAGGGTCACTGTGAGTCAGAATCCACTTGATCCAATGGGGGGTTTAATATTTATGGCGGCAGAGTGCCACGTCTTTCTCCCCACAGCGGCTGGTGGGTTCCAGCCACCAATCTTCTGGTTAGTTGCTGAGCGCTTAACCACTGTGACAGTAGGGCTATATTTTTATAGAGTCCTTAGGGGAAGATCCTTTTTTACTTCTTCTAAGTTCTTGTAAACACAGGTGTCCCTTGGTTTATACCTGTAGCATAACTCTGTGGCAGTCTTTCCTCTGTCTGTGTCTCTGTCTTTTCCCTCTTTTGTAAGGATACCACTCAGATAGGATTAGGGCCCACACTAATCCAATATGACGTCAATTCAAGTTAGATGATCACATCTTCAAAGAACCTATTTCCAAACAAGATCACCTTCACAGATACTGGGAGTTAGGACTTCAACTTATCTTCTTTGGGGGAACACAACTGAATCCATAACACAGCTGTATGTATATACCAGAGATTATTGACACAGTTCCCGATTAATGGACTTGTGGTTTGTTTTTTGACTTTTTCTATTATAAAATTTAAAAAGATTAGGCATGATCATATTTCATTTTGTGTTTTTACCCATGTGTATTTTGAATTGATTGCTAACAAAAGTCTTGCTGGTTGGGAGGATAAATGCAAATAATATTTTTCTAGCTACAGCTGTGTAAGTTTTGAATCTGTGCATATCACATGATGGAAGCTCAGTGAATGTATTTTGGAGAAAAAGAACTGGCATAATTTAATGCAAACACATGAAAAGTTACTTAGGGTATATCACTTTTCTTTTGGGAGTGAGAATCCTGCAGTCACAAGTTGTTTTGATGAATAGAATCAGAACTCACAGTGCAGTAAGTGAGGTAGAGAATTTAGGGGTGGGGAGATAGAGAGGAAATTGGTTTTCCATGGAGAGGAAAAAAAGCAACGTCCTACTAGGACTGGAACCCAGGATCTATTATTTACAATACAAGACTTTGAACCAACTAAGCCATAGCGCTTATACAAAGGCATGGCTTAGTACTGTTTTTGTCCTGTCTGATTAGATGAAATATTCTTGCTACAAAATCTACATGATCCAGACCGGTTTACTGTGAGAATGTGGACAAACACAAGAAGACATTTTGCTTACTCACATGTGCTGTATAACTAATAAAGCAAGAAAAGTTTCCAGCCACTTCAGTGTCA
This sequence comes from Elephas maximus indicus, assembly GCF_024166365.1. NCBI lineage: Eukaryota > Metazoa > Chordata > Mammalia > Proboscidea > Elephantidae > Elephas > Elephas maximus. Next base: position 83,553,537 of record NC_064819.1, on the reverse strand, counting down.
GCCCTGATAATTCAGTTAGCCCAAGGATAACCACCAGCAAAAGTTGAGGCAGCCCAATGGTTCCAAATGGGATGTAGGTTTCAAAAAACGAATTTCACCGTTTTTGCACCTCGTCTTTTGTAATTTAGACTCCCCATTCGGATGCACTAAGTGAGGGTCTCTAACTAAAGGAATTGCACTGAGACTCAGACTGCCAAGTGGTCATCACTTGCACTCACAGAAAGCAGTGATTTGTAGGGGATTGGAATGGAGGAGAAGAAAAGGCTGAGAGGGCTGAGTCTCCCTCAAAACTCCACAAGGGCAAAATCGAGCGCTATAATGACTCTAAACAGAAATCCAGAGGTGCAGAGCCTCTTAGGGAAAGGGGGGTGCGAAGTGAGGCCTGCTGGCCACACTGGGTTCCTGGATCCAGGTACAGTCCTCCTAAGGTGAAGAGCCCTATGGCTCCAGCGAAACCCCACAATGCCTTCTACTCACCTAAGCCTGGTTTGAGGCGCATTAGGTCACCCACTCTTCTGGTCTCAATCCTGCACTTGCACCCTGTGGTGATCGCCCCACCCACCCACCCTAGTTGCCTGCCCCATCCTCTCCACGCTCAGAGGGCTGAGTCCGGTAGCTGTGAACGTACCCGCAGCTCTGCGCCACAGAGAAGGTCCCGCGTGGGATTGTAGAAGGGCGGGGGAATTCGAAGTGAGGCTACAGGGCCCTGGGCCCCTAGGACTCGCGGGTACTGAAATGCCTGCGGGGACGGGCAAGGGAGGTCGACAGGGGAGGGGAGTTCCAGGGACCTCGCCCAGGTCGCCTTGGGGGTGTGAGAGCTGGTAGAGTGCATCCTCTCAGCGCCTGGGGAAGATGCCAAGGCACGAGTCAATTGCAAACTGACGTCTGCTCTGAGATCTGGGAAATAAGACCGTCCACACATGCAGCAAAAACTGGAAGATCTGTTGCTACAGTAAGGAAACTCTCACAAACGCTTACCTTTCCACACTCGCACACAACCATGACTGGATTTCCACGTGGGTGAGGCGGGAGCTCCTCTGTTCTCTGGTTGCGGACATAAAGAATAAATCCAGCTGCCCACCCCCAACCCCCAGATGCAGCTGACAAGAGGCTTCGCCTCCGCCTGGTCACAGTCCCATCTGTGGGTAGGCAGTGAATTTTAATAATTTTCTGAAGACGAATCTCTTTTTCTCTCCTGGAATTTGATGGATTGTTTTTTTTTTTTTTTTTAATTCGTCTGTCTTCTGGCTTTATGATATCCGGGTATCATAAACTGACAGCAAAGGAGGAAAACTCGTCTCCAGTGTCCTGGCTTGAACCGAATATCAAACTCTTCGCCGCTGGAAAAAGTGTGAAAGTCTCATCCTTCACTCTCCCTCAACCTTCCCAGTCCCCCAGTTTCTTCTTGCACAGCAAACATAGTCTCTGGGGCATATTATTTCCTCCATTTTTTACACAAATAAGGAAATTGCAAACCATTGTAGGGCATTTTCACTTGAGGTATGGTGGAGTCATTTCCAAATCAACACAGAAAGAGCTTCTTTCTTGCTTGACAGCATAGAATTCGTTTTATGGGTGTTTGACAATATGTATCTTGCCCATACAAACAAGCTGCAATAAATAATATTCCTTATCTGACATGGCAAGTGGGTGTGAGTACTTTCTATACATGGAATTGCTGAAGCAGTCTATGTGATAGTGTGATGGTAATTCTGTTGGATCTTGCCTAATATACATTCCCACCAGCATGCCACAATGGTCTGGTTTCCCACACTATTGCAACCACTTTGTATTAATACGTTAATAACAATAATAATAATAGCAAGCCCACTGTACTCTATTGGATTGATTCTGGCTCATGGTGACCCCATGTGTTACAGGGTAGAACTGCTCCACAGGGTTTTCTTGGCTTTAACATTCACAGAGGCAGATTGTCAGGCCTTTCTTTTGTGTGTGACTCTATGGTTCCAAACCAGTAACCATTAGGTTAGCCCATAAAGATTTATCCTTTGGACACGAAATACCGTTCTTAGATATAAAGAATAGTCAGAAATGACAAGAGTCTCATTTTCTTTAAAAGACCGTAATCGACCTTAACCTACTATTAGGGAGATAATTACTTTGCTTATGTTCTCCAAAGGCGCCCTAGTTGAGAGCTCACTTATGTTCTCCAAGGGTGCCCTAGTTGAGAGCTTGGCTGCCAACCAAAAGTTCAAAACCTTGGGATCTTTATCGTTCAGTTTCAGGACTCAATTGCAATGGGTCAAGTTTCTGGAAATTTCATTCTCAGATAGATTCAATTTACAATAGAGTTGGCAACAGTGGGATTCCAACTGAATGGCCCCACAGAGACTGGAGCCTTAATCCAAGGCCTTAGACACACTGCCATAATGCCCAGGATGTTTCAATCATATTTACCAAGACACAAGATTGTTATCCATCACCTTATTCTTCTCCTAGAATATTTCTACATGGCACTCGTCCAAAACACCAACAAATAACAACTCAAATTTATTGGAAATTTAGTACGTGCCATGCATTGTCCTTACTTTTACTGTCATTCAGTCCACTAAATTGCCGCAGTGATGGGTGCTTTTTACTATGATTTCCGTTTTCCTGATGAAGAATATGAGGAACAGAGATGTTAAGTAACTTGCTGAATGTCATCCAGCAGTAAGTGATGTTTAAAGTGGTAGTGGGAAACTTCACTTTCTTGTATATTTAGTCAGTATGGGTTAAAATCCTGAAGTGATTTTGGTCAAGGCTATGTGACAAACTGAAGGCAACAGCAAACTGTTGCTTTAATGTTCATGGAGTTAGATTGCCAGGCCTTTCTTCTGCAGTGCCACTGTGTGGGTCCCAGCCACTAATCTTTAGGTTACTAGTTGGGTGCAAACCGTTTTTGTCACTAAGAGTCCTTTATGTCCACATAACACAAAGAAACAGAAAAATCCAAACCAGTTGCAGTCAAGTGGATTCTTTGGGTAAATAACACTTTCAGATATTAGCATAGAGTAAACAAGCTGTTGTTAGTCCACCTGGATCTTACTTGGTCCAATGGAGCCACCCAGAAATTGGAAAATAAATCGCTATTTAAGTTCCACTTGTAATTGATGTAGCAAAATGGAAACGTCAGATAAATGATGTTGGACTAACTGGGTAGCCATCTAGGAAAATAAAAGTTTACATCAATATGTCATCGACGATACTTAAATTCAAAATACATATAAAATTTAAAGGTAAAAAATGAAAAATAAAACCAAATGTAACTACTGAAAAGTTTCCATAGCTTTGGGTAGAAAACCAATTTTTACCCAAAACGTAGAAACAATGAAACCTTGACATAATTCAGTACATTAAAAAAAATCGTGGCTGAATATACCTCCATTCTCTTAAAAAACAAAACAAAAAAACAAGATAAGACAAAAAGAAACAACAACCAAAAACCCAAACAACGTGTAAGAAGACTGAAATAAAAAAAAAAGAATACATTGTGGAAAAAATATTTGTAATTTTCCTACTACATAATAGAGAAATATTAGTTTCCCTAACATGTAATGTGCAATAGAGTAGGTTTGGAAAGTGTGAAATATGGGGGAAAAAAATAGATTTCTATTGGCTTATTTGTCCCTGAGTGGAGCAAACTGTTAATTGGCTGGGATGTTAACTGAAAGAATGGAAGGTGGAGTCCACCCATAGGCACCTGAGAAGAAGAGCCTGGTCATCTACTTCCAAAAAATCAGCTGTCAGAAACTGTATGGAATACTCGCCTCCAAACACCGTGTCCAATGCTGCTGCTATACACAGCCTTCAAAAGGCAGGCGAGTTGTTCATTTTTACTTAGCATTAGGTAATGAAATGAGTTTGGCATTGAAATGGACTTAAATTTTTACCAATGGGCTTAGACTCTGAAAAGAAGTGCTATGTCACATGAGTCCATCTTCAGATTAAGCAAGAAAGCCAGAGGGGAAGGGCCAGCACGGGTTCTCCAGGCTAATGGAGGAGAGCCACGTTGCCCCAGAGGCTTCCAGTAGAGGAAAAAGAAGGAGAAACTGAAACCCAGCCCATTGGCCCTGCTTGTTTTGTTATGTGGGAGCTTTTTCAGAGGCCCTGACTCTGTAATTAAAACCGTAGCAATTGGTAGGACTTCGTATTCATTGGTGTTTTAAACTAGAAACTTCCGACCCAGCTATTCCAAGCACAGAGCCTATGAAAAGAACGCTGGAAAAAAAAAAAAAAAGAAAGAAGGAAAGGAAACCTTAGGGAGCACAGTTCAACTCTGATGTACCCGGAGTCTTCAGGAGTCAGAGCTGACTCCATGGCAACTGCATATTAGCTTGCTTATGCAAATAATATTCGGTGCAGGTAACCCCAGACTAACCCCAGGCTACTTGCCCGGGTAGGTAAAGGGAGCGCTGGCGCCATACCGGTTAAGTGCTATGGCTGCTCACCAAAAGCTTGGCAGTTCGAATCCAACAGGCGCTCCTTGGAAACTCCATGGTGGCAGTTCTACACTGTCCTATCGGGGCGCTATGAGTCGCAATCGGCTCGGCGGCGATGGGTTTGGTTTTTTGGTTTGCGTAGGCAGAATCCGATGCAGGTGGAATGGGGAGGGGAGGTGGTGGAAGAGTTTCACCGTGTATAAAGTCCTACGTTTTTGTAATTTGGAAATACATGAGTTATATTTGATATCTATACTATATTTGTTTAAATATATAAACATTTAAAAAAACATAAAGATTTAATCCTTGGACACGAACTACTGTTCTTAGATATAAAGAATAGTCAGAAATGACAGCAGTGTCATTTTCCTTAAAAGGCCGTGATTTATCTTAACCTACTTTTTTTTTTTTTTTTTTTTACTATTAGGGAGATACATGTTTTGCTTATGTTCTTCAAGCACGCCCTAGTTGAGGGCTCGGCTGCCAACCAAAACTCTAAATTCAGCAGCCGCTCCTTGGAAACTTTATGGGACAGTTCTACGCTGTGCGTATAGGCTTGCTATGAGTCGGAAGTCACTGAATCGCAAAGGGGTTAAGTTTTTGGTAATTCCCTTCTCCGATGGATTCCATTTACAATAGAGTCAGCAGCGGTGGGATTCGAACCCACTCCTCCGCAGAGACAAGAACCTTAACCCAGCGCCTTGGACCGCTTGGCCACGCTACCGTGCTCCCAAGAAACTCTTAAATCATTATATTTAGGAAGATACAAGAGAGTTTTCCATGACATTATACTTTTCCTAGAACATTTCTACACAGTACTGGTCCAGAACTAAAATTTATTGGAAATTTATTACGTGCCATGCACTTTCCTTACATTTACTGTCATTCAGTCCTATAAACTGCCTCAGTGATAGGTACTGTTACTATGATCTGCATTTTCCTGATGGAGATTAGGAGATACAGAGATAATGAGTAACCTGCTGAATGTCACCCGGCTGTAAGTGATGTTTAAAGCAGTAGTGGAAAGCTTCACTGTGTTGTATATTTATTAAAAAAAAAAAAATTTTTTTTTTTTTTTAGCCAGTGGTAAAATTCTGAAATGATTTTGATGAAGGCTATGTGACAAACAGAGCAACAGCAAAGTTATCTATGTCTCAGCACTAATTCCTTTTGGGGAATGGAGACGTATAAAAAAAACAGGAAAGCTGTTGTCATCCAGTCAACCTTATAAGACTGAGCAGGACTACCCAAAGGGCTCCCAAGAAGGAGCTGATGGACTCCAACTGCTTGGCCTTTTGGTTACTAACCCAACTCTCTATCACTGTGCAACCAGGGTTCCACTGGTTGGAGTATGGTATATGGAAGTCTAGTATTTCGGTAATTTCACTGATGCTTGAAATGTTTCCAGTGGAGAAATTTACTAAAAGGAATTTAAGTGGTGCCTTCTTAGCACAGCAGGTAGCCCGTCAGTCTCATACTCTGAGGGTCCTGATTTCAAGCCTTAGAGAGAATACCAAGTTTTTTCTTGTCTCTTCTACTAAACTCTTTTCAAAAAGAAACGTAGTAGGAAAAATTATAACACTGATCAAGTTTTTGAGTACAAAACGCAGATTCCAGAAGTATCTCCGAGTAATCCTGAGTGATGTGATTATAGGTAGGGAGCAGGACCTGTAATTTTTAACACTCTGTCAAGGAATAATTAAAAAACGTTATCAATTTCTTTTTGTAGCCAGACAGCTGTTCAATACGCTGACTACAGTACAACCTAATACCAAACTCTGGATTAGTTGCCTATTGCTACTGTAGCAAATTATCACAAATTTAATGGCTTCAAAAAAATACAAATTTATTATTTTCAGTTCTGGAGGTCAGAAGCCTGAAATGGGTCCTAGGGAACTAAACTCAAAATGTTGGCGGAGTTGCATTGTCTCTGGAGACTTTGGCAGAGAAGTCACTCCTTGTGGTTCCCGGCATCTGACACCACCCACATTCTTTTGCTCAAGTCTACATTACGCTGATCTCTGGTTGTGTTGTCTCGTTGCTTTTTCTAACTGTGAACCACTTTCCTACCTCTTATAAGGATCTTGTGACTATATTGGGCCCACCCAGAAAATGCAGACATTTTTTTCCATCTAAACATCCTTAACTTAATCAAGTGTGCAAAATACCTTTTGCCATGTAAGGTAACAGATTCACAGTTTTTGGATATTAGCATGAGGATAGTTTTAGGGGGACACATGGTACAGTCTTTCCTCTGATCTGTGAAGATTCACAACTGTCCCACATGTAAAAACATTCACTTCATCCCAGCATCCCCTAAATAGCAACCCATTACAGCATCAACTCAAAGACCAAAATTCTCATTTAAATCTCATCAGCTCAAAAGTCCTAAATCTTCTATTATCTATATCCCCTAAATAAGTATGCGTGAGGCTCTGGCATAGTCCCTCCTGAGACACAATTACTGTTTTTCTGTGAATCTGTGAAATTCAACAAAGGAATTATCTTCTCCTCAAAATACAGTGTGAGACAGGCATAGGGTAGGAGTTTTAGACATTTCAATTAAAGAAGGGAAGAAATTGAAAGACAAAAAGGAGTCACTGGTCCCAAGAAGTGTCTGAACCCAGCCAGGTAAATAACATTAGTTATCAAGGCTTGGAGTTAATGCTCTGGGGTTTCATGACTCTGCCATCAGAGTCATCCTCCCAAAATCATCTTTCCATTTACATGAAAAATGGAGAGCACATGTTTTTACCAACTTCTGCATTCTGAAATCAATCGAACATGGAATCAAGCTGCCTTGATAATTACTGGTGATTGAATTGTGAAAGTTGGAAACAAAGAAGAAAGACAAGTAGCTGTAAAATATGGCCTTGGTGATAGAAATAGTGCCAAAGATCGCATGACAGAATTTTGCAAGACAAACGACTTCTTCATTGTACATTGTACCTTTTTTCACCAACATAAATGATTACTATACACATGAAACTAAACCGATGGAATACATAGGAATCGAATTGAATAAATCTGTGGAAGGAAATGATGGAGAGCTGAATATCAACAGTTGGAACAAGGCCAGGGGCAGACAGAGGAACAATCCGTGAATTTATTATATGCAAGTTCAAGTTGAAGCTGAAGAAAATTAAAACAAGTCCATGAGAACAAAGTGTGACCTTGAGTATATCCTATCCACACTTCAAAACCATCTCAAGAATAGATTTGATACATTGAACACTAATGACCAAAGACCAGAAAAGTTATGGGATGACATCAAGGACATCATACGTGAAGAAAGCAAGAAGTCATTAAAAAGAAAGGAAAGACAAAAATGGATGCGAGAAGAGACTCTGAAACTTGCCCTTGAATGTTGACTAGCTAAAGAGAATGGAGGAAATGATGAAGTAAAAGAACTCAAGTGGAATCTAAACAGAGGTTTTCAGGGGGCAGCTCAGGAAGATACAGCAAAGTATTATGATGAAATGTGCAAAGTCCTGGTGTTAGAAAACCAAAAGGGAAGAACACACTTGGCTTTTCTCAAGCTGAAAGAACTGAAGAAAAAATTCAAGTCTCAAGTTGTAATATTGAAGTGTTCTATGGGCAAAATATTGAATGACACAAGAAGCATCAAAAGAAGATGGAAGGAATCCATAGAGTAAGTATAGCAAAGAAAATTGTACAAATTTCAACCATTTCAGGAGGTAGCATGTGATCAAGAGCCAATGATATTGAAAGAACAAGTCTAAGCTGCTCTGAATATATTGAAAAAAAAAAAAGTCTTCAGAATTGACAGAATACCAATTGAGATATTTCAAAAAGAAAAACAGATGCAACCCTGAAAACACTCACTCATCTCTGCCAGAAAATTTGGAAGACAGTTACCTGGTCCACCTCCTAGAAGTGATCCATATTTGTTCCCATTCCAAAGAAAGGTGATCCAATAGAATGCAGAAATTATTGAGCAATATCATTAATAGTACTCAAAAGTAAAATTTTGCTGAAGGTATTTCTAAAATGGTGGCAGCAGTACATCGACCGGAAACCAGCAGAAATTCAAGGCAGATTCAAAATAGGACATGGAATGAAGGACATCATTGCTGGTGTTAGATGGATCTCAGCTGAAAGCTGAGAAGGATACCAGAAGGATGTTCCCCTGTGTTTTATTAACTATGCAAAGACATTTAACTGTGTGGATCATAACAAATTATGGATGGCATTGTGAAGAATGGGAATTTCAGAACATTCAGTTGTACTCATGGAGAACCTGTGCATAGACCAACAGACAGCTGTTCGAACAGAAGAAGGGGATATTGCGTGTTTTAAAATCAGAAAAAGTGTGTATGAAGGTCGCATTCTTTCACCATACTTATTCAATCTCTATGCTGAGCAAATAATGCCAGAAACTGTACTATACGAAGAAAAACAGAGCATAAGGATTGAAGAAAGACTCATTAACGACTTTCCATATGCAGATGACACAACTTTGCTTGCTGAAACGGGGCGGCGGGGAGGATCTGAAGCACTTACTGATGAAAATCAAAGACCACAGCCTTCAGTATGGATTAAACCTCAATATAAGGAAATGAAAAATCCTCACAGCTGGACCAATAAGAGAAGTCATGAAAAAGTGAGAAAATAATGAAGTTGTTAAGGATTTCATTTTACTTGGGTCCACAATCAACGCCCATGGAAACAACAGTCAAGAAATCAAAAGACGGACTGTGTTGGGCAAATCTGCTGCAAAAGGCCTCTTTAAAGTGTTAGAAAGCAATAATGTCACTTTGAGGAGGATTGAGGTGCACCTGACCCAAGCCATAGTATTTTCAATTACCTCATAAGCACGTGAGAGCTGGACAATGAGTAAGGAAGGCGGAGAAGAACTGATACCTTTGAAGTATGATGATGGTGAAGAATTTTGAATATACTATAGACTGCCAGAAGAAAGAAGAAATCTGTCTTGGAAGAAATACAGGCAGAATGTTCCTTAGAAGCAAGGATGGCAAGACTTCATCTCACATACTTTGGACATGTTTTCAGGAGGGACTTATCGCTGGAGCAGGATATCTAGCTTGGTAAAGCAGGTAGACAAAAAAAGAAGGTGGCCCTCAATGACATAAATTGATACAGTGGCTGCAACAATGGGCTTAAACATTGTGAAGATAGTGTAAGTCTGGGAACTGTTTTCTTTCTGTTATAACTAGGATTGCTATGAGTTGGAACTGATTGGACAGCACCTAACAAGAATAACAACAAAGCATGTGTTTGCTTCCGGGTAGTTTTTCAGCCTATTTCGTGTCTATAGAATATTAGGAGTCTGCTACAGGAATTCAGGAGTACAGGATTTATTAAGGGACTGCTCTTCAGGATGGGAGAAGGAAAGAAGCCAAACAATAATGTTCTCTTGGGTGAAGCCTAGAGTTAGCATGACCCATGTGACAGGGGTGCTGGGATGTAAATCCCATAGCACAGTTGTCCTTGAGTCAAGGGGTTTGAAATTTTGCACCTTCTATTCCCTCCAGTCAGTCACTGGCTGCTGCTGGAAATGGAGTGGTGGCATAATCTACCAGATGACTCCAAACCAAGGGCAATTTACTGGAGAAGGTAATACAGATAAACCATGGGGTGGTTGGGTCCAGTAGCTGTAAAAAGAAAACGGGAAAATAGCTTTTTGAAGTACCAAGATCATGTACTGTTGTTATTTGGTGCTGTCAAGTTGATTTTGACTCATAGTGACCCTATACAAAACAAAATGAAACACTGCCTGGTCCTTTGCCATCCTCACAATCAGTGTTATGCTTGAACCCACTATTGTAGCCACTGTCTCAATCCATCCCATTGAGGGTCTTCCTCTTTTTTAATGACCCTCTATTTTACCAAGACTAATGTCCTTCTCCAGGGACTGGTCCCTCCTGAAAACACTTCTAAAGTATGTGAGACCGGACTTAGCCATCCTTCCTTCTAAGGAGCATTCTGGCTGTAGTTTTTCCAAGACGTATTTGTTCTTTCTTCTGGCAGTCCATGGTATAGTCAATATTCTTTGCCAACACCATAATCAAAGTCCTCAGTTCTTCTTCGATCTTCCTTATTCATTGTCCAGGTTTTGTATGCATACGAGGTGAATGAAAACACCTCTGCTTGGGTCAGGTGCACCTTGGTCTTCAAGGTGACATTTTTGCTTTTTAACACTTTAAAGAATTTCCTTGTAGGAGTTTTGCCCAGAGCAATCCATCATTTCATTTCTTGATTGCTGCTTCCATCAGTGTTGATTGTGGGTCCAGGTAAAATGAAGTCCTTGACAACTTCCATAGTTTCTCCATTTATCATGATTTGGCTTATTGGTTCAATTTTGAGGGTTTTTGTTTTCTTTACATAGAGAGGTAATTCATACTGAAAGCTGTAGTCTTTGATCTTCATCAGCAAGTACTTTAAAACCCCTTGGCTTTCAGCTAGCAAGGTTGTGTCATCTGCATATCTCAGGTTCTTAAGTAGTCTTCCTCCAATCCTGATGCCAAGTATTCAGTGTGCTCAGTAATCACTTATTACCCTTTCCAGTGTCATTCAAGAGCAAGACAGAAAAAGAAAGATTGAAAGAAGGGAGAAAGAACAGGCTGGATCATTTCAATGGAAATTTCTTTAGGTTAATGAGCAGTGTTTGAAGTATGGAACCACCTGTGTTTACCAAGAAGCAAAGCTTCTTCCTGTTTTACCTATTCCTCTCAAGTCTTGCCCTTCTCCTACTCTACCAATCTTTCACCATCTCTTGAAATTGGATCCCATTTTCAGACATGGATAGCAACTGAATCCGTATAATTTTGGCTGAGTGCATAGTATGGAATAAGTTAAGACAGTATTTGAAAACACAGGAGCCTCGATAATATTTTTAGGAATGACTGAAAAAGCCTTTACAGGTACAGGAAAGTGCTGAATTGAAAGACCATTGGACTGGAAGATCTAAAGATCCTGGATTTCAGCGGCTTTAGTTAGTTTTGCATAATTACTTTCTTATTAAACAGGTGCATTACAAGGCTTAGGATTCTAATAGAACCGAGTGGTACATCTATACAATACAGAACTATGTGGTTTTTGTTTAAGTCTGTATCTATGTTTAGGAGCCCTGGTGGCTCAGTGATTAAGGTGGCAGCGCTTCCGTAAAGATTAAAAATAACAGAAGCAAGCCCACTGCTGTCAAGTCCAACTCATAGCTACCCCTTAGGGTTTCCAATACTGTTAACCTTTACAGAAGCAGAGTTCCGCATTTTTCCTCCTGCGGAAGCCAATGTCAGTTTCGGGCCGCGGAGCTTTACAGTTAGTGGTAGACAGATTTAACCGCTGTGCCAGGCCTGGAAACCCTACCGAGTAAATCTTCCAAATCCTTATGAATCGGAACGGACTCGACAGCAAATGGTAGGTTTTGACACTTTTTACTTATTTTGACAAATGCAATCAGGTGGTATGCATACATATTTTTATCATCCCCTCCCTTATTTACTTGTTCCTTGGGTCGTTATGAGTCGGAATGGACTCGACAGCGAGGAGTATGGCTTGGTTTTGAGGTCTTACACGAAGTGCGAAGAGACGTTTTGTGTATTTTATTTAAAATTAAAAAAAAAAAAGGAACTGAAATTCAGTGAGAAAACCTCGCAACTGTTGGAATAAATTCCATTATGCTACATGCTTTTGCACTTAAGATCCATTTCTGCTTTGATATTACATATTATGTGTGTGTGGGGGGTGTGAGGAATGTTTTTAACCACAAGAAATGTGAAAAAGTTCTGTAGAAAAAGAATCAGTGCACTGTAAGAGGAAGGTTTCTGCAGAGCGCGGAAGGTTTGGGCTCGGTACCCTATTGGGAATGGCAAGGTTGCCAGTTGGAATTCACTCAGCCGCACCCTGGAAGAAAAATCCTGCGCATCTGCTTCTTTATGAATCCTTGCTCGCTATCGAGATGTCGCTATGAGTCGGAATGGACTTGACGGCACTGGGTTTGGTTTTGGTTTATTTTATGGAGATATTACAGACTCAAGGTGACCCCATGTGTTGGCTGAAATCTTAACATCAGCAGAAGGCCAGGCCTTTACTACGGCTGGAACTAACAATCTAGGTTAGCACTCTAGCGCAATTATGCCCCTTTGGTTCCATTAAAGGTGAAACCCAAGAAACCACGCCCACTACCCTGGAGTCCATTCAGATTCAGAGCTGTAACCTTTGTAGAAGTATACTGACAAGTCTTTCACCCACAGAGCGCAGTGGTGGGTTCCAGCCAGAGATCTTTTTAGCTGGCAGCTGAGCGCTTATCCACTGTGCCACCAGGTTTCCCCATAAAGATTGAAGCCTAGGAAACCCTACTGAGCAGCAGTTCTCCTCTGTTTACACGTGGGGTCTCCATGAGTCGAAATCAACCTTGATGGGAACGGGAACACCCATCCAGAACTACATGGGAATTTCGTACCTTCCCCCATTCCAGTTTCGTGTTTTCCTTCTATCTCCCACAGTGAGAGCCCTGGTTTCCAAGAACCTCAATATATGTACTCATTTACTGAAGCCTAAATCTTACACGAAGTAATATCAGAATTGCTACACCCATAAAAAAACACCCATAGCACTATTAAAAACAAAAACAAAACTCAGCTAAGTAGAGTTTAATATTTGTATTTTTTTTTTTGGTCTTACAATGAGGATAAAACATTGTGTAAAACAGTTTCTCGAACCAGTTCTCTCTTTTTCCTCATATGTGGATATGTTATTCCTTTGAAATATTTTAGATGTGTTTCCATTTGCATTCATATTTAGAGCATTCTCACACACACACTTGACTTAGTTTTTTTAATTTATTTGCCTGTGTGAAATATCAATAAGTTTTTAAGACTCAAAAGGATACAGAAAGTCACATTCAGACAAGTTAAAAAAGAATGCTATATTCCGGGACTCAGCCAGGCAATGGGAAGAATGGAAGCAGGTTCTGGGCAGTCTGGTGGCTGACCACCGACCAGGAACAATGTCTTTCTAGCACTAAGATATTCTTCTCTTGGTGTATGGGTGTCTGAGAGGTTGCAGTGTAGGGAGTTTGGAAACAGGGAAATTGCCCACAAGGTAATTTTATCTTGGCCACAGTCCTCCAAGATTAGGCCAACAGTCATGCTGATTCCTCTGAAATATTGTTTTTACCCGGGGTATTTTTTTTTATATATACCTCAGTGGAAGAGAGTATGCTTAGCATGCAAGAGGTCCTGGGTCCGATCCCTAGTATCTCCCTTCTTCTTTCCTGTCAAAGCCTACTCATTCATCGTCTTAGTCTCAGAAAGTTGCTTCTTTCTTAATTTGACTCGTTTTGGCCTTGGTGTTTCATTCTTTACTGACTTGATGGGAAATTGGTGCTCTCATAGTTATTTGCTGTCATTCTTATTCATCCATTGTCTCCAAGCACTCCCATTACTCACTGGTACATGGGCCACCAGCTGCACATCCCAAACACCAAGGAGACTGTTAAGATGATTTGGGGAAACATTGAGTGTCAAGAAGATAGAGAATCTGAAAGAAGAGAAACCTGTTTCAACGCTTGGGAAATACCATTGTTCTTTCTTTGGGATGGACAACAGAAAATCCTGAAATAATGTTAGGTGAAGAAGAATTCATTCCTGCCAAAGAGGAGAGCCATTTTCTTATCCTATTTTGTCTTCTGGCATGTTCTAAGATGTTGAGAAGTAGATGTTCAACCCAGATTTGAGCTGGAAATGCAAAGACTCACCACCCTGTCTTGCCTACCTCTCATTCATGGTCACGGATATGGAGCAGAAATAAGCCATTGAAATGGACAGCAACTTCTTTCTCTACCTGACCTGAGTGAACTCAGTGTCTGGGTGTGGTTGGGGGAGTCCCACCTTTGAACAAGCTGCAAAAGCAGAAATGGACTACAAATCCTAAACACTCAAGGGTCAAAAGAGGGGAGAACAGTCACATTAACCCAAAGACCTCAGATAAGGTCTACATTGTTTCAGGACAGTTGCCACATCCTTGTTGAATGATCTTAGTTTCCTTATAAACATTTTCAATTGTTGAGCTGAGAATAAAAATAACCTTGATGAATCAATGTGAATTTGATCATGCAGTCCAGAAGATGAACTAAAAGGCTTCTTTGTGTTTTTACCTCAACCTGGAGAAAATCCTATAGAGACACCTTGTAGAGGAAGGCTCAAAGGTGAGAAAAGGCTAGCTTGACCATAGGAAAGCAGGGATCGGTTATGATAGAGGAGGTGAGAATCCAAGAGACTGGAGACCTTTCATACTGCATCATCCCCTTTTCTCTTCTTGCCAAAAGCTGCAACTATCCACCTTCTATCCTTCTGTCACAGGCCACCCCTAAGCCCATTTTGAGGTCACCTACTTGACTTGCAAAGCACTCACCTACTTTGCTTCTGCACCTATACTAACCAAAAAAAAACAAAAACAAACAACCAAACAAAAAAAACGACCTGATACCGTCAAGTGAATTCCGAGTTATAATGACCCTATCCAATGGCCTTCCCAAAATTGATAGATTTGAACCGCTGTCCTTACAGTTAGCAGCCAAACTACTAACCACCAACACCCAGGTCCACACCTATATTTAAAAAAAAAAAAAAAAGTTGCGTTTGAATCACTTCCAACTCATAGGGATCCTACAGGATACAGTAGAACTATCCCAAAAAGTTTCAATGGATTGGGTAATTGATTTGAACTACTGACCTTTTGGTTAGCAGACTGAAGGCTTAACCATTGCTCTACCATGGATAGGACTGAGGAAAAGGTGCCTGAGTATGTAGTTATTATTGATTGTACAGAGTCTCTGACTTTCTGTGGCTACAGTCCCCCTCTTTAGACTCCTTGTGAGCTAAGAGCGGTATGTGAAGTGTAGATGAGCCAGATAGAATTCTTTAGGAAAAAGTTCATTTTCAGTAGATTTCATCTAAGTGTAGAAATACGTGGAACAAACAGACAAGAATTTGGTTTTTTTTACTCTTTGCATGTCAAGCAAAATCTAACAAATTTCATCAGTTGCAGTGGTGATTAATCTCAAAGCAGCTGGGTCATCTGATATTACTCTCAACTCTGCTCCTACCACATCCATACACAGAAATTGGGAAATCTCTGTTGGCGCAATTTCCTCATTCATTCCAGAGAGGCCAGTTCTGAAAGATGAGCTGTCACCCAGATGAACATTTTTATTAATTTTCTATTCTCTTTATTTTCAGTCACACCAAGGCCTGTTTTCAGACTACAACACTCTAGCACATACACTAGGTGTCTTCTGACTTCTCTAGCCTTCCTAACCTTGTTTCCCACATGGAAATTCAAATTACTTACAAATAATATTTATTTTACTTCCCTATTTAGCTGATTTTGTTGGCAGAAAACTGCTCTGATATCGTGAAAGATGAGAAGATATCTATCCAAGATGCTCATCAAACACCACATAAGGTAGGTCTCAAAAGAAAGTTGTCAAGACATGTTATAATCAAACTTGCCAAAACCAGAAAAAAAACAGAGAATTTTAAGAGTGGCTAGGGATAAATGAAAACTCACCTAAAAAAGGAGTCAATAAGAATAAGCTCAGACTGCTCTGCAGAAACCACGCAGGCACAAAGTCAAAGGGATAACTTATATAAAGTGTTGAAGGAAAAAAAATGTCAGTCAAGAATCTAAATTTGAGAGACAGCAAAACTGTCTCTCAAATATGAAGGAGAAATTAGAACATTTTTAGATAAACGGAAGTTTAGGGAATTCATAAAAACCAAACCAAAACTACAAGAAATACAAAAAGAGTTCTCCAGTTAGAAAATCAATAATATCAGATAACAACCCAAGACTAGAATACAGGAGAGAGCAACCAGTAGTCAACCCAGATAGGGAAATCACAAAAATAAATCAAGATAAAAAAAAAAGTCAAAACAGGGAAAAAATCATGTCGTTTATGTCAAAGAAGACAACATTAAATCAATATACAGGGATTAAGAAATGCAGTCATAGATCTTTCATAAGGCGAGGAAGTCAAGATGACATAAAGAAATAAAAGTTAGGATTAAACTAAGAAAAATAGAGGTAAATATTAAGGTAACCCCAAAGGAGACTAACAATCCTACTCATAAAAATAAAATACAAAGAAAAAAATTAAGTCTTAGCAAAATCAACAACAACAAATAAGAGGAAAAGACAATATATAAAGATAAACTACTCGGCACAAAAAATTAAGTGGGAAAAAGAAACTGCCAACAACACACATATAAAACAAGACACCAAAGTGAAAGCACTAAACACATACCTATCCATAATTATGCCCAATGTAAATGGAGTAAATACACCAACAAAGAGACAAAAAAGTGGCCGACTGGATTAAAAAACATGATCTCTCTATATATTGCCTACAAGAGACACACCTTAAACTTAGAGACACACACAAACTAAAACTCAAAGGATGGAAAAAGTATACCAAGCAAACAACAGTCAAAAAAGAGCAGGAGTGCCAATATTAACTTCTGACAAAATAGACTTTAAAGTTAAATCCCCCACAAAGGATAAGGAAAACGAAAAGCAAACCAAACCCACTACCGCTGAGTTGATTCCAGCCCATAGCGGCCCTATAGAACAGAGTAGAACTGCCCCATAGAGTTTCTGAGGAGCTCCTGGTGGATTCAAGCTGCTGACCTTTGGTTAGCAGCCATAGCTCTTAACCACTACACCACCAGGATTTCCCACGATAAGGAAGGACACTATATAATAATTAAATGGACAATATACCAGGAGGATAAAACCCTATTTCGTATTTATGCACCCAGTGACAGAGCTGCAAGATACGTAAAACAAACTCTAACAGCATTGAAAATTGAGATAGACAGCTCCACAATAATAGTAGCAGACTTCAATACACCACTTTCAGTGAAGGACAGAATATCCAGAAAGTAGCTCAATAAAGACATGGGAGAGCTAAACCCCGCAATCAACCAACTTGACCTCATAGACATATACTGAACACTCCGCCCCACAGCAGAAACCCTGGTGGCGTAGTGGTTAAGTGCTACAGCTACTAACCAAAGATTTGGCAGTTCAAATTTGTCAGAAGCTCCTTGGAAACTCTGTGGAGCAGTTCTACTCTGTCCTATAGGGTTGCTATGAGTTGGAATTGGCTCAATGGTACTAGGTTTGCCACCCAACAACATCCAAGTATATTTTCTTTTCCAGTGCACATGCAACATTCTTTAGAATAGACCACATACTAGGTCATATGGCAAGCCTTGGCAGAATCGAAAACATCGAAATATTACAAAGCATTTTCTGACAATAGGCCGTAAAAGTAGAAATCAATAAAAGAAAAAGCAGGGAAAAGAAATCAAACACTTGGAAACTGAACAATACCCTGCTCAAAAACCAGTGAGTTGTAGAAGACATTAAGGATGAAATAAAGAAATTCATGGAATCCAATGAGGATGAAAACACTTCCTATCAGAACCTTTGGGACACAGCAAAAGCAGAGTTCAGAGGTAAATTTACGTCAATAAATGCACACATACAAGAAGAAGAAAGGGCCAGAATCAAAGAATTATCCCTACAACCTGAACAAATGGAAAGAGAGCAAAAAAAAGAAACCCTCAGGCACCAGGAGAAAGCAAGTAATAAAAATTAGAGCAGAATTCAATGAAATAGAAAACAGAAAAGCAATTGAAAGAGTTAACAAGACCAAAACTGGTTCTTTAAAAAAATTAACAAAATTTATAAGCCATTGGCCAAACTGAGAAAAGGAAAACAGGAGAGGAAGCACATAACCTGAATAAGAAATGAGATGGCGGTATCACAGCAGACTCAACTGAAATTAAAAGAATCATATCAGATTACTATGAAAAATTGTACTCTAACAAATTTGAAAACCTAGAAGAAATGGATGAATTTCTAGAAACACACTACCTACCTAAACTAACACAAACAGAGGTAGAACAACTTAACAAACCCATAACAAAAGAACAGATTGAAAAGGTAATTAAGAAACACCCATGGGAAAAAAAGGCCCTGGCCTTGATGGTGTCACTGCTTTACACTACTTCTGCTGAAGGTATTTCAGAGCATAGAAAAGGACGGAATACTGCCACACTCATTCTAGGAAGCCAGCAAATCCCTGGTACCAAAACCAGGTACAGACACCACAAAAAAATAAATAAATAAAATAATTGCAGACCTATATCCCTCACGAACTTAGATGTAAAAATCCTCAACAAAATTCTAGGCAATAGATTCAACAGCATATCAAAAAAATAATTCACCATGACCTAGGGGGATTCATACCAAGCATGCAGCAATGGTTCAACATTAGAGAAACAATGAATGGAATCCATTATATAAATAAAACAAAAGACAAGAACCACATGAACTTATCAATTGATGCGGAAAAGGCATTTGACGAAGTCTAACACCCATTCATGATAAAAACTCTCAGCAAAATAGGAATAGAGGGAAAATTCCTGAACATTACAAAGGGCATTTATTTCTACAAAGCCAACAGCCAACATCATCCTAAATGGAGAGAGTCTGAAAGCATTCCCCTTTAGACCAGGAAACAGACAAGGATGCCCTTTATAACCACTCTTATTCAACATTGTGCTGGAGGTCCCAGCCAGAGCAATTAGGCTAGATAACGAAATAAAGGGAATCCAGATCGGGAAGGAAGAAGTGAAAGCATCTCTATTTGCACATGACATGATCTTATACACAGAAAACCCTAAAGAATCCTCAAGAAAACTACTGAGACTAATAGAAGAGTTCAGCAGAGTATTAGGATACAAGATAAACATATGAAAATCAGTTGGATTTCTCTCCACCAACAAAAAGAACATTGAAGAGGAAATCACCAAATGGGTACCATTTACAGTAGCCCCAAGAAGATAAAATACTTAGGAATAAATCTAACCAGAGATGTAAAAGACCTATACAAAGAAAACTAGACGACACTACTGCGAGATATCAAAAGAGACCTAGATAAGCGGAAAAAAAATATGCTGCTCATGGATAGGAAGACTGAACATTGTAAAAATGTCTATACTGCCAAAAGTGATGTATAAATACAATGCAATTCTGATCCCAATTCCAACAGCATTTTTTAATGGGATGGAGAAACAAATCACCAACTTCATATGGAAGGGAAAGAGGCTCCAGATAAGTAACGTCTTACTGAAAAAGAAGAACAAAGTGGAAGGCCTCACACTACCTGATTTTAGAACCTAATATACTGCCATAGTAGTCAAAACAGCCTGGTAATGCTACAACAACAGATACATAGACCGATGGAACGGAATTGAGAACCCAGACATAAATCCATCCACATAAGAGCAGCTGACATTTGACAAAGGCCCAAAGTCAGTTAAATGGGGAAAAGACAGTTTCCTTAACAAATGGTGCTGGCATAACTGGATATCTATCTGCAAAAAAAAATGAAACAAGATGCATACCCCACACCAGCCACAAAAATGAACTCAAAATGGATCACAGACTTAAATATAAAATCTGAAACGATAAAGATCTTGGAAGAAAAAATAGGGACAATGCTAGGAGCCCTAATACATGGCATAAGCAGTATACAAATCATTACTAACTATGCAAAAACAGCAGAAGAGAAACTAGATAACTGGGAGTTCTTGAAAATCAAACACCTATGCTCAACCCAAGACTCCACCAAAAGAGTAAAAAGATTACCTACAGACTGGGAAAAAGTTCTTAGCTATGACATTTCTGATCAGCGCCTGATCTCTAAAATCTACATGATACTGCAAAAACTCAGCAAGAAAAAGACAAGTAACTGAATCAAAAAATGTGCAAAGGATATGAACAGACACTTCACTAAAGAAGACATCCAGGGAGCTAAGAGATACATGAGGAAATGCTCAAGACCATTAGCCATTAGAGAAATGCGAATCAAAACCACAATGAGATTTCTTCTCACTCCAACAAGGCTGGCATTAATCCAGAAAACACAAAAGAATACATGCTGGAGAGGTTGTGGAGAGGCTGGAACACTTATACACTGCTGATGGGAACCTAAAATGGTACAACCACTTTGGAAATAAATTTGGTGCTTCCTCAAAAAGCTAGAAATAGAACTACCATATGATCCAACAGTCACACTCCTTGGAATATATCCTAGAGAAATAAGAGCGTATACACGAACAGACATATGCACACCCATGTTCTTTTCAGCACTGTTTACCAAGTGATCAGATTGACTATGAAGGAACACAGGAAGCAGCTATTCTTTACATAGGCAACTAACAACATCAATGACAGTATTAATTCAGTGGAATATGACAGCAGTAAAAAATAACGACTTCCTATTCCTTTTGTGGATGGATCCTTTTATCATTAAGCTTCTCTGTCCCTGTTAATTTTTTGTTCTGAAGTTTTCATTATTTAATATAAACATAGCCACTTGTGTTTTCTCTTGATTGTATGCATGATATATCTTTTTTAAAATTCTCTTTAATTTCTACCTAACTATATAGTTACATGGGGAAACCCTGGTGGCATAGTGGTTAAGTGCTTCGGCTGCTAACCAAGAGGTCAGCAGTTCAAATCTGCCAGGCACTCCTTGGAAACTCCATGGGGTAGTTCTACTCTGTCCTATAGGTTCGCTATGAGTCGGAATCGGCTGATGGCAGCGGGTTTGGTTTTGGTATATAGTTACATATATGAAATGAGTTCCTTGTAGACAACTTATACAGGCAGTCCCCAGGTTATACACCTCTGACTTCAGGAGAACTCCTTTTGCCCTTTTGTGTTGGGTAAATTTGCTCTCACTTTGAAATGACTGAGTTAATCCTACTCCACCAAATTTTTCACCACAATCACATTTACATGCTGCATGTACAGCTTTTAAATCATTGAAAAGACTTCTAGCCTTTTCTTGCACTAAAAGAAGCCTAAATAAGAACCATAGGCACTTGTTTTGACTTATCTACAAATTAAAAAAAAAAAATTTATTGTGCTGTAAGTGAAAGTTTACAAATCAAGTCAGTCTCTCATAAAAATTTATAAACACCATGCTATATACCCCTGGAAAGCTGGTGGCATAGTGGTTAAGTGCTACAGCTGCTAAGCCAAAGGGTCAGCAGTTCAAATCCTCCAGGTGCTCCTTGGAACTCTATGGGGCAGTTCTACTCTGTCCTGTAGGGTTGCTATGAGTCGGAATCAACTTGGCACCGGGTTTTTTTTTTATTCTCCTAGTTTTTCTTCCCCCTAATGAGACAGCACACTCCTTCTCTCTACCCTGTATTTCCATGCCCCTTCTGCCAGCTTCTGCCCCCCTCTGTCTTCTCATCTCTCCTTCAGACAGGAGCTGCCCATATAGTCTCATGTGTCTGCTTGATCCAAGAAGCTCATTGCTCACCAGTACCATTTTCTATCTTATACTCCAGTCTAATCCCTGTCTGAAGAGTTGGCTTTGGGAATGGTTCCTGTGTTGGGCTAACAGAAGGTCTGCAGACCATGATCTCCGGGTCCTTTTAGTCTCAGCCAGACCATTAAGTCTGGTCTTTTTAGGAGAATTTGAGGTCTGCATCCCACTTCTCTCCTACTTCTTCAAGGATTCTCTGTTTTGTTCCCTGTTAGGGCAGTTATTGGTTGTAGCTGGGCAAGATCTAGTTCTTCTGTTCTCAAGCTGTTGTTTATCTACAGATTTGAATTAAAGACTTAAACACACATTTAGGAATGGCTACCATTTCTTTTTCTGTTCTGGTTTTCTTCAGAGCTAAGAGGAGGAATAGAGGAGTGAAGAAGCAGAGCTTCCACAATAGGTAACTAGGGTAAAATGAAGGGCTTTTATGTAAGAGAAATAATTGAGAGTAGAATAAAGATTGCGTGAACAGGGACTTGAACCCTGAACCCTCAGATTAAAAGTCTCCTACTCTTTTACTCTACCAACTGAGCTACCCAAGCCTATGTATGCAGTGTTTCTGACAACCTCCTTTAGGCTTTTATATGGCAGTTGCAATGCACTAGCTGCTCTTTGGTAATCCTGTGGTGGCCTTCTCTGTGCTACAGGTTCTCTGTGAGTCGGAATTGACTCGATGGTAGCAGGTTTGTTTTTTTGGTTATATGTGGCCAACTGGTTTCTTATTTCAAGTGTTCAGATAGTTTTCTTTGAATTCTCTTTGTTGGAAAGAATATTTTGTTTGAAAGAGGTGCTTCCATTCATCGGATCATTGCTCTTCCTTCTGTCTTTGCCTTGCATCTCTTTAGATTTTAATAACCAGAGCGGTGACCCCTAAACAAATCACTGCCAGTTTCTGATCATACAGTTAGACAAGGAGGGCTTCATTACTTGCCAAATGTTGTGATTTTATCCCTTTGTTCTTAGTTCCCCACCTGCACCTATTTTTCTGGAAGCAACATGAATGCTACTCTTCTTCTTATCCCTCTGCATTGCCTTGTACCTCTTTCTTGCAGCTTTGGGAAACAGGAGAAAAGAGCTAGAGAAAATTCAAGGACCTACCAGAATGTACAATAATGATGCGGAGGCAAAGGAGCCTGGGTTTAATCTTCTACATTTCTGTACTTGCCTTTCTTGATGATGCACCTTGCCTACCAATGTGAGCCACTCCTTCTCAGTTTCTTTCTCTCCTTCCTCTTCCTTCTTTATGCACTGTTTGCTGCCACATTCAACGAAAAAAGGGTAATTATCTTGAGGAATTAACATACATTATTACATACCTTCCAGAGTATGACCCAAGACAGTTCATTAGTCTCGGCCTAAACCTGGGGAAAATAATGTACAGGGAATCTGGGAACAAACGGGGAAGTTTTGTTGTGAAAGAATGACTAACGTCTCTGGGGAGGAAAGACAGAGTATTTCTTCTGGGAAAACAGTATTGTTTACTTCTAAAAAAAATCTCAGCACTTCCAAGAAACCAAAGCTATGTGAAAACTGAGAGAATTTGTAATTGCTGTACTTTAGTTATTTGTGGATTTCTCTTCTCTCCTCCTCTATGGCTATATGAGGCATAGTTGGGGGTGGGTCACACATAAGTGCCTTGGATACCTTTGTGGATCAATACCAAGACAATTCAGGGATGACTTTTAAGCAAAGTACCTGAGGAGTTAGCATTTCAATGAGAGAAGGACCCCTCCAAGCTGTTTTGGCTCTCTTCTCCTGCTTGAAGTAGCTTGGAAGTCACCCAATTGCACATCAGACCTCTAAACCACTCACCAAGGGAGGTAAGGGACACACTATTTTGTTCTATCTTCGTGTCAGGTGATTCTTCTACTTGTTGATAGAGGATCAAGTTGTTAAAATCCATGTTACAGACGGATTAAAATAAAATTTTTTCCTGGCTTTAAAAACAGGCATTTCTGACAGAGGAAGCTCTTGTTTGAGCTTCCAGACCGTTCTCCTTGGGGCATTGCCATCTTATCTTTGAGGCAGGAAAGGTCTGAACATACTAACCTTTAGAGCTCCCTCTCCTCATGCTGTCATCTGCACCCCTTTATCGAAGAGTTTACTTCTTGGCTTGTATTTCTCCACCCAAAGTATCATTATTATCAGTGACTTAGAGAAGAACACCCTGGAAGAAATACATCACTCCTGATCATTGCAAAGTTTATTAATGCTATGTAATTGTTTTCAGTGGTTTCAGCTGCTACTTGATTCCTTTTTGAATGTCGTTAAATTTTCTTTCAATTTCAAAGTTAAGCATTTGAAACAGAAACCACATGCTCCCGAGCAACACTTTCCTTTCAGATTTGGACTACTTTTTAGTGTATCAGTCCTGTGGCCCGAAGGATAAGGCCTCTGATTCCAGCTCAGGTATTGAAGGTTGGAACTCCTTCTTGGTGCCTCATTTCTGGTTTGGCAAGAAGTAGAAGCTTCTTGAAATGGCTTCCAATTGAGAATGTTTGTTATAGGAAACACAAGCAACTGAGATGCATCTATCTGTTTTTACCCTTCTCTGCTCTCTTTCTCCTCACCCCTCTACATAGTCCTTTGGATGCATCTCCCTCAAAAATCTTTCGTGTGGTGTGAAATGAATACGTTCTGTGACTTTATTTAAAGTTCTAAAGAAAAGAAAGTAGAATTCTGTAGCCAAATATAAGAAATGTAGAAGGGAAGGAATTTTAATAGGGTACTCACCAATGCTCATATGTCATTTTAATTCAGCTAGGTGTGTGTGCAGTGTGGGATATTTTCTACAACATGGTGTTTGAAATTCTCCAATGAAAGTCGTTTTATGATGAACGAGAATAACTGCTCTGCTAAAACCAGGAGTGGCACAAGAAACTGTTAAGACCTTAAAGCTAATCTACTCCCAAATTGAACTATTGTGGCCAGTGATACTGTCGGTCGCTAAAATTTGGATTATAGTTGCAATGTTCATGTTGAATATCTCTGTGTTTCTTGAGTGCTGTTGTCTGGTTTCTTCAATGTCCCCTAATCACTCATCCCCCATTGACAGCTCTGTCAAAGATTGCCATAGAGGGCCATTTTAACCCATTGGGACTGAGTCAATTCTGACTCCTAAAGTCCATATTGGGCAGAGAGAACTGCCCCATAGGGTTTCCAAGGAGAGGCTGAAGGACTGGAACTGTCCACCTTTTGGTTAGCAGACGAACTCTTAACCACTGTGCCACTAGGGGCCAGAAAATCAGCTGGAAACTTTCCTCTAGTCTGACTTTAAATGATTAAAAGCATTAAGGGGTTTTCGTAGGGCTATTTCCTTTTCTCTTTTCTCTCTGTCCTTGTTCTTCTACCTTGATTATCCATGATATGCTAACTGAAACTGAGTATTAATTGATTACACGTTGTGGTGAAAGTCTTCTTGCTTTGGGGCAAGGGCTGGTTCCTTCTCTGTCTCTTCCTTCTTGTCTTCCTTCTGCTGACATACTGCCCAGGGAGATGTTAAGCCCCAACAGGTATAAATGGAAGAACACTAAAAGCAACTGTTTGGACCATTGGCTTCCTTTTCCTGTGAGCAGAACAATCATGATAAAGAAATTAGAGGATGAGGTTGCTAAATGGTGAAGTGGAGGTGCCAGGAATTGAACCAGGGACCTTGTACATGCAAAGCACATGCTCTACCACTGAGTTACACCCCCTGAAGACTGACTAGCTTGATGATGACTTTTCTTTTCATAAATGCATACTGATATTTTTCTGTGTGGTTCCTTCTTTGCATCCCACCCAAAACAAAACAAAACTTTGTCTAGAATAAGACCAACACACTAAAATAAATAAATAAAACCACAGGGTTAAATTCCACACTTTCTGGAATTAGTAATGTGGATACTGTCTAGTGGTGATAGATGGAGAAGGTTAACTGGATTGTTGTTTGAATAACCTTTTCTGGTCCTAGGATCTTTCCACTCCGGTAGTCCTCTCCAAGGTACACTTGCCAGCAGACTCTTTAAATGAAAGTTACTTGCCTCCACCAGGAAAGTCCCAAGAAAATCACATCTCTCTAATATCTATCATACTGATAATGACTCCAAATGGGTAGCTCCTTAGATCACTGGCACCTGCAGACGTTAGTGGAACTGCTTAACTGAACTTCACTTCTACTTGGGTCAGTGCCCTGCCACCATCCTTTCCAGCTGACTCTCATTGCTCCTGTCACTTCATACCTTCTGAGCTGGTCCTTAGATCTGCTTCCACACTCCGTCTTGATCCCTCGCTTGAGGATCATGTCCACAAATGATTTTAAAGGTGGGGAATCTTCAAAACTCCATCAGCTTTGCATGAAGTGACTTTTTTCTAGTCTGGAGGAATCTACAGGTCAAATGCAGAGTCAGGAACTGCATAGCAACAACAAAGCAAACCTGTCAAACTCCTTTCCCTCTGACAACCCAGTGACATAAATGTAAAGCTTCCTTCAGATACAGATGTTTGAAAGGAAAAAGTCAAAGAGCCCTGGAAGTCATCAAAATATGCCATTGGTGAACCTGAAAATACGAGGAGGTCCTGAATGATACTAAGCAGATGGGGTTGGACTGGCAAGGGAAGAACTTAAGCAAGGACTTTTCTTTCACTGGGATGCTTTCAGCTTAGCATGTATGGCGGATGATCTGTACAGTGAGTCCAAAGCCTATTGATCCAAGATCCTCCATGTGGTATTGAGGAGCATATTGCAGGCAGGTCTTTATTTAAAGACTTACAATACTGAATTTAAGTATTTACTGCTGTTAAAATTAAACAATTCCCCAGAAGCCTGCACAATACTTCAAACCTTTTGGGCACTTTATCATTAAATATCCATCTGTAAACCAACCTCAGTAATCCCTCTAGAATGCCCCTTCTTGTTTTCCCAAGGATCTTGCTCACTTAGAAGTATCAGATGGTAGATGCCTAACCTAAAATTTTTTTCCCAAAACCTGTATCTCTAGGATTTTGTATGTTCCATGTGACTTATTCTTCTGCACTACTGTATGTATCAACTGCACATTCTTTTTTTACCACAAGATTGTAAAGGGCATATAAGCAAAAAAGGGCTTTGCAATAGGCCCAGCAGTTTCTCTAGAACTTATTGCCAGTTTGCAAATGACTTGCCTTTCCTCTTTCACTCACTGAATAAATAGTTGAGCTCTTTTGTCTTATAGTTTTAACACCGGTGAAGGCAAAGAGGGTCAGAAGCAAGTAGTTCCAATTCTCCTTGTCTTAGAGAAAGTGAGTGCTGGGAGGTATTCACTGTCTGGTGACTTGCTGCAGGAGGGTTACATAATTTTGACAGAAATTGAGGACATTTACAATCATGTGAATGGATCCGAGACTTTTAGACCCTTAGGACTCTCCCAAGTGAGCTATGTCCATCACACATTTACTTTCATTACGGCTAATATTTTCCTCAGCTTTCTGTTTGGAAAACTTTCCTAGAGAAATCTCATTCCCTATTCCCTTGCTCAAATGAATTTGGGAAACCACCTGCCACCCCGTAGGGTGATTGATCCTAAATATTACTGCCAGCAGAGAAGGAGACAGTGAATCAGAGGGGAAAGGGATAGAGAGAATCAGTGGGTATGTGCTCAGCCTTCTGTCTTTTAATTGACAGAGTTCCAACTAAGAACACAAAGAGATCTGTCAACAAAGATCATTGACAGATTGTCCAAGGATGTATTTACTTTTCTTTCAATCCTTCTATATATATATACATATATTTGATCCTACAAACTGGAGCTCAAGTGAGCATGATCTTTCCACTTTCTCTTTTTCCTTCTAGTCTTGCTTGTTCTGATGGAACCACCTTGGGAGGTACAGTGGATTTGAAACAGTGGAGTTTCTCCCTGGCCAACTATCAGATCTGCGAAGATATCATAGAAATATAGCTAATATTTCAAGGAGGATCTTCATGCTCTTTCAGTAATAAGAGAGGTGTGGCTCAATGGAAGTGTGTCCATTCCTTGAGAGGGTTCAAAACTGTACACACTCATCTGCTTTTTACAATTTCCATTTTTCTGTTTTTTTCTACCTTTGAAAAAACGTTTTGCGTATTCATATGGAAATAAACACATTATTTGATGAACTGCTTTTAAATGTTTCCCCTTTCTATTCAGAAGCCACAAGCTCGGCAGCACATTAATGTGCTCAATAATCCCCTGTTCCCCATTCCAGTGTCACCAAAGAGCAAGACAGAAAAAGAAGGACTGGAATGAAAGAGGAGAGAAAGAACAGGCTTGATCATTTCTTTTGGAATTCCCTTAGTTTTTTATGCCGTATTTAAAGCATAGGAGAGCCTGAAGTTACCAAGGAGAGAAGCTTCTTCCTGTTTTACCTTCTATTCCTAGTACGCTTCCTCTACCAACCCATCCACAGTCTCCAAAAATTGGATCACATTGTTCAGACATGGGTGGCAACAGACCTCATGTAATTTTGGATGTCTGAATAGATAATATAGACTGAAATTTGTATTTAAAAGTACGCTAGTCTTCTACACAGTACTTTGAGGTATAACTAATGTCATGTGTCTAGCAGCCAATATACCTCAGTTAGGAGAGCAGCTACACTGAAGATCTGAAGGTCTCTGGTTTAATCCTGGGATTTGGCCGTTTTGTTTACCTATGCGTAATTATTGTCATCCCTTTTTTAATATGACAATTGAATTTCAAGACCTTAGGATTGTAATACAACTAAGTGGAGCTACATTTCTTCTAGCTGACCCCAAGTGTGGGACACAGCTCAGTGGGAGAGGGCATTCCTTGCAGGTATGAAGCGCCAGGTTCGATCCCAGTCACTTTTGCGGTTTTTCTCTGATCCTACACTATTTAAAAACATTTCTTAAGGAATGGAGCCCTGGGGTACTTAAGTACTGGGCTATTAACCAAAAGGCCACTGGCATATTCTAGGAAACAGTATGGGCAATTCTATCGTGTCCTATAGTGTCACTATCAGTTGGAATCAACTCCACGGCAATCTTTTTTTTTTTTCCTTGAAGGAATACAGATTTAGTTCTCCTAATATTTTCCATTCCATTCCTGCACAGATAGAAAGTAAAAGCATAACCCGGTGAACTGCCTTGAATGCTCTTCCATTCATGGGCTGTGAGCCTCTACATCCCCTAAAGGTACTGTGGCAAAGGAAGGAAGACTTTCGGAAAGGGAAGACACGAAGAACCGGATATCAACGGAATCACTTAAGCCACCCGAATCAAAAGCATGCATGTTAAGAGGTGGTTCATCTTGGCTCCCATTTGTTCTATTATTAAAGAGACAGAAAGACAGAAAAAGGGACGGGGGTGAGGAGCGGACAGTTTTCTTTAGTGCCTCGTGATTTCTGAGCCAAAGGACGGAGCAAAAGCAGAGGAGCCCATCTTAATGCCTTCAGATTTCTCTGCAGGTGCTGGGCCTAAAAACCAGAGGATGGCTATAGATCCCGAGTCTTTTCAGGCAAGCGAGTGGCTTGCACTCTGGGCAAGGTCAGGAAGACTATCAGGGAATTAGAAGCCTTCCTAATATGAAAGTAGAAGAATCAACACATTCCCAGTTGATATTCCATAGCATCAAATTTCCTGTATTTCCTTACTCACTCCATTTTCCGTGTTATTTTAAATCTTTAAGTAAAACATTTATAGGAAACCTCAGTTGACATCAAAAGGAGGCAGACCCATTTGAAGCAGCCCAAAAGGTTTTTCTATCAAAAAGGAAAATAGATACAGGTAGGTCTGACATTAAGTCCTACTTCAGTAAGAAAGCGCGCCACTTACCACAACCCTTGTTTTTGTATTCTGTACATCTTATCGTTAATAATATGCCCTACATACGAGGTTGCTTACGTTATCATTGTCATGGTAACCCTGGAAAGTAAAGAACAAATTTATAAAAATATTGATAACAAAAGGCAACAATGATGAAAACTAAAAACAAACAAAAAATGTATTCGACTTATATAAGAGTTGACTTGGGACACAGTCATTAGTTGAGGACCCACTACAAATAAAAGTGAATGGATCCGAGCTATGCTGAATGCTTCCGTTGTAAAGAACAGCCACTGCCTCTGTTTCTTCATGGTCAATCTTATCACATTTGCTTTGTATGACCAGTAATCCTCTAGGAATTTCCACTCCACTGCTGGTGGGTGCCTTTCAAATGCTCTTTGGTTCCAAAAATGTCTCTATAGGAGGTGGAGCCAAGATGGCAGAATAGACAGACTCTTCTGGGGAGCCCTCTTTACAAAAAAGACCCGAAAAAAACAAGTGGAAGGAGTATATTTGTGACAAGGTGGAAGCCCTGAGCTTCAAAGGCAAGCTTAGAAAAAGAACTGCGGGTGAGGGGGAGGAAGAGACTGTTCAGAAGCGGAGAGGAGTTACCGGACCTGAAATGTGGGAAGCCCTCAGGCACCATTCCAGGTGCGGTGGTCGCAGGCTGGTACTAGCATTTGGCTGCAGTTTCCTCAGAAAAAGCAGCCAGCCACAAAGCCTACTCACACCTCCGGAACCTGAGAAGAACTGCAGTCTTCGCAAAAGGTAAGTACTTGCATATATTTTACCACCCCCCAACTCCCAAGCGAGCTGCTGCAGTGGAATCCCTGGGACTGAGGTAGGCCCTGCTGAGCATATACAGCCATCCTCCTGACCTTAGGGAAGGAAAAAATTTGCAAATGGGGGGAAAAGATAATTTGCTAGATCCATTCACCGGGGGAGCTCAGGATAGAAGTGGCTTCTGATGAGGCATAAACTGCCCGTAGATCTTGAGCACCTTTCCCTTTTGCATGGACTGGTATGGGCATATTTTGGGAGAATAGGCGCTTGTGGGCAGACTCCAGCCTTTTCAGCTGTGTGGTGGAGAGGTGGGTGTTTGATGTTTGACATTGTTTTGCCTATTAAACAAGGTCCTCACCTACGCACATCAGGGACCTAAGGACTGGTCGCTTCACTCAGGTCACCCAGCCACCCACGAAAGGGGTCCAAAGGGAACTGGTACCTTCCAGGCCTCACAATTAAAACCTTTGGGTGCCCATGGTCCCTCTGCATAACCAACCCACCTGCATGCTCTAGGAAACAGGGATGCATCTTCCTCAGAGACACTCCGGGGTCGGTTCTCAGCTCCCTGCCCTGTTCAGAGCGTGACCCCCTGCTGCAATCAGATACCACTATATATGCCAATCACCCCTGCCCCTTTAGGACTGCTGACAGAGCCTGTACCACACAGTTGGTGATCAGCTACCTGGAAACCTGAGTTGAGTTCATACAAAAAAACTGAATGGACTCCTAGACTTATACACCTGATAACAGCTCTAGCCAGCTAGGGACAGGCCATCAGAGCTCCAAAGGTGAAAATAATCAAGCTACCTCACTCAAGTAACCCGTGGGGGTATACCAAAACAAAACAAAGCAAGCAGCTACAACACTGTAAGCAGGCATAAACTAATACAATAACTTATAGATGGCTTGGAGACAACAGTCAATATCAAGACACATAAAGAAATAGGCCATGATCACCTCAACAGGCTCTCAAAACAAAGAATCCAGGGATATTCTAGATGAAAGTGCATTCCTGGAACTACCAGAGCCAGAATACAAAAGTTTAATATACGGAACCCTTCAAGACATCAGGTAGGAAATGAGGCAATACGCAGAACAAGCCAAGAAACACATGATAAAGCAATTGAAGAAATTAAAAAGATTATTTAGGAACATAGTGAAAAGTTTAATAAGCTTGAAAAATCTTTAGACAGACAGCAATCAGAAATTCAAAAGATTAACAATAAAATTTTAGAATTAGACAACTCAATAGAAAGTCAGAGGAGCAGAACTGAGCAAGTAGAAGCTAGAAGTTTTGAACTCAAAGATAAATCACTTGGCACTAATATATTTGAAGAAAATCAGATAAAAGAATTTTTAAAAAATGAAGAAAACTTAAGAATCATGTGGGACTCTATCAAGACAAATAACCTATGAGTGATTGGAGCACGAGGACACGGAGGGATAACAGAAAATGTAGAGACAATTGTTGAAGATTTCTCGGCAGAAAACTTCCCTGATTTTGTGAAAGATGGAGATATCGATCCAGGATACTCATTGAACTCCACATAAAGTAGGTCTTAAAAGAAAGTCACCAAGACACATTAAAATCAAACTTGCCAAAACCAAAGATAAAGAGAGAATTATAAGGGCAGTGAGGGTTAAACAAAAATCACCTACAAAGGAGAGCCAATAAGAATAAGCTTGGACTACATGGCAGAAACTATGCAGGCAAGAAGGCAATGGGATGACAGATTTAAAAAATTGAAGGAAAAAAATTGCCTGCCAAGAATCATATATCCATCAAAACTGTCTCTTAAATATGAAGGTGAAATTAAGACATTTCCAGATAAACACAAGTTGAGGAAATCTGTAAGAACCAAACGAAAACAAGAAGAAATACTAAATGGAGTTCTTTGGTTAGAAAATCAATAATATCAGGTATCAACCCAAGACTAGAACACTGGGCAGAACAATCAGAAGTCAACCCAGACAGGGAAATCCAAAAAAAAAAAAAAACAAAGAAAAATACTAAAAAAAAAAAAAAAAAAAGCTCTAAACAGGGTAACAGCAATGTTATTATATAAAAGAAGACAACATGTAAATAATAAAGAAGGACTAAGAAATGTAATCATAAACCTTCCATATAGAGAGGAAGATAAGGCAAAAGAAAAAAATAAAAGTTACTTTTAAATTTAGAAAAAGAGCGGTAAATAATAAGGTAACCACAAAAGAGACAAACTCTCCTACTCATCAAAATAAAATACAAGAAAAAAATAGAGACTCAGCAGAAACAAAATCAACAACAACAAATATGAGCAACGGACAATATATAAAGATACTCTACTCAGCACATTAAATTAAGTGGGAAAAAGAAACTGTCAACAACACAGAAAAAAAGACACCAAAGTGATAGCACTAACTTCATACCTATCCATAATTACAGTGAATGTGAATGGACTGAATATACCAATAAAGTGACAGAGAGTGGCAGAATGGATTAAAAAACAAGATCCGTCTATATGCTGCCTACTAGAGACACACTTTAGGCTTAGAGACACAAACAAACTAAAACTCAAAGGATGGAAAAAAAATATATCAAGCAAGCAACAATCGAAAAAGAGCAGGAGAGCCAATATTAATTTCTGACAGAAGAGACTTTAAAGTTAAATCAATCATAAAGCATAAGGAAGGACACTATATAATGATTAAAGGGACAATACACCAAGGTGATATAACCATATTAAATATTTATGCACCCAGTGACAGGGCTGCAAGATACATAAAACAAACTCTATCAGCATGGAAAACTGAGATAGACAGCTCCGCAATAATAGTAGCAGACTTCATCACACCATTTTCAGTGAAGGACAGGACATCCAGAAAGAAGCTCAATAAAGACACGGAAGATCTAAATGCCACAATCAACCAACTTGACCTTGTAGACATATACAGAACACTCCACCCAACAGCAACCAACCATATTTTCTTTTCCAGTGCACATGGAACATTCTCTAGAACAGACCATGTGTTAGGTCATAAAGCAGGCCTTTTCAGAATCCAAAACAGTGAAATATTACAAAGCATCTTCTCTGATCATAAGGCCATAAAAGTGGAAATCAATAACAAGAAAAGAAGAGAAAAGAAATCAAACACTTGGAAACTAAACAATACCCTGCTCAAAAAAGACTGGATTATAGAAGACATTAAGGATGGAATAAAGAAATTCAGAGAATCCAATGAGAATGAAAACACTTTCTATCAGAACCTTTGGGACACAGCAAAAACGGTGCTCAGAGGCCAATTTATATCAATAAATACACACATCCAAAAAGAAGAAAGGGCCAAAATCAAAGGATTATCCCTACAACTTGTACAAATAGAAAGAGAGCAGCAAAAGAGACCCACAGACACCAGAAGAAAACAAATAATAAAAATTAGAGCTGAACTAAATGAGATAGAAAACAGAAAAACAATTGAAAGAATCAACAAGACCAAAAGCTAGTTTTTTGAAAAACTCAACAAAATTGACAAACCACTGGCCAAACTGACAAAGGAAAAACAGGAGAGGAATCAAATAACCTGAAATGAGATGAGCGATATTACAACAGACCCAACTGAAATTAAAAGAATCAAATCACATTACTATGAAAAACTGTACTCTAACAAATTTGAAAACCTAGAAGAAATGGATGAATTCCTAGAAACACACTACCTACCTAAACTAACACAAACAGAGGTACAACAACTAAATAGACCCATAACAAAAGAAGAGATTGAAAAGGTAATCAAAAAACTCCCAACAAAAAAAGCCCTGGTCTGGACGGCTTCACTGCAGAGTTCTACCAAGTGTTCAGAGAAGAGTTAACACCACTACTACTAAAGCTATTTCAGAGCATAGAAAAGGACTGAATACTCCCAAACTCATTCTATGAAGCCACCATAACCCTGATACCAAAACCAGGTAGATGCCACAAGAAAAGAAAATTATAGACCTATATCCCTCATGAAAGTAGATTTAAAAATCCTCAACAAAATTCTAGCCAATAGAATTCAACGACATATCAAAAAGTAATTCACCATGACCAAGTGGGATTCATACCATGTATGCAGGGATGGTTCAACATTAGAAGAAGTACTGATGGAATCCACCACATAAATAAAACTAAAAACAAGAATCACACGATTTTATAAATTGATGCAGAAAAGGTATTTGACAAAGTTCAACACCCATTCATGATAAAAACTTTCAGCAAAATAGGGATAGAAGGAAAATTCCTCAACACAATAAAGGGCTTTTATACAAAGCCAACAGCCAATATCACCCTAAATGGAGAGAGCCTGAAAGCATTCCCACTGAGATCGGAAACCAGACAAGGATGCCCTTTATCACCACTCTTATTCGACATTGTGTTGGAGGTCCTAGCAAGAGCAATTCAGCTAGATAAACAAAGGGCGTCCAGATTAGCAAGGAAGAAGTAAAAGTATCTCTATTGCAGATGACATGATCTTATACACAAAAAACCCTAATGAATCCTCAAGAAAACTACTGAAACTAATAGAAGAGTTCAGCAAAGTATTGGGATACAAGATAAACATACAAAAATCAGTTGTATTCCTCTACACCAACAAAAAGAACATCGAAGAGGAAATCTCCAAATCAATGCTATTTACAGTAGCCCCCAAGAAGATAAAATACTTAGGTATAAATCTTACCAGAGATGTAAAAGAGTTATACAAAGAAAACTACAGTACACTTCTGCAAGAAACCAAAAGAGACTACTTACATAAGTGGAAGAACATACCCTGCTCACGGATAGGAAGACTTAACAGTATAAAAATGTCTATTCTACCAAAAGTGGTCTATACATTAAATGCAATTCCGATCCAAATCCCAAGGACATTCTTTAATGCGTTGGAGAAACAAATCACCATCTTCATATGGAAGGGAAAGAGGCCCCCGGATAAATAAGGCATTACTGAAAAAGAAGAACAAAGTGGGAGGCCTTACTTTACCTGATTTTAGAACTTATTATACTGCCGCAGTAGTCAAAACAGACTGGTACTTGTACAACAAGAGATACATAGACCAATGGAACAGAATTGAGAATCCAGACATAAATCCATTGACATATGAGCAGTTCATATTTGACAAAGGCCCAAAAACAGTTAAATGGGGAAAAGACAGTCTTTTCAACAAATGGTGTTGGCATAACTGGATATCCATCTGCAAGAAGACCTATACCTCATTCCATGCACAAAAACTAACTCAAAATGGATCAAAGACCTAAATATAAAATCTAAAATGATAAAGATCACAGAAGAAAAAATAGGGACAAGGTTAGGAGCCCTAATAATGCCACAAGCAGTATACAAAACATTATTAAGAATGCAGAAGAAACAGTAGATAGCTGGGAGCTCCTAAAAATCAAACACCTATGCTCATCCAAAGACTTTGCCAAAAGAGTAAAAAGATTGCCTACAGACTGGGAAAAAGTTTTTAGCTATGACCTTTCTGATCAGCACTTGATCTCTTAAATCTACATGATACTGCAAAAACTCAACGACAGAAAGATAAATAACCCAATTAAAAAATGGGCAAAAGATATGAAGAGACACTTCACTAAAGACATTCAGGGAGCTAACAGATACATGACAAAATGTTCACGATCATTAGCCATTAGAGAAATGCAGATCAAAACTACAATGAGATTTCATCTCACTCCAACAAGGCTGGCATTAATCCAAAAAACACAAAATAATAAATGTCGGAGAGGCTGTGCAGAGATTGGAACACTTATAAACTGCTGGTGGGAATGTAAAATGGTACAACCACTTCAGAAATCATTTCGATCTTCCTTAAAAAGCTAGAAATAGAACTACCATACGTTCCAGCAATCCCACTCCTAAGAATATATCCTAGAGAAATAAGAGCCTTTACATTAACAGATACATGCACAGTCATGTTTATTCCACCACTGTTTATAATAGCAAAAAGATGGAAGCAACCAAGGTGCCCATCAACAGATGAATGGATAAATAAATTATGGTACATTCACACAATGGAATACTATGCATCCATGAAGAATAGTGAGGAATCTGTGAGACATTTCATAACATGGAGGAACTTGGAAGGCATTATGCTGAGTGAAATTAGTCAGTTGCAAAAGGACAAATATTGCATAAGACCACAATTATAAGAACTTGAGAGATAGTTTAAACAGAAGAAAACATTCTTTTGTGGCTACGAGAGGGGGAGGAAGGGCGGGTGGGAGAGGGGCATTCACTAATTAGACAGTAGATAAGAAGTACTTTAGGTGAAGGGAAAGACAACACACAATACGGGAGAGGTCAGCACAACTGGACTGAACCAAAAGCAAAGAAGTTTCCTGAATAAACCGAATGCTTCAAAGGCCAGCTTAGCATAGGCGGGGGTTTGGGGACTGTGACTTCAGTGGACATCTAAGTCAATTGGCATAACAAAATCTATTAACATTCTGCATCCCACTTTGGAGAGTGGTGTCTGGGGTCTTAAACACTAGCAAGCAGCCATCTAAGATACATCAACTGGTGTCAACCCACCTGGATCAAAGGAGAATGAAGAAAACCAAGACATAAGACACAAGGTAACTACGAGTCCAAGAGACAGAAAGGGCCACGTGAACCACAGACTACATCATCCTGAGATGAGAAGAACTAGATGGTACCCAGCTATAACCGGTGACTGCCCTGACAGGGAACACATCAAAGAACCCCTGAGGGAGCAGGAGACCAATGGGATGCAGACCCCAAATTCTCATAAAAAGACCAGACTTAATGGTCTGATGGAGACTAGAAAGACCCCAGTGGTCATGGCCTCCAGAACTTCTATGGGCCCAGGACAGGAAACATTCCCGAAGCCAACTCTTCAGATGGGGATTAGGCTGGACAATGGATTGGATAGGGATGCTGGCGAGGAGTGAGCTTCTTGGATCAGGTGGACACTTGAGACTATGTTGGTATCTCCTGTCTGGAGGGGAGATGAGAGAGTAGAGGGGGTTAGAAGCTGGTGAAAGGGACATGAAAAGACAGAGCGGAGGGAGACAGTGGGCTGTCTCATTAGTGGGAGAGTAATTGAGATTATGTAGCAAAGTGTATATGTGTTTTTGTGTGAGAGACTGACTTGATGTGTAAACTTTCACTTAAAGCGCAATAAAAATTATATAAAAAAAAGACTTAAAATACTGAAATATGGTAATAAAAATTAAATAATTCCCCAAAGCCTGGACTGTGCTCCAAGACTTCTGGACATTTATATTATTTTTAAATATCCCCCTGTAAATCAACCTCATTTATCCCTCCAGAATGCTCCTTCTTGTTTTCCCAAGGACCTTGCCCACTTGGAAGTAAAAAATGATAGATATCTAGCCTAAAAGTTTCTTTTTCGCAAGACCTGTATCTCCAGGATTTTCTGTATTCCATGTGACTTGGTCTTCTGAACTACTGTGCCAAATGTACATTCTCTTTTATCACAAAATTGTAAACAGTATATAAGCCAAAAAAAAAAAAAAAAGAGAGACTTTGCGGTAATTGCGGCAGTTTCTCTAGAACTGACAGTGGTTTGCAAACATCTCTCACTCAGTAAATAGTTGCGCTCTTTAGACTTATTGTTTGTAACACTGGGGAAGGCAAAGAAGGTTGGAGGCACGCAGTTCTGACTCTCCTAGTCTTAGACCTTTAGAAAATTTACTTGAGAAAGTGAGTATTGGAGGGTATTTGTTGTTGGGTGACGTGGTGCAGTAAGGAGACATCATTTTGACATAAATTGAGGACCTTTCCAACCCTGGGAAAGGATCTGGTACTTTTAATGCTTTAGTCTAGCATTCTCCCAATTCAGCCCTGTCTTTCACACCTTTACTTTCATGGACGCTAATGATTTTCTCAACTTTCTATTTGGAAAGGATTCCTTGAGAGATGCCCTTCCCTATTTCCTGGGTCAGAGGATTTTGGGAAAGATGTGCCTTCACGTATAGTGATTTATCCTAAATAGTACTGCCAGCTGAGGCTGATGTGGGGAGTCAGACCGGGAATGGGTAGAAGGAGTAACTGGGTAAGTCCTCAGCCTTTTGTCTTTTAATTGACAGAGTCCCAAATGAGAACACAAAAGGGTCTGTTAACAAAGATGGTTAATAGATTGGCCAAGGACGTCTTTAATTTCTCTCAATTCTTCTATTTTTTTTGTTCCTCAGTAACCACAAAATAGAGCACAAGTGAGCCTGTTCCTTCTGGTCTTGCGTGTTCTGCTGCAACCAGATTGGGAGGTCCAGTGGGATTTGAAACATGGAGCATTTCTCTGGCCAAGATTCAGATCTGCAAAGACTTCTTAGAAATGCGGGGTAATATTTCAAAGTGGATCTTCATGACCTTCCTGTAGTGAGAGAGGTGTAGCTCAATGGGAGTGTGTCCTTTCCTTGAGGAGGTTGGAAACCATACAACTCATCTACTGCTTATAGTTCCCAACATTTCTGTTCTTTTCTCCTCTCGAAAACAGGTTTTGTGAATTCATACGGAAATACACAAATTATTCAGTGCATTGCCTTTAAATGTTTCCCCATTTCTACTCTGAAGCAAGAAGGCCACCACCACATTAAGGTGCTCAATAATCCTCTGTACCTCTTTCCAGTGTCATTGAAGAGCAAGACAGAAAACGAAGGACTGAAGGAGGAGAAAAAGAACAGACTCTTGCATTTCATTTGGAATTCCATTCGTTTTCTGAGCAGCATTCGGAGCATGGAACAGCCAGAGGTTACCAGGTACAGAAGCTTCTTCCCCTTTTAACTATTTCTCTCCTTCTTCACCCTCCTCCTCCTCTACGAACCCATCAAAGGTTCCCAATAATTGGATCGCATTTTTCAGACATGAGTGGCAACAGAGCCCATATAATTTTGGGAGAGTGAGTAGATAATATTGAAAGAGATTCAGTATTTAAAAACACACGAACCTTGTAAGTGTTTTATTGCCTAAATAAGCAAGGATTCTTTTACATTGTATTGAGGTGGGAGACGCAGGGCAATTACCAAAACATAGTTAGCCTTTATTCATTATCTTAAAAATGAGGCCAATGACTGCTGTGTAAAAACGGATGCTATAAAGATTGAAGGAGATCATGCATGTGACCACATTTCTATGTCCATGTGAGATATGAAACATATATGTGGGTAGGTCCTACTCTGTCCTCTCTGCCTAGTGGTTCTCCCAGGACAACACCTACTCAAGTACCATCTTCTCTAGCCAGTGCTGTCTAACAGAAATATAATGCAAGCCATAAATGAGGGACACTTATGCAATTCCTAGGTTTCCAGGAACCACATTAAACGACTAAAAATAAGCATATGAATTTAATTTTAACAATATACTTTATTAAACTGATGTATCCAAAACATTATCAAAAAATCGATTAAAAGTTAATGACTTCTGGTTTCCAGTCTGGCATGTAAAGACTTGGAAATCATCTCTCCCATCCTCAAGACAAGAAAAAAGCGGCAAAATTCACAGCTCTTTAGGGATACATCAGAGAATTGAGATCAAACCAACAACTTGAAAATGAGAAACGAACAGGCTGATACAGGGAATCGCTGCTTACTAGGTGTCGAAATGGTCACTGCAGCTGGTACCAGAGTTAGAATTGTTTATTGCTGGAGACGGAGAGTAGACTCGCTTAAGAGAGAAAAACTCCTGGAGGCCCAGCTTTAGGGGGCGCCTCAGACTTTTGTGAGTTTTACCTTGAGTTGCATCACCACATTCTCACTGACCTTCAAAGAAACATCTCCTGGTTCTTCCTGCAAAGGGAGCGGGGAAAGTTAGCACTTTAAAATAGCGCTCTGTTCTTCACAATGGCCTGTCCTCAAGGGA
The DNA here is from genome assembly GCF_024166365.1 of Elephas maximus indicus. Taxonomy (NCBI): domain Eukaryota; kingdom Metazoa; phylum Chordata; class Mammalia; order Proboscidea; family Elephantidae; genus Elephas; species Elephas maximus. The sequence goes on along the minus strand of NC_064819.1, from coordinate 83,513,258 downwards.
AAATACTTTCTCAGAGCCTTACCGAAACAAAACCAAGTGGCTCGTTGGTCTAGGGGTATGATTCTCGCTTCGGGTGCGAGAGGTCCTGGGTTCAAATCTCGGAAGAGCCCCTTTTGGAACGCTGGTGGCGTAGTGCTGAAGTGTTTGTTATAATTGCTAACGAAGAAGTCGGCAGTTGGAATCCTCCAGGCGCTCCTTGGAAACCATCGGGAGGTTCTACTCTGTCCAGTAGGGTCGCTATGAGTCGGAATCGACTGGACGGCAGTGGGTTTTGTTTGGTTTTGGGGTTTATAGCGCCACTATGAGTCGGAATTCACTCGACCGCAACTTTTTTTTCTTTTGAAGGCATACAGATTTAGTTGCAGTATTTTCCACACCACTCGGGCACTCATAGAAAGTAAAAACATAACTCGTCGATTCACAGGCTGTGTGAGACTGTACATCCCCTAAGGAGACTGTCATAACGGAAGGAAGACTTTCGGAAAGGGGAGAAATGAAGAACCAGATCCCAACGGAATCACTTGAAACACCCGAAATAAAAGCATGCGCATTAACAGGTGGTTCACCGCGGCTCCCAGTTGTACTATTATTAAAGAGACCGAAAGGCAGAAAAGGGGCTGGGGGAAGGGTCCCGCGGGCAGTTTCCTCTCCTGCATTGTGCGTTCTGGGCCAAAGGACGGAGGAAAAGCAGAGAAGCCCATCACATGCCCACCGATTTCTTACCGGTGCTCGGTCTAAAAATTAGAGATGGACGGCTGTAGATCCCGAGTCGTTTTAGGCGAGCGAGTGCCTTGGGCGCTGGGTAAGGTAACGAAGACTGTCAGGGAGTTAGAAGCTTTCCTAAAACGGAAGTAGAGGAAATAACTAGAATCAACACATCCCCAACTGATATTTCATTTATCAATTTTCTTGTATATCTCACGCACTCCATTTTCCTCCTTATTTTTAATCTTTCAATAAAACATTACTGGAAACCTCAGTTAACATCAAAAGGAGGCAGGCCCATGTGAAGAAGCAGGGAAAGTTTTCTTCTGTCAAAAAGGAAAATGGATCCAGGTAGTTCAGGACTTAATCTGTATTTGAGCTGAAAGGAACCGCACTTACCACCGCCTTTTTTTTTTTTTTTTTACACCTTGTCGTTAGTAATATGTCCTATGTACAATGTTGCTTATGTTATATTCTCATGCAAACCCCGGAAAAGAAAGAACAAATTTATAAAAATATTCATAATAAAAGGCAAAAATAACGAAAACAAACAAAAAAGATATTCTACTTACATAAGAATTGACTTGGGACACAGTCCTTACTGGGGGACTACTACAAACAAAAGCTGAGTGGATGACAAGTATGCTGAATGCTTTCTTTGTAAAGAACAGCCACTGCGTCTGTTCCTTCAGGGTCAATCCTATCACATCTGCTTTGTGTGACCAGCAAACCTCTATGAATTTCCAGTCCACTGCTGGTAACTTTCTAATGTTTTATGGTTTCAAATCCGTCTCTACGTCTGTATGTATTCCTGTTGAATGAAAGCGTCTTTAGGAAGACACAGAATTTGGTGGTTGCTCACAGCACTCCCATCTTTGATATCCTTCTCAATTTTCCTTTCTAAGAAAATATCCATAGGAGGTACTCAGGAGAGAGACAGCCTGGCTTCCAAGTCTGATTGGCCTCTGGTTGGTTGTGTTCCTGGGGTCAATTATTGGTTTTAGGGTGAATTTTATCAACGGAGGTAATGTAGTCATTTCATGTGTTAGCTCTTTTCTTCCTGTTATCCATTTGCTCTTTACAGGCACTTTGAGAAAACAGTAGGAAAAAGTGAGAGCTGCATGTGGGGAGAGTAATACTGGCTTCATAAAATGAATTAGAAGTATTCCCTCCTTTTCTATTTTCTGGAAATGATTGTGCATAGTTTGTGTTAACTCTTTAAATATTTGTTGGAATATTCTAATTAATTTTTCTGGTCCTGGTGACATTTTTTTGGGAGGTGGAGTTTTGAAATTACTAAATAAAATATCCTTAATACAATACTATTGAAAATACGTATTCACACTGGGTGAGTAGTGACAGTTTGAGTTTTTTGAGGAATTGGTCCATTTCCATTAAGTTGTGAAATTTATGTGTGTAGCATTGTTTATAGTATTGCCTTATTATTCTTTTGTGTGTAGAGCCTATAGTGATACCCCTGTTTGATTCCTGATTCTGATACTTTGTGTTTTTCCTCCTTTTTTTTTGGTTAGTTTCTTTTTGTCAGTCTTGCTATAGGTTTCTTAATTACATTCATCTTTTCAAAGGACCAACTTATTCTTTCATTGAATTTCTCCATTTTATTTATTTTCAATTTAATTTATTTCTGTTCTTATTTTTAGTGTTTCCGTCCTTCTGCTTGACTTGTTTATTTTGCTCTTATCTCTCTGTTTCTGTAAAGATTACAGCGGTGGAGACTCTAAAGGGGCATTGTACCCTATCTTATATGGGAAGCCCTATGAGGCAGTTCTGTCCTCAAGGGAAACTATTTTATCACAGCCTAACTAAGTAGGATTTTATCAGATCCTAACCAGTGTAGAAGACGGGATCTATCCAACCACAGCCCACTCTAGCCTGTCACATGCAGCATGCAGCAAGGGAAATATCCAATTAAGTCCCCTCTAGGGAAAAAAATTTTTTTTTTTTTTTTTAGCCTTGGAGGTGGGGGAGAGTTTTGTAAATGAAAAGGCTAAGCAATACTTTGAAGGTATATCTAAAAATCATGCTCAAAGCAGCAGAAATAGCTCAGTTGAGAGAACCTGAGCCTGAAGATCTAAATGTCCCTTGCAATCCCGGGTTTCAGCAGATTTGTTTTCATGTACATAATTACCCCCCCCCCCTTTTTTTTTAAGGTAAGAATTTTATTCCAAGGCTTTGGGATTGTAATAGAATTTAAGTATAGAAAACGTTTAACAAAAGCCTCCCCAGATGGGGGATGTTACTCAGTGGTAGAGCACATGCTTTGCGTAGAGGAGGTCCACGGTTCGATCCCAGACATCTCCAGAATTTTTCTCTGTCCCAACACGATTTAAACCCACTGTTCAAGGTATGGAGCCCTGGGATAGTACAGTAGTTAAGAAGTTGGCTACTAAGCAGAATGCCACTGTCAGCCTCTTGGAAATACTATGACGGCAATTCTGTCATTATCCTATGGTGTCACTATGAGTCGGAATCCACTCGACCGCAACCTCTTTTTTTTGAAGGCATACAGATTTAGTTCTCCTGGTATTTTCCATGCCATTCCTGAACACATAGAAAGCAAAAACAACCCTGTGGCTTGCCTTGAACACTCCTCCATTCACAAGCTATGAGCCTGTACATCCCTAAGGTGACTGTGACAAAGGAAGGAAGACTTTCAGAAAGGGGAGAAACGAAGAACCGGATTCCAACGGAATCACTCGAATCAAAAAGGTGTACATTAATAGGTGGTTCTTGTCTCCCATTTGTACTGTTTTTAAAGAGACAGAAAGACAGAAAAAGAGGTGGTGCAAGGACCCCGCAGACAGTTTTTTTTTAGTGTCTTGCGTTTTCTGCGCCAAAGGACCGAGCGGAAGCAGTAAGGCCCATCATATGCCCACGAATTTCTCTCCTGGTGCTCCGGCAAAACAGAGAATGGACAGCTGCCTATTCAGAGTCTTTTTAGAGAAGTGACTGACTTGGACATTGGACAAGGGAAGGAAGCTTGTAAGGAACTTAGGAGCCTTCCTAAAACGGAAGTAGAAGAAATAGGTAGAATCAACACATTCCCAATTGATATTCCATAATATCAATTTTCCTATATTTCCTCACTCCATTTTCCTCCTTATTTAAGTCTTTAATTAAAAACATTTACTGGAAATCTCGGATTAGTAAAGCAAAAAGAAAGCTCTATTCAGCATATATTCAAAAAGACAAAAGGTGAGAAGTAGAACAACATGTTGCCAGAGCTAATGTCTGCCCAAGTCCAAGGAAATATTACAAAGTAAGCAAGAATGGAAAGACGGACAAGCACGTTTCCCAGCCGTGTCTGCCCTAGTCCAGAGAATATTACAGAATAAACAAGAATGGGAAAATGGACAAGCATGCTGCCACAGCCCTGCCTGTCCAAAGTCTAAGGAAGGTTACAGAGTCATCGGTACATATTCACATTACAAATGGCTGAAACCATTGAAAGTTTCACCTTTTCACAGTAGAAACTGTCATCCTACATTTTGAATTATATTTCTTGATGATGGCTGGTACAGGTTTCAGTAATGGCAGTCAGAAGGGTCTTCATTGATGCAACACATTTCTATTCACTATATATGTTAACAGAAAACGGTAAGAGTGGAAAGTGCTCTGTGTTCTGGCTTACGTGAAAGTTTCCCTAAAAGATATTTTCCAAGATTATTCTATCGTCTTTATCTCAGGGCCCAATTGATGTGCCCTTGTGAGCTCCTGTGAGCCCAACTCCAGCTGGGTCACATTCTCAATGTTCAAGGACAGGGAATAATGATTCCAATGTTATTTCCTAAATCATTCCCTCCTTTTGATGGGAGATTGGAGATAACACATCAATGATCAATACCTGGACTTAGTCGAGCTCCTAGATGGCGGCCATGGCAGGTTTTTTAAACTCATAGTGCTGGTTTTCCACCAGATACCATCCGGTTCTTCACCAGGATCCTAAAAGCGATGTTCTCATCCATCGATCTTCTCATCAACCGCATTGCCAAAGTGAGCAAACTCAATGTACCTCGACATTTTAGCCTGAGGCCTTCTTTTGCCTTTTAGGTGTGTAAGACAATGGAAGATAAGCGTTATTATGCCTAATACTTTAAGGATGTAGACTAAGAATATTACTTGTAGTAGTGCAAATAAAACTGGTGTTTGTAAGGGTGTTACAGTATGTAACCAAGTAGCTTGCTTTCCAATTCTATTTGTATATCCTGTTCTTCTCCTGTGTTATTTATCTAAATGCAACAAGAGGTATTTGCTACAGCACATATTACACTTTCTTGGACCAGTAAAAAAAATCTAAGTCTATTTTGTTATCTCACGCCACCTTGGCTTAATGAGGCCAGAGATCACTGTTTTGCTTCCATCCCACTAACAATTTTGTCTGTTATTTGCCCCATAGTGATTGATAAATTTCTTAAAGATTTCTCCAGTTCAAATATACCATAAATAGGAATTAAATTTACCAACCATTCCCTGAGTGTTGGACCAATGGGCTTTCTTCTGACTCTCATTTTACAAAGGATAACAAATTAACATTAACTTTCTAGTATTTATTTGAATATCTAAAGATAATCCTAAAGTTCCCAAAGTGCATTGCCCACACATTCACCAGGAATCTAAACAAGAGATTGCCCATGTAAATTCACTATTAGCTGGAAAGGAATCATCTAAATTAGTATAGCTGGATCCACCACACAAAAATGTATGTCTATAAAGGGCACTCAAAGTTTGTCTAGAGAAAACAGAAGGTATAGAAAAATTTACATGTGACAAACAGGTTTCTATTAAAGAATATATGGTTAGCAAGATAATAGAGGATGGAGTTCTCCTTTGGAGGTCTCCAGTTAATCTGTCTAAAATATACTCAGTGTTTTCCCTGAGGGCAAGCTGCCTCTCCTTGGTTTACCTATTAACAGTCATGGGTCGCTTACTAAGAAGCAGAGATGGAGTCCAAGGCAAAATGGAGTCTGAGCCATGAGGTCGACCTCCTCTGAGAATCTGATTTCTTTAAGTTACACAATTTTCTGTATAGCAAGAGGGTAAGAGTTTGATTACAAGCATTAGACAGGTATTTCATACAACATTGTCTTGAAGACTGATTAAACTGATTACTGATTTACCCTAAGCATAACTCTATTTACTGATCTTTGGAGTCAGCTTCTCAAAGCAGACTGAATTCTTCAAAAAGAAAGCACAATGCCCAGAGCAAAATGGTCTTGCTAGTTTATCTGGAAAATTGTTTGACTCAATGTGGTTTCAGGAATCAGTTTCTTTTTTTTCTCAAGGCTCGAGGTTTAAGAAGGACACCCAAAGGCGATGGCCTATATAGGTTGCCCCAACCTCTATGAACGCAAGAAATCTGGATTCCAGGAGAATTATATACAGTCTTTCATGGTTCCCTCCTTTGGATCATGATGTTGTTATAGAATCTTTGATCAAAAATATTCAGTAAATGGTAGTTGGGTGCTATCTGGTTTTTAAGATCCCAGGTACTATACAGCAAATCAGGAGGTAGAACAGAAACACTAACACTAGGCCAATTGTCTCAAATAACCAGTGAACGAAACCATGACCCTAAGATCTTTGATCCACAGAAACAAATCTCATGAGGTGTTCATTTATGCGCAAGCAGCATCAGTAACTAGTTTCCTTGTGCCTCTGTAGCAACCACATTCTGCAAAACCTATGATTGTGGTGTAATATACATACAGCAACATTTATCTGTTAAGGCACAAACTCCCTTGAGAGAGCTAATAGAAAATCTAATGCTATTCTAATTTGTGACATCATAGCTCAAATTTCAGACACTTTTCTGGTTATGATATTTACAACTTTGCTAAGTTTACCAACAAGAACTTCTAATTCAAGAGTTAAAATAACTAAACGCATTAGGTAGAAAATTTAGGAGAAAAGAGGAAAATGGTTTCTTATATGTAGAAAGTAGGACTGTAAAGTATTATTTCCAGAAAGAAAGGCCTTAAAACATCAGAAATATTCTCACATAAAACCCATAGTATCGTTTCGTTTACTCAGTCTTATGTTGTTAACTTCTGTTGCAAGTGATTCTGGATCGACCACAGTCTGTAAAATCATCAGCTTCTTAGAGTTCTGGAAATCTTGACTGAGTCTAGTTACAGTCTTTTTTACAAGTTCAATATAATCCATCTTTTTTGTTGAGATATTCTGGTCAAATATTTTCAGAAAATCAGCAAAGTAAAAACTTATCTGCAGATGAGAAAACTTAATATGACCATGATTAATTTATAAACATAACTCTTGATAGTGAAAGACCTGATAGAAATTAATTACAAGCATAGTGTAAAGGCCAAAGCAGTTAAAAAAAACTTCAGATAAAAAATTTTTCTAAATGTAGCCATTAACTGTATTTTTAAAGAACTTCAGGTGTAACACATAATAATCTTGAGACATAAAACCATATAGTCAGGGTATAGTAAGATATACCAAGATTACCAAGTCTGTAAATACCTGAATAGTAATATTCAGTAATAAATAGTTATAAAAAATAACTTCAAAGGTAAATGATTTGAATTCTCCAGTAAAACTATTGACTTTGATGATGTTAGATTTAAAAAACAAAGTTTGAAACTAAGAAATAATAAAATTGTAACATAATATTATTCATTTGTTGTCTAAGATTAGACAAAAACACAGGAGAAAATACTAAGATATAAATTTTAACCCAAAGAGAAAGAATCGGCACGTCTCTTGATTTTAACAACACGTTCTATGCAATTTATAACATCTTAAATAAACCTTTTTAGCACTTTTCCCTTATAAAAATTTTGTGGCTTTCCATGAAGTTTCAGACTTGTCAGGAGTTTATCATAAATTACTATGAAATATTACTTTAGTTATTTAACCAAAGATCTCAAAATAAAAACCTTAGGTTTTTTTTTTTCCCCCCCTAAAGCCACATAGCTTGTTTTCTGACTCAGGAATCTTATTCTAGTTAGAGACAGAACCTTTGTTTTAGAGCCAGATTACACTAATAAATTAACTCTTTAACTCAGAAATCAAGGAAAATTTTATTTTAACAGCAAGAAAACTAATTCTTTGTTTTATATGCTATAAAATCTCCTAATACCTCATAAATTAAACCATTAAACTTTAGACAGACAGATAAAACTTTTGACCCTATGGAATAAATTTCTTTTTAATAAACTTCTTAAAGGTTGTCTTTGTTGTATATCTCTTACAGTACATTCCTTTAAATGGCAAAAATGAACTCACTCATTAGCTCACCCAAATATACACACACACACAAATATATATACATCATTTTTTTTGTGGTATAAAAAGCAAAAGTATATAAGCTTAAATCATGACAGTATCTATGAACTCAATTCAACATCACTAAGTTACCTAAAAGGTCTTAGAAATTATTTTAAGCCTGTACATCATAAAACATAACTAATTGAAATAAAGTTTCTTTAAATATTCCAAGTTTTCATTTGACTTTTACAATTTTTCATATTTTCCCAATCTAATTTAATCAACTGGCTTTTTTCCCAGGCCATTTAAGGTGTGTTTCATTGTGATTTCTATTTGACCTTGGTGGCTGAGGGCTAGGGGCAGAGGAGGGAATCATCTCGATTCATTTACCTATGTTTAAGTCAACCTACACATTTTGAAAGGCAAAAGTAACTAATTTCTTTCTCTTTTGCTGTTCTGGAACTGTTACTTTTACTTTAAGACAAAACTATCCTTCTTCTTTAACTAAAACACATTTCATATAACATCTAGCTTAAATTACTTAGAAAGATTTTGCTCCGAAGACTGACATACAGAACATAAAGGTCTTGGTGTACTTTTCAAACAGACCAGTTTATATCAAAGTTTCTCTAAGTAACTACTAAAAGCCTCAATCATAAGATGGACACATGATGCAGATTTTCTGAACAAGGAAGGAATTGAGGTTCGAAGACAGCCTTAAAAAAACCCAATAATTCTTAGCTATATAACCTCTAATCTGATACAAGACAGAAACTTAGACACAACACTCTAGACCAGAAGCAAACTCTTAGAACAAAAGGAGACAGAAAAATCACATGAACTCACTGAACAATACCACTCAAAACAAGGATATGGGGATCCTAGTTTCTAAAAGTATATGCAGTAATTTTTGGTAAGATCGACTCAGTTCAACCAAGAAAACAGTTTCTAGATAAAACCTATTGATTTGCCAGAGCTTCAGATGGAGGAATATTAGAACTTTTGACAAAAGCTGAGCATCAAGCAAAAGTTCTCTAAAGAGGAAAGAAAAGACAACACAAACGAAAGGTCATTTTCCCAAAATGATCACTGAAATTCCAAATTACTTCTGGTATACTCACTTTATAGCATTTTTCAGTACGAACCCCAAACCAGTGTCTCAGTAGCTGAGGGGAAAATCCAAGCTCATTTATCCAAGATATTAAGCTCTAGGGTCCAAGCTTTTGGTTTCCTTTTTTGGATTTTAGTTCATTCTGCTGGCTAGAGACCTATTCTCTAATTTTAAACCTTGAATACACTAGTTCTTCCAATTGGAAAGTACTTTGAAGCTACTGATGATTTTAATTTTAACATTGTGATTTTTTAATTGAGAAACGATCTCATAAAAAAGGTCCAGAACTACCACTTTTCCCTCCAAATTTCATAACACAGGTCAGGAGCTGCCACCTCCCCTTGAGAATTTGGCAAAACAGGTCAGGAGCTCCCACCTCCCCCTGGAGATCTGGCAAAACAGATCACTATTTTCCAGGTTTTCTGAGTCACAAAAAGGCCCAAACTTTGTGGCTTATGGTGATCCAGAGCTACCTCTTTAATGTTTCAAACACCCGAATCCGGACCTAAATTGCAGTTTACCTAAAGAGTTACCAAGTATCACTCTTAGCCAAATGATCAAGCAAAAACCTAAGAAAGATTCTCCTTAATCAACCAACCGGTTTTCTGAACAAACATGCTGAACAAAGCTTAAGAAAACATGAGATCGAGAACAAAAAAGAAGCAAAGGTTTATTTTCCAAGAGCAGTCATTCTGTCAGTGTGGAAGGGAAGTCGAGTGGGAACACGTGGGTCCAGAAAATAGGACCTCTCTTTTTGTTGGCTTCCACTCCACAGTCCATGTGTCCTCGAGTTCGACTGGATTGTAGCTCCAGAAACTCTTGACGACTACGCCATTAACTGTTGGAGGGAAAAAACATCACAAAGTTTAGTAAAGCAAAAAGAAAGTTTTATTCAAAAAGACAAAAGTTGAGAAGTGGACAAGCATGCTGCCAGAGCTAATGTCTGCCCAAGTCCAAGGAAATACTACAGAGTAAGCAAGAATGGAAAAACAGACAAGGACGTTTCACAGCCACTTCTGCACAAGTCCAGAGAGTATTACAGAATAAACAAGAATGGGAAAACAGACAAGCATGCTGCCACAGACATGTCTGTCGGAGTCCAAGGAAGGTTACAGAGTCATCAGTATATATTAACGTTACAAATGGCCAAAACCATTGAAAGCTTCACCTTTTCACAGATTGGCTAGAAACTGTCATCCTACATTTTGAATTGTATTTCTTGACAATGATTGGCACAGGTTTCAGTAAAGACAGTCTTCACTGGTCCAACAAATTTCTATTCACTGTACATTAACAGAAAAAGATAAGAGTGGAAAGTTTTGTGTTCTGGCTTTTGTGAAGGTTCCCTAAAAGATATTTTCCAAGATTATTCTGTCTATTGTCTATCTCAGGGCCCAACTGATGTGTCCTTGTGAGTCCTTGTGAGGTCCACTGAGCCCATCTCCAGCTGGGTCACACTCTCTACTCTCAAGGAGAGGGAATAATGATTCCAGTATTATTTCCTAAATCACTGTCAAAATGGAAAATAGATCCAGGTCCTTTAAGACTTGGGTCTTATTTGAGTTACAATGAACTGCAATGACTACCCCCCATTTTGTACATGTCATCGTTAATAATATGTCCTAAATACAATGTTGCTTATGTTATCATTCTCATGCGAACCCCACAAAATAAATAAAGATCAAATTTACAAAAATATTGACAATAAAAGACAGCAGTAATGTAAACTAAAAAAGAAAATAGAGATTGAAATTACTTAAGAATTGACTTGGGACATCATCGTTAGTAGGGGACTACTGAGACAGATAGGGTTAACCGTACTGGCAGCTGAACAAAAGAGGTGTTAAAAGATTATCAACTGGACGTTGGGTAAACAGGAACCCACCCTGTCAGCGTGAGATAAGATTGAAACAACCCATGATTTTCGATCTCCTTAGTGTTTTTCTAGTCTCCTCATCCTTTACAGGCTCCACGTGCATAGAAAAACCAAGCGTGCTGTTTAACCTACATTAGCCCTCCAAAGATGGTCATGTAGCGCTGAAGATCAAGTGGACTTGCACTATATCCCATTATAAGGGATGCCAAGGGCTGTCGAGAGGACTCCATCTTGAATATCAGCGGGTTCCATCATAGATTCCAGATGCCTGAGCAACCCAATGAGCATACATCGCCATTCTGAGAAGTGCCCGCCCCTTGAAAGAAGCCCACTAAATATTCATTACTCTCTTGTCTCCACGAACCCATATAAGCCCTAATCTTGCTTTCCTCTTCAAGTCAGTCTTTTGGAGAGGCCTAGATCCCCACTGACTCCTTTTGCTTGACTCAAGCAAAAGAAAGCTTGCTGAAGATAAAGTTTGTATTTGTGTGTATTCTTACTCAGGAAAAGACAAGGATCCTTTGTGTCAGATTGGCAGTTGGTAATACAGCTACAAATAAAGGGTGAATGGAGCACAGGTGGTGGCATAATGGTTAAGAGCTATGGCTGCGAACCAAAAGGTGGGCAGTTTGAATCCACCAGGAGCTCCTTGGAAACCCTATAGAGCAGTTCTACTCTGTCCTACAGGGTCCCTAGGAGTCGGAATCAAATCCTTGCCAGCAAACTTTCTTGTTTATGTGTTTTGGATCACAGGTATGCTATATGCTTCCTTCACAGAAAGATACGCTGCCTCTATTCCTTCATGGTCAATCTGATCACATCTGCCTTGTATGACCGGGAAAATTCTAAGGGTTTCTAGTCCACTGATTGCACCTTTTGAAGATTTCTAATGCTTAATGGTTTCAAAACTACCTCTAACATTGTTCATATTTCCTTGAATCAAAGGTCTTTGGGAAGACAGAATTAGATGTTTGTCCCAGCCTTTGAATCTGACCCTCTATCAAGCTGTGATGCCTTTACTTTTCCATTTTCTTCTCCAACACAAATACCCATAGCAGGTACTCAGGGGAGAGACGATCTGGCTTGTAACTCTAACTGGCTCCATGTTGGCTGTGTTTCTGAAGTCAAATATTTATGTTTTAGATTACATTCTATGGACAGATGCAATGCTGTTATTCCATGTATTTGCTTTTTTTTTTTTTTTTTTTTCTGTTATCCACATGTTCTCTCTAGGCCCTTTAAGCAAACAGTAGTATGTTTGCCACAGTCAATACTGCACAGGGGAGTAACGAATGGGGAGAAATTAGAGTGCTGTGATTAGAATCCCAAATTCAAGGCCCAACCTTAAATCCACTGAATCTGTGGTTCAAGTCCCCCAAGTGTACAGATGCTAAAGCTTGAGAAGCACGACTCTACATTTGAGAAGGAAATGCTAAGGGCCAGGTGTGTGCTGAGGAGTAAGAGTGACTCCTGGGGTGTGCTGTCCATTCTCAAGCCATAGTTGTCTTTGCCTTACATGGAGAGTTTCTCATCTTTTCAACACCTCCATAGTTCAGGTGACTTTGGAGGTCACACAATACATTGCTTATTTTTTCTGGATGAATTCACAAAGAAGCAAAGTGATGCTCTCTAGTGAAAATGAGACAGATAGGGTTTACTGTGTCAGTGGCTGAACAACAACAAAAAAAAGACAAAGCAGCTGTTAAAAGATTATCAGCTAGAAGTTGGATAAACAGGAACCTGCCTTGTCAACATGAGATAAGATTGAAACAAGCCGTGAATTACTATCTCCGTCTTAGCATTTTTTTCTAGTCCTGTCCTCCTTTGTAGGCTCCACTTGAGAAGAACAAAGTGTGACCACTCTTTAGCCTTCCTTAGCCCTCCAAAGATGGCAATCAAGTGCCCTTGTGGTATGTCCCATAATAAGTCATGTCAAGGGCTGCACAGAGAACTCCATTTTGAATATCAGCAGATTCTATCTTAGATTCCAGATGCTCCTGCAACCTAATTAGCATACACTGCCATTCTGAGAAATACCTGCCCCTTGAAAGACACCCACTTAATATTCATTACTCTGTTGTCTCCACCAAACCCCTAAAAGCTCTAGCCTTGCTTCCCTTTTTGAGCCAGTCTTTTGGAAAGGCTTATATCCTTGCTGACTCCTTTTGCTTGACTCAAGCAAAAAAAAGCTTGCTGAGGTTAAAGTTTGTCTTTTGTGTGTATTCTTACTTGGGAAAATAGAAGGACCCTTTGTGTCAGATTGGTGACTGGTAACAAAAAGACCTGCAGTTCGGTCAAGCTATTTGGGTGTCTATTATAGACTGAACTGTGTCCTCCTAAAATATGTGTTGTAAATCCCAACCTCTATGCCTGTGGTTACAATCGCATTTGGAAATGGGTAGTTTTTGTTGTGTTCATGAGGAAGGACTAGCGTTGGGTGTCTTGAGTCAATCCTTTACTAGATATAAAAGGGGCAATTCAGCCAGCAAAGGTGGGAGAAGATACACACCATGCCACATGGAGATCTGCAATGAACCAGGAAACAAAGGCTGAAGAGAAAAGGAATTTCCTCCAGAGCTGACAAGAGGAAGCCATCCTCTAGAGCTAGGGTCCTGAATTTGAACTTATAGCCTCTGTTTATTAATACTGTTCGCTTCTGATATTTCTGTTATAGCAGCACTAGATAAGTAAGACAGCGCAGTGGCCCTCAACTCAAAATCCAAGCTAAAAGAGACTGCAAGTTTCAAAACAGAGACTCTACTTTTTAAAAATTTTTATTTTGCTTTAAGTGAAAGTTTACAAGTCAAGTCAGTCTCTCACACAAAAACTAATATACACCTTGCTACATATGCCCAATTGCTCTCTGCCTAATGCGACAGCCTGCTCCCTCCCTCCACTCTCTCTTTGTGTGTCCATTTCCTGAGACTGTAATGGTGATCTTTGTCCTCACAGAAAGATTTGGAACCCTGGACCCTGCTGTCTCTCCAGACACCACCTTGTGATTAGGCCAATCTTCTGGTCTAGGACCAAGTTGTTAAGCCTATAACATGAGGGAATTGTGATTTAAAATCTTCTTGGCATTAGGTAGGTTTATGGTCTGAAAGACACTGCTTTGTGGCTAATAGACCATTCCTCTTCCTCCCTGGAGGAAATCATGCGACTCCCCACTTTCTTCATTGCCCTCCCATGTGCATTCTTCTTTCCTAAGACACTGCTTTATTTCTGTTTGACTCTTGTAAGGGACTCTTGTTTTATGGCAACCTTGGCTTTCCTGATTCTTCACTCTTCCAAGAACCAGATGTAAGCAGTATAGAAGTCCACTGTAAAAGTATAGGTGATCTGTGTTCTAGGGTAAAAACACCACAAGTTTAGTAAAGCAAAAAGAGTGTTTTATTTGGCATATATTCAAAGAGACAAAAGTAGGAAATGGACAAGCATGCCGCCAGATCCATGTGTATCCAACTCCAAGGAATATTATAGAATAGATAAAAGCAGAAAAATGGACAAAATGTGCTGCCACAGCCATGTCTGTTCGAGTCCAAGGAATGTTTCACAATGACCAGTACATATGAACATTATCAAATTGGAAAACCAGAAATTCACCCACACTTTCATGATTGAACCCAGCCTACTCCAACAAATTCTTCATGACAATCTCTTTTACATGCTGTGCGCACAGCTTTTAAATCATTGAAAAGACTTCCAGTCTTTTTTCACTAAAGGAAAGCTAAATAAGACCCATATGCAACCTGTTTTGACTTACCTACAAATTCGACTTACAGACACCGTCAGGAAGTGATCTGTGTCATAACCTGGGATGGCCTATAGTCATATTTTACAATCCACTTGCCAATTTCTGTGTTTTAATTGGTTTATTTAGACCTTTTACATTCAATGTAATTGTTGATTCTTCCAGAGCTTGCGTTTGGCATTTTGTTTTTTTGTTTTCTGTTTGTACTTTCTCTCTCTTTTTTACTTCTTTTTTGCTGTCTCTTTACAGATGACTTGAACTTTTTAAAAATCCATGTTAATTTATAGAGTTTTTGAGTGTATCTCTTTGCATAGATTTTTTTTTAGTGGTAAAACAATATATATGTACATCTATATGTATATATAAATCACAGTGTGTCGTCATATTACCCATTCAAATTAAGTGTAGCAAGCTGTCTTAGGCTGGGTTCTCTACAGAAGCAAGACCAGTCAAGCATGTAAACACATATATATAGAGAGAGAGAGGTAGTCATATCAAGGAAATGGCTCATGGGGTTGAACAGGCTGGAATGTCCAACATCTCTGGGTCGGTGTGGAGACTTCCCCAATTCACGTACCATGGGCTGGCACAGCCAAGATTAGTAGGCCAGACAGCAGGGCTCTTGCTCACAGGCTTTGAAGATTGACAAATCCAAAGATCAGTAGGCAAGATGGCAGGTAAGCTGCTAGCTCAAGTCCGAAGAAACAGAAGTCAGAGGAACAGAAGCCAGCTGCAGGTTCCAGAACAAGCAAAAGCTTAAGATCCTTGCCAAAGAGTCCACCTATACTGGATGCAGGCCACACCCTCAAGGAAATCCTTTTTCAACTGATTGGCTACTCACAGCAGATCCCAACATGGAGGTGATCACATATCAAATCTCATCATGGAAGTGATCACATCATCATACAACTGCCAAACTACATCATAACTGCCAAACCACTGAGAATCATGGTCCAGCTGAGTTGACACACAATCTTAATGATCACACAACCTTACCTCCCTTTTTGGGGGGTGGTGGTTTAATCTTCTGCATTTCTATGCTTGCTTTTCTTAATGATGCAACATGTCTACCATGAGTGAGTCACTCCTACTTTTCATTTTCTTTCTAATCCCTCTTCTCTTCCTTCTCCTTCTTCTCTTCCTTTTTTATGCCTTATTCACTGTTTATTGCTCACATCCAAAGGAATAGGATAATTCTCTTGATGAAGTTTGTACATTAGGATATTCATCCATAATGTGATCTAAAATAGTTTGTGACTTCGACCTAAACCTGGAAAAATGCTATACAGATAATCCAGGAACAAAAGAGAAGTTTTGGGATGAAGGAAAGACTAAGCTGTCTAGGGAGGAAAGATGCCACAGGGCATGGGATAAGACTATTGTTTATTTCTCCTAATTAATCCAGCACTTCCAAGAAACTGAGAATATGTGAAAACCGAGAATATGTAATTGCTTTTCTTTAGGAATTTCTGAACATATAATGCAAATTCTTTAGGAAGTTTTGAATATGTAATACATAATACCTTATGAATATGTAATACATAGTTGGTGGCCGGTCACACAAAATTACCTTGGATTGGTTTGTCTTCAATCCACAAGGAAGTTAGAGAAAAATTCTAAGGAAAATACCTGGGAGATTAGCATTTCGATGACACAAGTGTCCCCCCAAGCTATTTTGGCTCTCTTCTCCCTACTTGAAAAAAGTAGCTTGGAAATCTCCAAACTTCACCTAAAGACATCAGGAGCACTCTCACATGGAGATTTGGGACCCACAACCGTGGGTCACCTGCATATCAGGTGATTCTTCTCCTTGTTGGTAGAGAGTCAACTTGTTAATACCTATGTTATGAATGGATTCTAATAAAAGATTTTCCTGATGTTAAAAGCTGGCATTTCTGACAAAGGGAGCTCCTCTTTGAGCTTTCAAACTTTGCTCCCTGGAGCAGTACCATGTTATCTTTGAGACAGGAAATGTTTGAATGAACCAACGTATGGTGTTCCCTCTCGTGCTGCAATCTGCTCTCGTTTATTGCAGATTTAGTTCTTGACTCATATTTCTCTACCCAGATGCATCATTATTATCAGTGACTTAGACCAGTGAGCCCTCGAAGAAATATGTCACTTCTGAGTATCTCACAATCTCACAGTTTATTAATTCTAAGTAATTATGTTCAGAGCTTTCAGGTGATATTTGATTTCTTTTTTGAATGTTGTTAAATTTTTTTCAATTGCAAGGTTAATAATTTGAAAACAGGAACTGAAGGCTTCCTAGCAACTCTTTCACTTTCAGATTTTGATTACTTTTTAGTGTATTGGTCCCGAGGCCTGATGGATAGGCCTCTGATTCCATATCAGAAGATAGAAGTTCCCAGTCCATACTTGGTCCCTTGTTTATTGTTGGGCAAGAAGTGGAAGCTTCTTGAATTGACTTCCAGTGGTTGGCTCTAGAGATGTTGCTGGAGGGGAGGGGTGGAGTTTAGGTTGTATCTTCTGGCACAGATCAGGAAACAAACCAACAACTGAAACCAAACCCTTAGCCATTGAGGTTGAGTTGATTCCATGAACATTAAACCTGTTGCGGTCCAGTGCATTCCCACTCATAGTGATCCTATAGGGCAGAGTAGAACTGCCCCATAGGGTTTCTAAGGCTGTAAATCTTTATGGAAGCCAATTGCCCCATCTTTCTCCATTGGAATGGCTGGTGGTTTGCACCACAAAGTGCCTAACCAGTACACCACCAAGGTTCCTCAAAGATCAGCAGTTAACATTAAAGAAAACTAAAAATGGGCAGAATCTCAAGAAGACCACGAGCAAACCTATGTCCCAATAATTGTCATCATACTAGATTTGGTCAATAGTTTGCATTATGTCAGTGACAGCAAACCACTAGAAATATTGTATAAAGAGTTGTTATCGACATTATAGTGACCCTGGTTTTCCTGGCTCACAGTCTTGCTCTCGGACTGGTAGCTGATGGCCAAGAAAAAGATGTGAGAAATAAAATAGCCCACTCTAAATGATGGAATAAGCTTCTCTGGAGAATTCTAGGTTTCAAATGGCCTGTAATGAAAAGTTGGAAATGTGGTTATTAAGCCTAAAACTGGCTTTGAAATCTGGACCCTCACAGAGTCTGAGTCACATCAACTGCGCTAACCTAGCTCAGGGATTCAACTTTTCCTGACAATTACTGTCAAATACTCCATGGTGAAAACCCTGGTGGCTTAGTGGTTAAGAGCTTTGGCTGCTAACGAAAAGGTCAACAGTTCAAATCCATCAGGCTCTTCTTGGATGTTCTGTGTGGCAGTTCTACTTTGTCCTATAAGGTGGGTATGAGTAGGAATCAACTCGAGGGCAAAGGGTTTGGCTTTTTGGTTTTATTCTCTAAGTATTCTTTCTGTTATTTGCCTTGCTTTGTAAGCACAATGCACTAATATTTGATAAACTCAAGGCAAAATCTTCAGGCAGATCCCCCTTCTACATTCGACATTGCTCCCTACCACCACCAATAGAATTTCTTTCGGTTCTCTCAGAAGTCCCCAAGATCGGAGCTTCTGTGCTGCAAACAAAAACAATCTCATGTATGCCATTCAAAGTGTGCAGTTTGTCTATCCTGCAATGGCAAGACCGTCTCTGAACTCTCATAGCCAAAGCTGTGCATGAAACGAGCTGGTGTTTTCTGCAGAACAAATGATCTAAGTCCATTTTCCTTAGAGAGAGCCTTCTTACTACTTGTTAACTTCAAGGAAGCACAAGAGAGATGGAAAGCTCAGAAATGATCTATCTCCTTGATGGTGCAGAATCCTTTGCATCCACAGAGACCCAGGTACAAGCCCTCTCCCACCCACTTCTTTTCTTCTTCCTTTTTTTTAACCTGTGCCTCAACCATCTATGTTTCTTCCCAGCATCTGCAGCCCCTCTTTATCAGTGGACATAGCATTCTGCCCCTCCTAGCCATCTTTCCCCTCCCACTTTCTTTGTGTCTACTGCTCCTCTTCCTGGGTGAAGGTTCCCCAGGCTCCTTATTCCCCATTCAAATTTCTATGCCAGTAGTTCTAAACCTATCTGATGGTAAAAATTACCGGGGGACAATTCTAAAGTATATTAATTTATGACCCCATCTTATTTCAATGCAATCAGGAACGGGGAAGTGGACCAAGGAATCCATATTTTTATAAAGTTCTCAGGCTATTATTCCCAAGCTTTGGTGTCACTGAAATACACCCTTTATAGTATGTATGACCTTTATGTCTTTGTGTTTATTATATTACCTTTTAATATTTTTCTGCCCCTGACTTCACAGTTCTAAATTCTAGTAGTCCAAATTCAGGTTGTCAAAAAACTTGTTGCCACCAAGTCGATTCTGACTCACAAGAACCCTATAGGACAGAGTAGAAATGCCCCATAGAGTTTCCAAGGCTATAACCCTTACAGAGGGAACCCTGGTGGCACAGTGGCTGCTTGTTGGAATGGAACAGGAGCTCAGCTAGAGAAAGATGTGGCAGTTTGCGTCCATGAATGCTCACAGCCTTGGAAACTCTGTGGGGCAGTTCTAGTCTGTCCTATAGGGTCACTGTGAGTCGGAATCCACTTGACTCCAATGGGGGGATTAATCTTTATGGAAGCAGACTGACACATCTTTCTCCCCACAGTGGCTGATGGCTTCCAACCACCTAACTCCTGGTTAGCAGCTGAGCACTTATCCACTGTAACAGCAGGGCTATGATTTTATGCAGGCTCTAGGGGAAGATGCTTTTTTGTTTCTTCCAGGTTCTGGTAAATCCAGGTGGCCCTTGGATTGCACCTGCAGTATAACTTCGTGGCCGTTTTCCCTCTATGTGTGTCTCTGTCTTGTCCCCTCTTTTATAAGAATACCATTCAAATGGGATTTGGGCCCACACTACCCCAATATGATATTATGTCAAGTTAGCTGATAACATGTTCAAGAAGCTATTTCCAAACAAGGTGACATTCTCAGATATTGGGAGTTAGAGCTTCAAGATATCTTTCTGAGGGGGACACAGCTGAATCCATTACACAGCTGTATGTATATACCATAGATTATTCAAATAGCTTCCAATTAATGGACATGTGGCTTATTTTTAGGCTTTTTCTATTATACAATTTAAAAAGATTAGCTACTATCATATTTCATTTTGTATTTTTACCCATGTTTATTTGGAATTGATTGCTAACAAAAGGCTTGCTGAATGGGAGGATAAATGCAAACAATATTTTGCTAGCTGCAGCTGTGTGAGTTTGGAATCTGTGCATATCACGTAGTAGAAACTCCATGAAGATATGTTGCAGAAAAAGAACTGGAATAATTTAATGGAAACATTTCCATGAAAAGTTACTTAGGGCATATCACTTTTGTTTTGGGAGTGAGAATTCTGCAGCCACAACTGCTTTTGATCAGTACAATCAGAACTTAGAGTGCAGTAAGTGGGGTAGAGAATTTCGGGGTAGGGAGGATAGAAAGGAGATTGGTTTTCCATGGAGAGGAAAAAAAGCAAGCTCCCACTAGGACTCGAACCCATTATCTATTATTTACAAGACTTTTAACCAGCCAAGCTATAGGGCTTTTACAAAGGTGAGGCTTAATGCTGTTTCTTTTCTTTTCTGATTAGGCGAAATATTCTTGGTGCAAAATTTACACTATCCAGATCAGTTTGCGGTGAGAATGTGGACAAACAACAAGCAGACGTTTTGCTTATTCACATGTGCTGTAGAACTAATAACGCATTCAGAGTATCGAGCCGCTTGAGTGTCAGCGCCAAAAATGCAATTAGTCCAAGATAACCCTCAGCAAGTGTCGAGGCAGCCCAATCGTTCCAAATGGGATGCACTTTTCTAAAAACAAACCTCGCCGTTCCGTGGCTCATCTTTTATAACTTAGAATCTTCGTTCGGACGCCCTAATGAGGGTCTCTAACAAAGGAATTTCACTGAGTCTCTCACTGACAAGTGATCGTCACTTGCACTGACAGCAAGCAGTGTTTTGGAGGGGACGGAACGGACGAGACGAGAAGGCTGGGAGGGTTGAATTCAGCTGCTGAGTCTCCCTCAAAACCATACCCACCGAGTGCCGTCATAAAACCATTAAACACAAAACAAAACAAAAAAACCATGGCTCCTTAGAATCCCGGAATGCCAAAAGGGAGCGCTATAATGACTAATCAGAAAACCAGAGATGTAGAGCCTCTTGGGGGAAGGCGCAGGAGAAGGGAGGCCGGCTGGCCACACTGGTTTCCTAGATCCAGGTAAAATCTCCTAAAGTTAAGAGTCTTTGGGCTCCAGGGAAACCCCGCTGTACCTTACTCACTCAAGGCTGGTTTCAAGCGCAGTAGGTCATCCGCTCGCAAACAATGTAACTTCTTCTGGTCTCTAACCCGGCCCTTGCACCCTGCGGTAACCCCCGCCCCTGCCCGCGGTTGCATCCCCGGGAGGCTCAGAAGGCGGGGTTGGATAGCTGTGAATAAGGCCGCAGCTCTGCTCCCCGGAGAATGTCCGGCATGGGACTGTAGAAGAGCGGTGGAAGTCGAGGTGAAGCTACAGAGCCCCTGGCCCCTAGGACACGCCGGGACTGAAACGCCTGAGGGGATCAGCAGGGTAGGCCGACAAGGGAGGGAAGATCCAAGGACCTCGACCAGATCGCTTTGGTGGGTTGAGAGCTGGCGGGATGTGTCCTCTCAGGGTTTGGGGACCACAGCAAGGAATGGGTCATTTGCAAACTGACGCAGGCTCTGGGATCTGGGAAATAAGACCGTCCACACATGCAGCAAAAACTGGGAGATCTATTTCCACAACAAGGAAGCTCTCTCGCAAACGCATACATTTAGGCACAACACACAGAACCATGACTCGATTTCCAGGTGGGTGATGCGGGAGCTCCTCTGTTCCCTGGTTGCGAACATAAGGAATAACTTCCCGATGCCCACCCCGACCCCCAGACGCAGCTGAGGAGAGGCTTGACCTCCGCCTGGTCACAATAAACTCACACGATTTGCGTAGTCGTATGGAAATAAACATTAACTGTTTTCCCATTTCTACTCCAAAGCTAGAAGCCCTTCACCACGCTAATTTGTTCGGTAATCCTCTGTTCCCCTTCGCAGTGCCATTGAAAAGTAAGACAGGAAAAGATGGACTGAAAGAGGAGACAAAGAACGAACGTGCTCCATCATTTCATTTGGAATTTCCTTAGTTTTCTGAGTAGTGTTTGGAGTGTGGGACAGCCTGAGGTTACCAAGCAGATAAGAATCTTACTGTTTTACTTTCCCTTCTTTGCACTCCTCCTCTACTATCCCATCAACGGTCTCCAAAAATTGGATCACATTTTTCAGACACGGATGGCAATAGACCTTACGTAATTTCAGATTTGTCCGTAGATAATAGTGACGAGGATTTGTACTTATAAACGTAGGAGTCGTATAAACAATACTTCGGTGCATAAGTAAAATGGCATCCCCAGGCAGCGGGAATAGCTCGGTCGGTAGAGCGTTAGACTGAAGATCTGAAGGTCCCTGGAGCAATCTCCGGTTTTAGCAGTTTTGTTTCCCTTTGCATAATTATGATCATAGCTTTTTTAATATAACAGTTGCATTCCAAGGCTTTAGGAGTGTAGTAGAACTAAGTGTAAATAAAGTTTAGCAAAAACTTCTCCAGAAGGAGGGCTTAGCTTACTGGTAGAACGCGTGCCTTGCATGTAAGAGGTGTAGAGATCCATCCCCAGCACCTTCAGAGTTTTCCTCTATTTCAACACGGTTTAAACTCATTCTTTAAGGAATTGAGCCCCGGGGTCGTCCAGGAGTTGAGAACTTGGCTATCAACCAAAAAGCCACGGGCAGATTCTCGGAAACACTACAGAGCAGTTCTATCCTGTCTCATACTGTCACTATGCGTCGGAATCCACTCCGTGGCACCCGTTTTCTAGTGCTCCCCCGCCCGAAGGAATGCAGATGTAGTTCTCCTAATATTTTCAATACCATTCCTGCATACATAGAAGGTAAAAACATAACCCGGTGCATTCCTTCAATGCTCTTCCATTCACAGGCTGTGAGCCTCTACATCCCTTAAGGAGACTGTGACAACCTAAGGAAGATGTTAAGAAAGGGGAGAAATGAAGAGCGTGATCCCAAAGGAATCACTTGCAACATCTTGACGCAAAAGCCTGCACGTTAACTGGTGGTTCACCCTGGCTCTCATTTGTAGTGTTATTAAAAAGACAGAAAGGCAGAAAAAGAGATGGGGAAAGGCTTCTGCAGACAGTTTTCTTTAGTGCATTGTGTTTTCTGGGCCAAACAATGGAGCAAAAGCAGAAAAGCCTATCTTAATGCCCACCGATTTCTCTATCGGAGCTTGGCCCAAAATTCAGCGATGGACGGCTGTAGGTCCCGAGTCTTTTTAGATGAGCGCTTGGCTAGGACTCTGGGTAAGGTAACGCAGTCAGGGGATTAGAAGCTTTCCTAATACGAAAGGAGAAGAAATAACTAGAATCAACACATCTTCAGCCGATATTCCATAATATCAATTTTCCTTTACTACCTCACTAACTCCATTTTCCTCCTTAATTTAAATCTTGAAATAAAATATTTACTGGAAACCAGAGTTAACAACAAAAGGAGGTAGACCCATGTGAAGAAGCAGGGAAAAGCTTTTCTGTCAAAATGGGAAATACATACAGGCAGTATCCCACTTACACCATATTTGAGTTACGATGAACCGCACTTAACATCCGCATTTTTTGTACATCTTGTCGTTCTTAATATGCCCTACATACAATGTTGTTTATGTTATTATTCTCATGCCAACCATGCAAAATAAAGGATAAACTTGTAAAAATATTGAAAATTAAAGGCAACATTAATGAAAACTAAGAAAAGCAAAAAAAAAAAGATATTCAGCTTACATAAGAATTGACTTAGGACACCACTGTTAGTGGGGCACTACTACAAATAATTTTGCTGATGTGGCAAGACTCAAAATCAGAAAAAACAGCGGCAAACATCCATTAATAATCAGAACCTGGAATGTATGAAGTATGAATCTAGGAAAATGGGAAATGGTCAAAAATGAAATGGAACGAATAAACATTGATATCCTAGGCATTAGTGAGCTGAAATGGACTGATATTGGCCATTTTGAATCAGACAATCCTATAGTCTCCTATGCTGGGACTGACAACTTGAAGAGGAATGGTGTTGCATTCATCATCAAAAAGAACATTTTAAGATCTGTCTGGAAGTACAATGCTGTCAATGATAGGATACTATCCATATGCCTACAAGGAAGACTAGTTAATAGGACTATTATTCAAATTTATGCACCAAACACTAGGGCCAAAGATGAAGAAATAGAAGATTTTTATCAGCTGCTACAGTCTGAAATTGATCGAACATGCAATCAAGATGCACTGATAATTACTGGCAATCGGAATTCAAAAGTTGGAAACAAAGAAGGATCAGTAGTTGGAAAATATGGCCCTGGTGATAGAAACAATGCCAGAAAGCAAATGATAGATTTTGCAAGACCAACAAATTTTTCATTGCAAATACCTTCTTTCACCAACATAAATGGCGACTATACACATGGACCTTGCTGAATGGGACACACAGATATCAAACTGACTACATCTGTGGAAAGAGAAGATGGAAAAGCTCAATGTCATCAGTCAGAACAAGGCCAGGGGCCAAGAACCATCAATTGCTCATATGCAAGTTCAAGCTGATACTGAAGAAAATCAGAGCAAGTCCACGAGAGCCAAAATATGACCTTGAGTATATCCCACCTGAATTTAAAGACCATCTGAAGAATAGATTTGACACATTGAACACTGGTGACCAAGGACTGGACAAGTTGTGGAATGAGATCAAGGACATCATACATGAAGAAAGCAAGAGGTCATTGAAAAGACAGGAAAGAAAGAAAAGACCAAGATGGATGTCAGAGGAGACTCTGAAACTTGCTCTTGAATATCGAGGAGCTAAAGCAAAAGGAAGAATTGATGAAGTAAAAGAACTGAACAGAAGATTTCAAAGGGCCTCTCAAGAAGACGAAGTAAAGTATTATAATGACATGTGCAAAGAGCTGGAGATGGAAAACCAAAAGGGAAGAACATGCTCGGCCTTTCTCAAGCTGAAAGAAATGAAGAAAAAATTGAAGCCTCAAGTTGCAATAGTGAAGGATTCTATGGGGAAAATATTAAATGAAGCAGGAAGCATCAAAAGACAATAGAAGGAATACACAGAGTCATTTTACCACAAAGAATTAGTCGATGTTCAACCATTTCAACGGGTAGCATATGATCAGGAACCAATGGTACTGAAGGAAGATGTCCAAGCTGCTTTGAAGGCATTGGCGAAAAACAAGGCTCCAGGAGTTGATGGAATATCAATTGAGATGTTTCAACAAACAGGTGCAGCGCTGGAAGTGCTCACTCATCTATGCCAAGAAATATGGAAGACAGCTTCCTGGCCAACTGACTGGAAGAGATCCATATTTATGCCTATTCCCAAGAAAGGTGATCCAACTGAATGTGGAAATTACAGAACACTATCCATAATATCACACGCGAGCAAAATTTTGCTGAAGAGCATTCAAAACCGGCTGTAGCAGTGTATCGGCAAGGAACAGCCAGAAACCCAGGCTGGTTTCAGAAGAGGATATGGAACCAGGGATACCATTGCTGATGTCAGATGGATCCTGGCTGAAAGCAGAGAATAACAGAAGGATGTTTACCTGTGTTTTATTGACTAAGCAAAGGCATTTGACTGTGTGGATCGTAACAAATTATGGTTAACATTGAGAAGAATGGGAATTCCAGAACACTTAATTGTGCTCATGAGGAACCTTTACATAGATCAAGAGGCAGTTGTTCGGGCAGAACAAGGGAATATTGATTGGTTTAAAGTCAGGAAAGGTATGCGTCAGGGTTTTATCTTTTCACCATACCTATTCAATCTGCATGCAAGGAAATAATATGAGAAGCTGGGCTATATGAAGAAGAACGGGGCATCAGGATTGGAGGAAGACTCATTAACAACCTGCATTATGCAGATGACACTACCTTGCTTGCTGAAAGTGAGGAGGACTTGAAGCACTTATTAATGAAGATCAAAGACCACAGCCTTCAGTTTGGATTGCAGCTCAACATAAAACAAAAATCCTCACAACTGAACCAATGAGCAACATCATGATAAATGGAGAAAAGAATGAAGTTGTCAAGGATTTCATTTTACTTGGATCCACAGTCAAACAGCCACAGAAGCAGCAGTCAGGAAATCAAAAGACACATTGCATTGGGTACATCTTCTCCAAAGGACCTCTTTAAAGTGTTGAAAAGCAAAGATGTCACCTTGAAGACTAAGGTGCACCTGACTCACGCCATGGTATTTTCAATTGCATCATATGCATGTGAAAGCTGAACAATGAAGAAGGAAGACCAAAGAAGAATTGATGCCTTTGAATTGTGGTGTTGGTGAAGAATATTGAATATACCATGGACTGCCAGAAGCGAGAATAAATCTGTCTTGGAGGAAGTACAACCAGAATGCTCCTTAGAAGGAAGGATGGCGAGACTGCGTCTTACATACTTTGGACATGTTGTCAGGAGGGATCAGTCTTTGGAGAAGGGCACCATGCTTGGCAAAGTACAGGATCATTGGAAAAGAGGAAGACCCTCGACGAGGTGGATTGACACAGTGGCTGCAACAATGGGTTCAAGCATAACAACAATTGTAAGGACGGGGCAGGACTGGGCAGTGTTTCGCTTTGTTGTGTATAGGGTCGCTATGAGTCAGAACCGACTGGACGGCACCTAACAACAACAACAAAACAACAACAACAACTACAGATAAAAGGTGACTGGATCACAGGTATGATGAAAGCTTCCTTTGTAAAGAACAGTCTCTGTCTCTGTTCCTTCATGGTCAATCTTATCACATCTGCTTCTTATGACCAGTAAACTTCTAGGAATTTCTATTCCACTGCTGGTAAATTTCTAATGCTTTTTGGTTTGAAAAATGTCTCTATCTCTGTATGTATTCCTGTTGAATCAAAGTATCTTTGGGAAGACACAGAATTTGATATTTGCTCCCAGCGCTCCCATCTGGGATGTCATTACTTCTCAATTTTCTTCTCTGATGTAAATATCCATAGCAGGTAGTCAGGAGAGAGATTGTCTGGCTTCCAAGTCTGATTAGCCTCAGGTTGGTTGTATTCATGGGGTCAATTATTTATTTGTTTTAGGACCCATTTTATTAACAGAGGTAATGTGGTCATTTCATGTGTTAGCTCTTTTTCCTGTTATCCACTTGTTCTCTCCAGGCACTTTAAGAACACGGTAGGAAAAATTGAAAGGGTCATGTGGGGACAGTAATACTGGCTTCAAAAAATGAGCTAGGAAGCATTCCCTCCCCTTCTATTTTCTGGAAATGATTGTGTATAGTTTGGGTTAATTCTTTAAATATTTGTTGGAATATTCTAATTAATCTTTTTGGACCTGGTGATTTTTTGGGGGGCGGGGAGGGGTAGAGGACTTTTAAAGTTAGAAAATTAAATATCCTCAATACAATGCTATTCACAATACATATACATTTTGGGTAAGTAGTGGCCATTTGAGTTTTGTGAGCAATTGGTCTGTTTCAATTAAGTTGTCAAATTTATGTGTGTAGCATAAATTAGACTATTTCCTTATTATTCATTTGTTGTCTGTAGAGCCTATAATGATATCCCCTGTTTCATTCCTGATTCTGACACTTTGTGTTTTCCTTCCTTCTTTTTTTTTGGTTTGTTTGTTTTTGTCAATCTAGAGGTTTGTTAATTTTATTCATCTTTTCGAAGAACCTACTTATTGATTCACTGCTTTTCTCCATTTTGTTTACTTTCAATTTATTTCTGCTCTTATTTTTAGTATTTCTTTACTTCTACTTGATTTGAGTTTACTTTGGTCTTCTCTCTCTTTTTTTAGGTTCTTCAAGTGAGAGTTCACATAATTGACACGAGGCTTTTTTCTTTTTTTCCGTATGAATTTAGTGCTATAAAATTCTTTCTCAGTACTGCTTTAGTGTGTCCCACAAATTTTGACATGTTGTATTTTCATTTTATATCCTTGAGACTTTCTCTTTAACCTATAAAAAAGTGTGTGGATTAGTTTCCAACTTGGAAAATTTGTTTTCTGTTTCTGTGACTGATTTTTAGTTTGATTCCGTTGTGGTCAGAGAACCCACTTTGTATGATTCAATTCTTTTAAATTTGTTAAGGTTTGTTTGAGGGTCCGGAGTATATGCTGTATCTTGATTCATGCTCCATGGGGACTTGAAAAGAATGTGTATTCTGCTCTTGTTTGGTGAAGTGCTATATAAATGTTGACTAAGTCTGTTGGCAGATGCAGTTTTTTAGTCCTTGTATATCTTTGCTGATTTTCTGTTTAGTTGCTTTTCAATAATTTAGAGACAGTGTTGAAGTCTCCAACGATAATTGTGGATTTGTCTACATCTCCTTTCAATTCGATCAGTTTTTTCTTCACATATTTTGCACCTCTGCTGTTTGGTGCCTACATATTTAACACTGCTATTCAGGTAGTCTCAACTTACCTTAGTGTTACAATGAAACAGAGAACTGGATTTTTTTCCCACTTATCATTAGTAATAGGTAATACAGTGTATAATTTATTTCTGTCATCACATCTGTAAGTTTGTGTGTAATTTTTCCAACCTCCCAAGATAAAGCTTGGATTTATAAAAATATTCATAATAAAAGGCAATAATACTGAAAACTAAAGAGAGGAAATGAGATATTTGACTTATAGCAGAATCGACATAGGAAGGAGTCATTAGAATGGAACCTCCTTGTAATTTGATGACTTCTTGTTGCTTTTGGTGGGTTGATCCTTTTATCTTTAATTGATGTCTCTCTTTGTCCC
Source organism: Elephas maximus indicus (assembly GCF_024166365.1). Lineage (NCBI taxonomy): Eukaryota > Metazoa > Chordata > Mammalia > Proboscidea > Elephantidae > Elephas > Elephas maximus. The sequence continues at coordinate 83,484,647 of NC_064819.1, read as the reverse complement.
TGTTAATTTTTTGTTCTGAAGTTTTCATTATTTGATATAAATATAGCCACTCGTGTTTTCTTTTGATTAATGTTTGCATGATATATCTTTTTAAAATTCTCTTTAATTTCTCCCTAACTATATAATTATATACACATACATAAAATGAGTTAGTTGTAGATACCTTGTACAGGCAGTCCCCCAGTTATAAATGTCTGACTTCGAGACAACTCCTTTTGCCCTTTAGTGTTACATAACTTTGTCCTCACTTTGAAATGATTGAGTCAACCCTACTCCAACAAATTCTTCATCACAATCACTTTTTCATGGTGCATGTACAGCTTTTAAATCATTGAAAAGGCTTCAGCCCTTTCTTGCACTAAAGGAAGACTAAGAAATGTATGCATTTGTTTTGAATTTTGTACAAGTTAAAAAAAATTTATTGTGCTTTAAGAGAAAGTTTACAAATCAAGTCAGTCTCTCATACAAAAATTTATATACACCTTGCTATATACTCCTACTTGCTCTCTCCTTAATGAGACAGCAAACTCCTTCTCTCTACCCTGTATTACCATGTCCATCCAGCCGGCTTCTCTCCTCCTCTTCCTTCTCATCTCCCCTCCAGACAGGAGCTGCCCATGTAGTCTCATGTGTCTACTTGATCCAAGAAGCTCATTCTTCACCAGTATCATTTTCTATCTTATACTCCAGTCCAATCCCTGTCTGAAGAGTTGGCTTTGGGAATGGCTCCTGTCTTGGGCTAACAGAAGGTCTGGGGACCATGAGCTTTGGGGTCCTCCTAGTTGCAGTCAGACCATTAAGTCTGGTCTTTTTACTAGAATTTGAGGTCTGCATCCCACTGCTCTCTTGCATCTTCAGGGACTCTCTGTTGTGTTCCCTGTCAGGGAAGTCATTGGTTGTAGCCGGATACCATCTAGTTCTTCTAGTCTCAGGCTGTTGTTTCTCTAAGATTTGAACTAAAGACTAAAACTCACATTCTGTTTTCTTCAGATTTGTGTAGAGCAAAAAGTGGGATGAGAGGAGTGAAGAAGCAGAGTTCCTAAGAGAGGTAACTAGGGTGAAATGAAGCCCTTCTGTGTAAGAAAAATAATTAAGAATACCTGAACAGAGACTTGAAACCTGGACCCTCAGATTGAAAGCCCACTGCTCTACCAACTGAGCAACCCAAACCTATGTAGTGTTTCCTGAGCATCTCTTTTAGGCTTCTTTATGGCAGTTGCAATGTTCTAGCTGCTCTTTGGTAATCTTGTGGAGCCTTTCTTCTCTGTCCTACTGGTTCTCTATGAGTTGGAATAGACTTGATGGCAACAGGTTCATTTTTTTGGTTGTATGTTGCCAACTGGTATCATATTTCATGTGTTCAGATAGTTTTCCTTGAATTCTCCTTGTTGGCAAGAATATTTTGTTTGAAAGAGGTGGTGTCATCCATTGGATCATTTCTCTTCCTTCTGTCTTTGCCTTGTATCTCTGCAAATTTTAACAACCAGAGCACAACCCCAAGACAGAGCACTGCCAGCTTTCTGACGGCACGGATAGATGTGGAGGTCTTCAATACTTGCTAAATGTTGTGAATTTATCCCTTTGTTCCTTATTTCCCCACTTGCACCTATTTTTCTTGAAGCAACACGAATGCAACTCTTTTTCCTATCTCTCTGCGTTGTCTTGTACGTCTTTCTTGCAGCCTTGGGAAACAGGAGAAAAGAGCTGGAGAGAATTTGAAGATGTATGAGAATGTATCAAAATGATGGGTTTGCAAAGGAGCCTGGGTTTAATCTTCTCCATCTCTGTGCTTATCTTTCTTAAACATGTACCATGTTCACCAATGTGAGCCACTCCTTCTTCTTAGTTTCTTTCTCCTCCTTCGTCATATCTTTATTCACTGTTTGCCGCCACATCCAAAGGAAGAGGATAATTATCTTTATGAATTAATGTACATTAGGACATATCGTCCAAAGTATGATTCAAGATAGTTCGTAAGTCTTGAGCGAAACCTGGAGAAAATACTGTACAGTCAATCTGGGAATGAATAGGGAAGTTATGCTGTGAAGGAAAGACTAACCTCTCTGGGGAGGTAAGACAGAATAGTTCCTCTGGGACAAGAGTGTTGTTTATTTCTAAAAAACTCAGCACTTTCAAGAAACAAAGGCTATGTGAAAACTGAGACAATTTGTAATTGCTGTACTTTGGGAATTTGTGGATTTCTCTTTTCTCCTACCCTACCAATATATCAGGCATAGGCGGGGGTGGGTCATACAAAATTGCCTTGGATTCCTTTGTGAATCAATACCACGAGAACTCAGGGATGACTTTTAAGCAAAATATCTGAGGGGTTAGGATTTCAATGAGAGAAGTGCCCCTCCAAGGTATTTTGGCCCACTTCTCCCGCTTGAAATAACTTGGAAGCCACCAAATTACCCATCAGATCTCTGGACCACTTACCAAGGGAGGTTTGGGACCTACTCCCTAGTTGCATGTGATTCTTCTACTTGTTGATAGAGGATGAAATTGTTAAAAATTATGTTATGAACAGATTAAAATAAAATCTTTTCCTGGCATAAAAAACGGGCATTTCTGGCAGGAGGTGCTCTTGTTTGAGCTTCCAGACCTTTCTCCTCAAAGCAATGCCATCTTATCTTTGAGACGGGAAAGGTCTGAATGTACCAACTTTTGGAGGCTCCTCTCCTCTTGCTGTCATCTGCACCCTTTTATTGAAGAGTTTTCTTCTTGACTCTTATTTCTCCACCCAAAAGCATCATTATTATCAGTGTCTTAGAGGAGTGCCCTTGAAAAAATAGGTCATTTCTGATCATTGCACAGTTTATTAATTCTATGTAATTGTTTTCAGTGGTTTCAACTGCTACTTGATTCCTTTTTGAATGTTGTTGAGTTTTCTCCCAATTTCCAAGTTAAACATTTGAAAATAGAAACCGAATGCTCCCTGGTAACACTTCCCCTTCAGATTTGGACTACTTCTTTAGTGTATTGGTCCCGTGGCCAGACGGAAAAGGCCTCTGATTCCGGGTCAGGTGATTGAAAGCTGGAGCCCCTTCTTGGTGCCTTATTTCTCCTATGGCAAAAAGTAGAAGCTTCTTGAATTGGCTTCCAATGGAGAGTGTTTATTTTAGGAAACAAAAGCAATTGAGATGCATCTGTCTATTCTTACCCTTCTCAGCCCTCTCTCTCCTCACCCCCCTACATTGTCCTTTGGCTGCATCTCCCTCAGAAATCTTGGTGTGCTGTGAAATGACCATGTTATGTGACTTTATTTGAAGTTCTAAAGACAAGAAACTGGAATTCTGTAGGCGAATGTAAGAAATGTAGAAGGGAAGGAATTTGAATTAGGTACTTGCCACTTCTCATGGCATTTTATTTCAGCTAGGTGTATGTGCAATGTGGGATGTTTTCTACAAGAGGGTGTTTCAAAACCTCCAATGAAAGTCGTTTCACGATGAACCAGATTAACGAGCCTGAAAAAACCCAGAGTCGCACAAGAAAACTTTTAAAATATTAAGGCTAATCTCCTCTGGAACTGAACCACTGTGGCCGCTGGTAGAGTTGGTCGCTCGAATGTGGATATTCTACTCAATGTTGGTGTTAAGTGCCTCCGCGTTTCTGGGTCGCTGTAGTTTGGTTGTTGAAGGTCGTCTAATCACGCATCCACCACTGACTGGTTTGTCAAGGATCCTAAGAAAGAGCCATTTTAACCCACTGCGATTGAGTCAATTCCGACTCGTAACGTCCCTATAGGACAGAGCAGAACTGCGCTATAGGGTTTCCAAAGAGAGGCTGGTGGACTCAAACTGTTAATCTTGTGGTTAGCAGCTGAGTTCTTAATCACTGTCGGCTAAACCAAAAAACCAAACCCATTGCCGTCGAGTCGCTTCCGACTCATAGCGACTCTACTGGACAGAGTAGAACTGCCACTTAGGGCTTCCAAGGAACACCTGGTAGATTTGAACTGCTGACCACTTGATTAGCAGCCTTGGCTCTTAACCCCTAGACCACCAGGGTTTCCAATAATAGGAAATCAGGGGCTCGTCCGGGGTTTGAACCCGGGACCTCTCACACCCAAAGCGAGAATCATACCACTAGACCAACGAGCCAGCACTTTATGGCCTCCTTATTTATGGGCAGGAGAAAGAGCTTTAAGGTTTCCTCTAGTCTGACTGAGCAGGTAGGACTGCTTAGATGATTAAAAGAACTAAAAAATTTTCGTTGGGCCATTTAGTTTTCTCCTTTCTCTCAGTCCTTGTTTTTCTACCCTGATATTCCATGATATGCTGACTAAAACCCAGCATTTATGGACTAGTTGTTCTGGCAAAATCCTTCTTGCTTTGGGGTAAGGACTGGTTCCTTTTCCTTCCCTTCCTTCTTGTCTTTCTTTTGCTGACGCCCTGCCCTGGCATATACTAAGCCCCAGGAAGCAGAAATGGGAGAACGCTAAAAGCAATCAGTTGGACCATCGGCTTCCTTTTCTTGTGAGAAGGGTAAACATAATAAAAGAGATGAGAGGATGAGGGTTGCTAAAAAGTGAAGAGAAGGTGCCAGAGATTGAAGCACAAAACCCATGAGTGCGAAGCACGATCTCTATGGCTGAGCTACACCACCTGATGGCTGACTAGCTTGGTGATGACTCTTGTTTTCATAAAAGCAAACTGATATTTTTTCTGTGGGGCTTCTCCAAAAAAAGCAAAAAATAAAAACCCTAAGAGTTGCCTAGAAAGAGGCCATTGGGTTAAATGCCACTTTTTCTGAAACCATTCATGTGGATACTGTCTAGCGCTGTCACAATGAGAAAGTTAACTGGATTGTAGTCTGAATAACCGTTTCTGTTTCTAGGATCTTCCCACTCTGGTAGTCGACTCCAAGGTACACTGGCCAACACATACTTTAAATGAAAGTTACTTGCCTTCACCAGGAAAGTCCCCGGAGGATCACACCTCTCCAACATATATCACATGGAAAATGACTCCAAATTGAGGTCTCCTTGGACCACCAGCGGCCCCCGGCTTTAGTGGAACTGGCTAACTGAACTTCACTTCTAGTTGGATCAGTGCCCTGCCAACATTCCTTTTCCAGCTGACTCATTCCTCCTGTCAAGTCACACCTTCTGAGCTTGTCCCTTCAGTTCTGAGTTCACAACTCCGTCTCCATCCCGCACTTTACAATCATTCCCACAAAACATTTTAGAGGTGGGAGAAACTTCAACACTCCATCAGTTTTAAAGGAACTAACTTTTTTTCCAGACTGGAGGAATCTACAGGTAAAAGCGGAGTCAGGATGGCAGAGCAGCGATGGTACAAAGCTGTCGGACTCTTTTCTCCCGAGAACCCACTGACATAATGGTAAAGCTTGCTGTGGATATAGATGTTTGAAAGAATAAAGTCAAAGAGCCCTGGAAATCATCAAAATGTGCCACCGGTGAACTGGAAAATAAGAGGAAGTCCTGGATAATACAAAATAGAAAGGGTTGAGTTGCTGAGGAAAGAGCTGAAGTTAGATCGGTTCTCTCACTGGGATGCTTTCAGCTTAGTTGTATATGGCCGATGATCTCTACTTTGAGTCCAAAGCCTCTTTATCCAAGATCCTCCATATGATATTGAGGAAAGTGTTCCAGGCAGGTCTTTATTTAAAGACTTAAAATACTGCAATACTGGTAATAAAGATCAAACAACTCCCCAGAAGCCTGGAGTGTGCTCCAAGACTTCTGGGCATTTTATTATTAAATATCCCCCTGTCACTTAACCTCATTATTCAATCCAGAATGCTCCTTCTCGTTTTCCCAAGGCCCTTGCCCACTTTGAACTAAAAAATGGTAGATGTCTAGCCTAAAAGTTTCTTTTTTGCAAAACCAGTATCTCTAGGATTTTGTGTATTCCATGTGACTTCTTCTGAACTACTGTACCACCTGTACGTTCTTTCTTTTATCACAAAATTGTAAACAGTATATAAGCAAAAAAAAAAAAAAAAAAGGCTTTGTGATAATAGCAGCAGTTTCTTTAGAAATGACAGCCCACTTGCAAACATCTCTCCCTCCCTCAATAAATAGTTGAGCTCTTTAGTCTTACTGTTTGTAACACTGGGGAAGTCAAAAAAGGTTGGAGGCTCCTGGCTCAGCTCCGACTCTCCTTGGCTTAGAGCTTTAGAAAATTTACTTGAGAAAGTGAGTATTGGAAGGTATCTGTTGTTGGGTGACTTGGTGCAGGAAGAAGACATCATTTGGAAGTAAACCAAGGAATTTCCAACCCTGGGAAAGGATGTGGTACTTTTAGAGCTTTAGTCGAGCACTCTCCCAACTGAGCTGTGTATGTCACACCTTTACTTTCACCTACACTAAAGATTTTCTCAGCTTTCTGTTTGGAAAGGTTTCCTTGAGCGATGCCCTTCCCTATTTCCTAGCTCAGAGGATTTGGGGCACACTGTGCTACTGCCTACAGTTATGGAGCCTAAGTATTACTACTAGCTGAGGCAGAGGTGGGGAGTTAGACCTGGAATGGGTGGAGAGAATCCATGGGTAGATTCTCAGCCTTCTGTCTTTTAATTGACACAGGTCCAACTGAGAACACAAGAGGATTTTTTTTTATATAGTGTCCCTAGAAGTGTTGCATATTTTATTTAAAATTAAAAAGAAAAATACCAGAAGCCCTGGTGGCTCAATGGTTACCAGCTAGGCTGCTAACCGAACGTTCTGTGGTTCAACCTACCTACCTGCTCTGCAGGAGCTGGACCTGGAGATCCGCTCCTGTAAATATTGCAGCCTACAAAACCCTATGGGATGGTTCTACTATGCAAGTTGTGGGCTTAGACAGTCTAATATAGTACATGATGGTGGACTTAGAAAGTGCTTCACTACTAATAGAAGGATCAGTAGTTTGAACCCACCACCCGCTCACAGGGAGAGAGACAGGGCAGTCAGGTTCCTTAAAGATGACAGCCGCGGAGGCTCTATAGGGGCAATTGTATCGTGTCTTATGGGGAAAACCCTATGAGGCAGTTCTACCCTGCCCTACAGAGTCGCTAAGAGTTGGGGTCGACTTAAAAGAAATGCCTTTTGGTTACACTTGTGATTCTTTTCTGCTTTGATGTTATGTATGGGGGGGTGGGGGAGAAGGGATGGTTTTAATTGCAAGAAGTGTTTAAAGTCCTGTAGAAAAAGAATCTCTATACCGTATGAGTGTACAAATGTGGGTGTGGTGTATGCAGGAAAAATTTTGTGATAAAAAAACTTGGGTTTGAATCTTGAGTCCACTCCATTATTAAACTGCTGGAAAAAGGAAATTTGTTGAACATCACTGAACTTTTAAACAATTTTAAGAATATCTTGAATTTTCTTGCTGATAACAACCCTACAGCCTTAAACCCCTGTTTGAAATTTCCAAATCTCAAATAATTTCTGTTTAAGGAAAGAACAAAAATAAACATTTCTATATGGAAAATTCTGCTGAACATTTAAGAAGGAACCTAGAATTCTGAACAATGAGAGCAAGTGGCAGTGAAGTCATCAGGACTCATGTATGAACATTCCCTATTTCCCACTCTAACATCAACCTGTTTCTTGACATTCTTTATCGGGGATAACAGGTAATGTGTGTGTGTGTTTGCCGTTTTGATTTTTTTTTCTTCTTCTTCTTTGCAAAATTTTGGTTTGACAGTATCTGTTTTCCCTGGAAACTCCTGGACACTGTCAGGAGAAAATAACCTACAGTCCTTCAAACTCAGAGCTGCATCAAGTTGCAAAAGGAAATTTGGTACAAAATGAGAAGCAACATTAGGATAGGGATACTGAGTGTACAGAAACTGGGTGATGGATAGTTTATCCTTTAGGTCATACAGCTCATCTCAGTTCAGATGCTTGCATTTTATTTCTTTAAGAAATACTTGATTAGACAAAGAGTATCATATTTTATGGCCTAAATAAACAAGGATTCCTTTACATTCTATTGAGGTGCAGGACATAGGGCAATTACCAAAATGTAATTAGCTTCCATTCAATATCTTAAAAATGAGGCCAATGAGTACTATGTAAAAACAGATGCTGTAAAGATTGAAGGGGATCATTCGTGTGACCACATTTCCATGTCCATGGGTGATATGAAACACGAATTTTGGCAGGTCCTACTCCATCCTCTGAGCCTAGTGGTTCTCCCAGGACAACACCTACTCTGGTACCATCTTCTCTAGCCAGTGCTGACCAGTAGAAATAGAATGCAAGCCATAAATGAAGGACACTTATGCAATTTGCGATTTTCCAGGAGCCAAATTAAAAAAGTAAAAATAAGCATGTGGATTTAATTTTAACAATATAGTTTATTAACCTGATGTATCCAGAACGTTATCAAGCAATCGATTAAAAGTTATGACTTTTGGTTTCTAGTCTGGTATGTAAAGAACTTGGAAAGAATCTCTCCCATGGTCAAAACAAGAAAAAAGTTGCAAAATTAACAGCTCTTAGTCTTTAGTACATACATCAGAGAATTAAGATCACAGGGCAAACCATCAACTTGAAAACTGGAAACAAACAGGCTGATACAGAGACTCACTGCTCACCAGGAGCAGAAACGGTCACTGCATCTGGAACCAGCACTGATTAGAATGATTTCTTCTGGAGACTGAGAGTGCAGTGGCTTAAGAGGAAAAAAACTTCTGAAGGCCCTTCACACTTTAGTGAGTTTTACCATGAGGAGCAGAGCCACATTCTCATCGTAACTTTCAGAGAAAAGTCCGCCAGTTCTTGCTGCAAAGAAAGGGAGGACAGAAAAGGAGCTGATTTCCAACAGTGCTCAGGTGGCATAGTGGTTAAGGGCTATAACTGCTAGTCAAAGGGTGGGCAGTTCAATCCACCGGGCGCTTCTTGGAAACTCTATGGGGCAGTTTTACTCTGTTCTTTAGGGTCGCTATGATGGTTTTTGGTTTGCTATTCTTAAAATGGCCTGCCCTCAAGGGAAACTACTTTATCAGATCCTAACCATCAAGGATTTTATCATATCTAACTTGCGTAGGAAAACCTTGGTGGGATAGCGGCTAAGAACTAGGGCCGCTAACCAAACAGTCCGCAGTTGGAATGCGCCAGGCCCTCCTTGGAAACTCTATCGGTCAGTTCTACTCTGTCCTATAGGGCCAGTATGAGTCCGAATCGAATCCACGCCACTGGGTTTGGCGAAAAAAGGGATACACCCAACCACAGCCCACTCTAGCCTTTCACGTGGAGGAAGGGAAATATCAACTAAGCCCCCTCTAGCCTTGGAGGTGGAGGAGAGTTTTGTAAATGAAAAGGTTAAACAATACTTTGAAAAAAAAATACTTTGAAAGTATATCTAAAAATCACGACCCGAAGCCGCAGAAATAGCTCAGTTGAGAGAGCCTTAGCCTAAAGATGTAAAGGTCCCTGGCAACTGCGAGTTTCAGCAGTTTTGTTTTCGTTTACACAATTATCATCCTTTTATTAATATAAGAATTGTATCCCAAGGCTTTAGGATTGTAATAGAACTACGTGTAGATAACGTTTAACAAGAAGCTCTCTTAATGGGGGATGTAGCACAGTGGTAGAGCGCACGGTGTGCGTGTATGAGGCCTTGGGTTCGATCCCTGGCATCTCCAGATTCTTTCTCTGCTGCAAAGCGATTTGAACCCACTCTTTAAGGTATGGAGCCCCGGGATAGAACAGTAGTTAAGTACTAGGCTACTAAGCAGAAGGTCACCAGCAGGTTCTTGGAACCACTATGGGGGCAGTTCTGTCGTGTCCTATATAGTCTTGCTATCAGTCGGAATCCCCTGGACAGCAACCTTTTTTTTTTTTTTTTTTTAAGGCATACAGATTTAGTTCTCTTAATATTTTCCATACCATTCCTGCACACATAGAAAGTAAAAACATAACCCGGCGGACAGCCTTGAATGCTTGTCCATTCATAGGCTGTGAGTCTCTACATCCCCTAAGGTGACTGTGACAACGGAAAGAAGACGTTCAGAAAGAGGAGAAAGGAAGAACCGGATTCCAACGGAATCGCTTGAATTACCCGAATCAAAAGCGTGCACATGAACAGGTCATTCCTTGGCTCCCATTCCTACTATTATTCAAGAGACAGAAAGACAGAAAAAGAGGTGCAGGAAGTTCCTTCGCGCACAGTTTTCTTTACTGCCTTGCGTTTTCTGCGCCAAAGGGCCGGTCGAAAGCAGAGAATCTCATCCTATGTCCACCGAAGTCTTTACTGGAGCTCGGTCAAAACTGAGAGATAGGCGACTGCCGATCCCGAGTCTTTTTAGAGAAGTTTGAGTGGCTTGGACGCTGGAAAAGGGAACGAAGACTGTAAAGAAATTAGAAGCCTTCCGAAAAAGAAAGTAGAAGAAATAGGCAGAATCAACACATTCCTAATTGATATTCCACAATATTAGTTTTTCTTTATTTCCACACTCACTGCATTTTCCTCCTTATTTTAAGCCTTTAAGTGAAAACATTTACTGGAAACTTCAGATATCATCAGAAGGAAGTAGACCCATGTGAAGAAGCAGGGAAAGTTTTTCTGTCAAAAAGGAAAATAGATCCAGGTAGTTTATGACTTAGGTCTTATTTGAGTTGCAACAAACCGCACTTACCGCCCACCCTTTTTTGTACATCTAATTTTTTTTTTTATCTTTAGTGATATGACCTACATCCAGTGTTGCTTATGTTATCATTCACATATCAACCCTGCAAGATAAATAAAGATCAAATTCATAAAAATATAGACAATAAAAGGTAACGTTAATGTAAACCAAAAAAAAGAGAGTGAGAGAGAGCTAATCAAACTACTCAAGAATTGACTTGGGACACCAATGTCATTGGGAGACTACTACAAAAAAAAAGGTGGAGAGATCACAGGTGGTGGTGTAGTGGTTAAGACCTGTGACAAAAAGACCGGCAGTTCGAATCCTGCAGGCTACCTTTGTTACTTCAAGGTCAATCTGATCACATTTGTTTTATATGACCAGGAAGACTCTAGGGATTTCTGGTCCACTGATTCCACCTTTTGAAGATTTCTTATGCTTAATGGTTTCAAAACTGTCTCTAACACTGTATGTATTTCCTTGAATCAAAGGTCTTTGGGAAGACAGAACTAGATGTTTGTTGGCAGCCCTTCAGTCTGACCCTCTATTAAGCTGGGATGCCCTTACTTCTCGATTTTCTTCTGCAACACAAATATTCATAGAAGGTAGTCAGGGGTGAGACTGGCTTCTAACTTTAACTGGCCACATGTTGGCTCTGTTCCTAAGGTCAAAGATTTATGTTTTAGGATGCATTTTATGGACAGAGGCAATGAGGTCATGCTGGGTACTTGCTTTTTTTTTTTTTTTTCCTGTTATCCACTTGTTCTTTCTAGGCCCTTTAAGCAAACAGTAGCATGTTTGCCACAGTGGACACTGCACAGGGGAGCAAGGAGTGAGGAGAAATTAGGGTGCTGTGAGCAGAATTCCAAATTCAAAGCCAACCCTAGATCCACTGAATCTGTGGTTCAAGCCCTGGAAGTGATACAGATGTCAAAACTTCAGAAGCACTGCTGTGTACATTGCAGAAGGAAATGCTAAGGGCCAGGTGTGTGCTGAGAAGGAAGAGTGGCTCCTGGGGTTTCCTGTCCTTTCTCAAGCTATGGCTGTATTTGTCCTACATGGAGAGTTTCTCATGTTTTCAAGACCTCCAATAGTTTAGGTGACTTTGGAAGTCACACAAAAGAGCCCTTATTTTTTCTGGATGAATTCAGAATAGAAGCAAACTGATGCTCTCTAGTCAAAATACCGGAAGTTCAGTCAAGCTATTTGGGTGTCTGTTATGGATTAAATCCTGTCCCACCCAATATGTGTTGTAAATCCTAACCTCTATGCCTGTGCTTACAATCATATGTGGAAATCGGTAGTCTTTGTTATGTTCATGAGGCAGGATTAGTGTTGGGTATTTCTGGAGTCAACCATTTACAAGATATAAATGGAGCAATTAAGCCAGCACAGATGGGTTAAGATAGATGCCATGCCACAAGGAAATCTCCAAGGAACCAGGGAACAAAAGTTGAAGAGAAAAGGAACTTTCCCCAGAGCTGACACAGAGAGGAAGCCATCCTCTAGAGCTAGTGTCCTGAATTCAAACTTATATAGCCTCTGTTAATTAATAGTGTTCACTTGTTGTATTTCTGTTATAGCAGCACTAGATAAGTAAGACACTGTAGTGGTCCTCAGTTTGAAATTCAAGCTAAAAATCCTCCAAGTTCCAAAACAGAGACTGTAATCTTTACCTCTGTCCTCACAGAAAAATTTGGAAGTCTGGACCCTGGTGCCTCTCCAGATGCCACCTTTTGATTAGGCCAGTCTTCTGGCCTAGGACCAAGTTGTTAAACCTATTACATAAAGGAAGTGTGATGTAATATGTTCTTGGTATTTGGCAGGCTTGTGATCTGAAAGAGACTGCTTTGTGGCTAACAGACCATTCCTCTTCCTCCCTGGGGGAAATTGTGCCACTGCCCACTTTTCTTCGTTGTGCTCCCGTGTGCATTCTTCTTTCCTAAGCCACTGCTTTATTTCTGTTGGACTCTTGTAAGAGACTTTTACTGAACAGCAACTTCGGCTTTCCCAGTTATTCACTCTTCCAGAAACCAGATGTAAGCAGTATCAAAGTCCACTGTAAAAGTATGGGTGACCTTTGTTCTACGGTAGAAACACCAGAAAGTTTAGTAAAGCAAAAAGAAAGTTTTATTTGGCATGTATACAAAGACACAAACGTAGAAAATGGACAAGCATGCCACCAGAGCCATGTCTGTCCAGTCTAAAGAATATTATAGAATGAACAAAAGCAGACAAGCATGCTGCCACAGCTGTGCCTGTTCCAGTCCAAGGAATGTTCCACAATGACCAGTATATATTAACAGTACAAAATGGGCAAAAGCAAAAATTCTTCCACACTTTGAAGTGATTGAACCAATCCTGCTCCAACAGATTCTTCATGACAATCACTTCTACATGCTGCCTGGAGAGCTTTTAAATCATTCAAAAGACTTCCAGCCTTTTTTGCACTAAATGAAGGCTAAATCAGAACCATGTGCACCTGTTTTTACTTACCTACGAAGTCAACTTAAAGACACCTTCAGGGAGAGATCTGTTTATAAACCAGGCATGACCTGTATTCATATTTTTCAAACCACTTGCCAATTTGAGTTTTAATAAGTATATTTAGACCATTTATATTCAATGTAATTGTTGATTAGTCCAGAGCTTACATCTGGCATTTTATTTTTCTTTTCTGTTTCTACTTTCTCTCTTTTTTATTTCTTTTTTGCTGTCTTTCTTTGGATTACTTGAACTTCTTAAAAATTCAAGTGAATACATAGAGCTTTCAAGTGTATCTCTTTGCATAGATTTTTTAGTGGTAAAACAACATGTGTGTATATACACACACATATGTAAGTATGCATGTATATATAAATCACAGTGTGTCATCATATTACCTGTTCAGATTAAGTGTAGCAACCTGTCTTAGGCTGGGTTCTCTAGACAAGCAAGACCTGTCAAGTGTATAAAATAAATATAGACAGAGAAAGAAAGAGAGAGAGCTATATCAAGGAGATGGCTGACTTGGCTGTAGAGGATGGAATGTCCTAAGCCTCTGGGTAAGGCTGGAGACTTCTCTTGATTCAAGTAGCCATAGGCTGGCAAACGCAATATTGGCAGTTCACACAGCAGGGCTCTTGCTCACAGGCTTTGACGTCTGACAAATCCCAAGTTCAGTAGGCAAGACAGCAGGTAAGCTGCTAAATCAAGTCTGAAGAACCAGAAGCCAGCTGTAGATTCCAGAGCAAGCAAAAGCTTCAGATCCTTGCCAAAGGGTGGACCTATGCTGGATGCAGGCCACACCCCGGAGGACATTCTCTTTCACCTGATTGGCTACTCACACCAGATTCCATTGTGGAGGTGATCCGGTATCAAATCTCATCATGGAAGTGATCACATCATGATACAACTGCCAAACTACATCAAAACTGTGAAACCACTGAGAATCATGGCCCATCCAAGTTGACACACAACCTTAATGATCACACAAACTTACTTCCCTTTTTTTTGGGTGGTGGTTTAATCTTCTGCAATTCCATGCTTGCTTTTCTTAATGATGCAACCTGTTTACCATCAGTGAGTCACTCCTTCTTTTCATTTTCTTTCTAGTCCCACTCCTCTTTCTTCTCCTCTTCCTTTTTTATGCCTTATTCACTGTTTGTTGCTCATATGCAAAGGAAAAGGATAATTATCTTGATGAAGTTTGTACATTAGGACATCCATCCATAATATGACCTAAACCTGGAAAAAATACTTTACAGGTGATCCAGGGGCAAAAAGGAAGTTTTGGGGTGAAGAAAAGACTAAGGTTTCTGGAAAGAAAAGATGGCATGGGACATAGGAAAAGGCTATTGTTTATTTCTTCCAAATAATTTGGCCCGTCCAAGAAACGAAGACTATGTGAAAACTGGGAGAGTATATAATTGCTTTTCATGAGGAATCTGTGGATTTCTCATCTTTTCTACCTTATGAATATATGAGGCATAGTTGGTGGTGGATCACACCAAATCATTTTGGATTGGTTTGTGTGTCAATCCACAAGGAAGTTAGAGAAAAAGTCTAAGCAAAATACCCGGGAAGTTAGCATTTCGATGACACAAGCATCCCTCCAAGCTATTTTGGGTCTCTTCTCCCTACTTGAAGAAGCTTGGAAGTCTCCAAACTGCACTTCAGACATCGGGGCCAACAGACTTGGCCCACCTGCATAACAGGTGACTCTTCTACTTGTTGGTAGAGGATCAACTTGTTAAAACTGATGTTATGAATGGCTGATAATAAAATATATTCCTGATGTTAAAAGCTGGTGTCTTTGACAAGGGGACCTCCTGTTTGAGCTTGCAAAGTTTTCTCCCTTGAGCAGCACCATTTTATCTTTGAGACAGAAAAGGTCTGAACATACCAACCTATGGCGTTCCCTCTCAGGCTATCATCTGCACTCCTTTATTGCAGAGTGTAGTTCCTGGCTTGTATTTCTCCACCCTTGCCTGTCATTATTCTCAGTGACTTAGACCAGTGAGCCCTTGAAGAAATATGTGACTTCTGATCATCTCACAATCTCACAGTTTATTAATTCTAAATAATTATTTTCTTAGCTTTCAGGTGATATTTGATTTCTTTTTCGAAGGTTGTTAAATTTCCTTCCAATTGCAAAGTTAAAAATTTGAAAACAGAAACTGAATGTGCCCTAGCAACTCCTTCACTTTCAGGTTCGGGATACTTCTTTAGTGTATTGGTCACATGGCCTGATGTATAGACTTCTGATTCCAGATCAGAAGATCGAAGTTTCCAGTCCATATTTGGTCCTTTGTTTATTGTTAGGCAAGAAGTGGAAGCTTCTTGAATTGACTTCCAGTGGTTGGTTGTACACTTGTTGCTGGAGGGGTGGGGTAGAGTTTGGGGTGTGTCTCTTCTCACAGGTCAATAAACAAACGAAAAACTCAAATGAAAACGTTTGCCATTGAGGTTGAGTCGGTTCCATAAAGATTAAACCTGTTGCGGTCCAGTGCATTCCCACTCATAGTGACCCTATAGGACAGAGTAGAACTGCCCCATAGGGTTTCTAAGGCTGAAAGTCTTTATGGAAGCCAATTGCCCCATCCTTTTCCAACAGAATGGCTGGTGGGTTCCACCACAAAGCGCTTAAACACTGCATCACCATGGCTTCTCAAAGATCAGTAGTTAACATTAAAGAGTTTTCAAAACCAAAAGTGGGCCGAGTCTCAAGAAGATAGTGAGCAAACCTATGTACCCACTAATTGTTATCCTACTAGATTTGGTCAATAATTTGCATTATGTCACTTGCAGTAACCACTAAAACTACTGTATAAAGAGTTGTTATGACCATTAGAGTGACCCTGGTTTTCCCGACTCACACAGTCTTGCTCTAGGGCTGGTAAGATGGTGGCCAAGAAAAAGATGTGAGGAGCAGAAGAGCCCACCATAAGAGATGGAAAAATTTTCTCTGGAGAACGCTAGGTTTCAAATGGCTTCTAAGGAAAAGTTAGAAATACGTGTGTGCGTGGTGGTGATGTGCTTATTAAGCCTGAGCCTGCCCTTGAAATCTGGACCCTCACACAAAGTCAGTTGTGCATCTACTGGGCTATCCTAGCTCAGGGATTCAACTTTTCCTGACAATTACTGTCAACCACTCCCCGGTGAAAACCCTGGTGGCTTAGTGTTTAAGAGCTAAGGCTGCTAACAAAAAGGTCAGCGGTTTGAATTCATCGGCTGCTTTTTGGCAGCTCTATGTTGCAGTTCTACTTTGTCCTATATGGTGGCTATGAGTCGGAATCGACTAGAGAGCAACATGTTTGGTTTTCTGGTTTTATCCTTTAACCATTCTTTCTGTTATTTGCCTTGCTTTGTACACAAAATGCACTAATATTTGAGAAACTCGAGGCCAAATCTTCAGAGAGATCCCCCTTTTACATTCAACTTTGCTCCCTACCACCACCAATGGAATTTCTGTCAGTTCTCTCAGAAGTCCCTAGGATCGGAGCTTTTTAACTGCAAACAAAACAACCTCTTCTGTGCCCTCCAAAGTGTGCAGTTTGTCTAACCTGTGTCTGGAAGACCAGTTCTGAACTCTCATAGCCAGAGTTTCGGATGAAAGGAGCTGGAGTTTTCTGCAGAATATATGATCTCAGCCCACATTCCTTAGAGAGAGCCTTCTTAAAAAAAAATTTTTTTTTTTTTTTTTTTTTTTACTACCTGTGAAATTAAAGGAAGCACAAGAGTGAGGGAGAGCTCAGGAATGTTCTGTCTCTTTGGTGGTCCAGAATCCTTTGCATCCACGGAGATCCAGGTCCAAGCCCTCTTCCACCCACTTCTCTTCTTTTTTCTTATCTGTGCAGCAGCCATCTATGTTCGTTCCCAGCATCTGCAGCCTCCCTTTCTTCATCAGTGGACTCATCACTCTGCCCTCCTACCCATCTTTCCCCTCCCACTTTCTTTGTGTCTACTGCCCCTCTTTCTGGGTGAAGTTTCCCCAGGTTCCTTATTCCCCATTCAGTTTCTAGGCCTGTGATTCCCAAGCCTACTTGATGGTAAGAATTACTTGGGGATAATTCTAAACTATATAAATTTATGCCCCACCTTATTTCAATCCAGTCACGAACTGGGAAGTGGACCTAGGAATCCACATTTTTTGATGTTCTCAGGCTATTATTCTCAGGCTTTGGTGCCACTGAAATCCACCCTATAGCATATATGACTGTTACGTCTTTGTGTAGGAGGAGAATTAGTGTTATTATATTACCTTTTAATATCTTTCTGCCCCTGGCTTTACAGTTCTGAAGGCTCGTAGTGCAAATATAAGGTGTCAAAAAACTTATTGCCATCAAGTTGATTCTGACTCATAGTTGACTCATAATGACCCTATAGGACAGAGTAGAACTGCCCCATAGTGCTTCCAAGGCTGTAATCCTTACAGAGGGAACCTTGATGGCACAGTGTTTAAGACTTTGGCGGCTTGATGGAACCTACTAGCAGCTCAGCTAGAGAAAGATGTGGCAGTTTGCTTCCATAAATACTTCAAGGCTTGGAAACCCTGTGGGGCAGTCCTACTCTCTCTTATAGGGTCACTGTGAGTCAGAATCGACTTGACTCCAATAGGGGGTTTAATCTTTATGGGAGCAGACTGACACATCTTTCTGACCGCACTGGCTGCTTGGTTCCAACCACTGACCTTCTGGTTAGAAGCTGAGCACTTCACAACTGTGACAGCAGGCTCTAGGGGAAGATCCTTCTTAATTTCTTCCAAGTTCTGGTAAACCCATGTGTCCCTTGGTTTATACCTGTAGCATAACTCCATAGCCATCTTTCCTCTGTGTGTGTCTCTGTCTTTTCCCCTCTTTTACAAGGACACCACTCAGATGGGATTAGGACCCACACTAATCCAATATGAAGTCATGTCAAGTTAGCTGATCACATTCCAAACAACCTATTTCCAAACAAGATCACATTCACAGATACTGGGAGTTAGGGCTTCAACATCTCTTTTGGGAGAGGGGACACAGTTAAATCCATAACACAGCTGTATGTATATACCATAGATTATTCGAAGAGTTCCCAATTCATGGACATGTGGTATATTTTTAGACTTTTTCTATTATAAAATTTAAAAGATTAGCCATGGTCTTATTTTATTTTGCATTTTTACCTATGTGTGTTTGGAAGTGATTGCTAAAAAAAGTCTTGCAGATGTGAGGATAAATGCAAATATTGGTAGCTGCGTAAGTTTTGAATCTGTGTATATCATATAGTAGAAGCTCAATGAACATATGTTGGAGAAAAGGAACTGGCATAATTTAATGCAAAAACTTACATGAAAAGTTACTTAGGCCTATCACTTTTCTTTTTGGAGTGAGAATTCTGCAGCACAACTGCTTTTGTTCAATAGCATCAGAACTTACAGTACAATAAGTGAGGTAGAGAATTTAGGGGTGGGGGGATGGAGAGGATATTGGTTTTCCATGGAGAGGGAAACACTAAGGTCTTATTAGGACTCGAACCCAGGATGTGTTATTCACATGACAAGACTTCTAAACAACTAAGCCATAGAACTAATACAAACGTGTGGCTTAGTACTGTTTTTGTCCTGTCTAATTAGATGCTTGCTACCAAATCTACACGATCCATATCAGTTTACAATGAGAACATGGGCAAAAACAGGAAGACATTTTGCTTACTCACATGTGCTGTAGAAGTAATAAAGCAGGAAAGGTTTCGATCTGCTTGAGTGTCAGAACCAATCACTCAATTAGTCCAAAGATAACCTTCAGTAAATTCGAGGTAGCCCGATTGGTCCAAATGCGATATAGGTTTCGAAAAACAAACTTCTCTGTCTTTGGGCCTCATCTTTCGTAATTTAGATTCTTCGTTAGGATGATCTAAGTGAGGGTCTCTAACAAAGGAATTCCAGTGAGACTCAGACTGCCTAGTGATGGTCACTTGCACTTACATCAAGCAGTGATTTGGAGGGAACGGGACGGAAGGGAAGAGAAGGCTGGGAGGGTTGAATTTAGCTATTGAATCCTCCCCCAAATCATAGCTCCCTTAAATCCCACAATGCCAAAACTCAGCGCTATAATGACTCTAATCAGAACATCAGAGGTGTAGAGCCTCTTGGGAGAACGGTGGAAGCAAAGAGGGGCCTGCTGGCCACACTGGGTTCCTGGATCCAGGTACATTCCTCCTACAGTGAAGAACCCTATGGCTCCAGCGAAACCCCGCAGTGTCTTCTACTCACCTAAGGCTGGTTTCAAGCACAGTAGGTCATTCAACAGCAAAGAAAGTCAAGTCTTCTGCTCTCTAACCCGGCCCTTGCACACAGCAGTGACCCCCGCTCTGGTCCCCTGTTGGATCCCCTACCACCCAGATGCTCAGAAGGTGGGGTCGGGTAGCAGTGAACCTGACCTCAGCTCTACTCCTGGGAGAAGGTGACACCCGTGATTGTAGAAGGGCATTGGAAGTAGAGGTGAGGCTACAGGGCCTCGGTTCCCTAGGACACGCGGGGACTGAAACACCTGAGCGGAGGAGTAGGGGAGGCCGACAGGGGAGGGGAGATCCAGGGACCTCTCCCAGGTTGCGTTAATGGGATGAGAGCTGGCAGGCTGGGTCTTCTCAGGTCATGGGGAAGACGCCAAGGCACGCGTCAATTGCCAACTGACGCAGGCTCTCAGATCTGGGAAATAAGACGGTCAACACTTGCATCAAAAACTGGAAGATCTGCTGCCAACAAGAAAACTGTCTCACAAACCCATATATTTACACACAACACACACACTCACACACAACCGTGACTGGATTTCCAGGTGGGTAAGGCAGGAGCTCCTCTATTCTCTGGTTGGGGACATAAAGAATAACTTTCCGAGGCCCACACCAGACACCCAGATGCAGCTGAGAAGAGACTTCACCTCAGCCTGGTTACAGTCCGGGCGCCTTGTCAGCCGTGTCATTTTAAATAATTTTCTGAAGGTGATTTTTTTCTCCTGGAACTTAATGTTTTTTTTTTTCTTTTTGCCTGTCTTTGCACTTTGTGATATCCAGGCATCATAAAGGGACAGCAAAGGAGGCGAACTCAAGTCTAGTGTCCCTGCTTGACCAACCAAAGATCAAACTCGTCGCCGGTGTAAAAAATGTTAAAGTCTCATCGTTCGCTCTCCCCCAACCCTCTCAGTCCCCTAGTTCCTCCTTGTACAGCAAACCTAGTCTCTCGGGGGTATTATTTCCTCCATTTTTTAAATACAAATAAGGAAATTGCAAACTCTTCTAGGGCATTTTGGGTTTTTCACATCAGGTATGTTGCAATGATTTCCAAATCAATACAGAAAGAGCTGTTTCTTTGCTTGATAGCATAGAATTCGTTTTATGGATATGTCATAATATATACCTTGGTGCAGTAAGTAATATTTTGTATCTGACATGTCAAGTGGACATGAGTGCTTTCTATGCATGGACTTGCTAGAGCAGCCTACGTGATGTACCATGCTAATTCTGATGGATTTTGCCTACTATACATTCCCGCCAGCATGCCACAATGGTCTGGTTTCCCACACTATTCCCACCACTTTGTGTTAATACATTAATGTCCATAACAATAATAGCAGCTATTACTGCATTCTATTAGATTGATACCGACTCATGGTGACCCCATGTTGCAGAGTAGAAGTGTTCCACAGGGTTTTTTTTGTTTTTTTGGATTTAAGGTTCATGGAGTTAGATCCTCAGGCCTTTCTTCTTCATTGCCACCATGTGGGTCCAAATCATTAACCTTTTGGTTACTAGTTGAATGCAAACTGTTTTTGTCACCAAGGGACCTTTATGTCGACATAAAACAAACAAAAAATCCGAACTAGTTGCAGTCAAGGGGATTCCTTGGGTTAATGACACTTTCAGATATAAACATAGAGTAAACAAGACATTGTTAGTCCACCTGGACTTATTTGGTCTTATGGAGCCACCCAGAATTTGGAAAATAAATAGTTCCACTTGTAATTGATGTAGCAAAATGGAAAGTTCAGATAAATGATGTTGGGATAACTGGGTAGTCATCAAGGAATATAAAGTTTATATCAATATGTCATTTATGATACTTAAATAAAGTAAAAATACATATAAAATTAAAAGGTAAAAATGAAAAACAAAACCAAATATAATTACTGGAAAGTTTACATAACTTTGGGCAGAAAACCAATTCTTACACAATACTTAGACACAATGAAACCTCGACATAACGCAGTACAATGAAAAAAATTCTGTCTGAATACACCTCCATTTAAAAAAAAAAAAAGCTGAGACAAAATTAAACAACAACCAAACACCCAAACAAAAAACACGCAAGAAGACTGAAAAAAAGAAAATAGAGTAAATTGTGGAAAAAATATTTGTAATTTCCCTACTACACGATAGAAAAGTATTGGTTTCCTTAATATGTACTGTGCAATAGAATAGCTTTGGAAAGTGTGAAATGTGGAAAAAATAATAGATTTCTATTGGCTTATTTGTCCCTGAGTGGAGCAAACTGTTAATTGGCTGGGCTGTTAAGCAGAAGAATGGAAGTTGGAGTCCACCCATAGGCACCTCAGAAGAAAAGCCTGGTAATCTACTTCAGCCATCAAAATCCCTATGGAATACTCCCTTCCAAACACCATGTCCAATGATTCTGCTATACACAGCATTGGAAAGTGAGACGAGTTGTTCATTTGACTTAGCATTAGGTAATGAAATGAATCTGGCATTGAGACGGACTTTGATTTTTACCAATTGGCTTATACTCTGAAAAGAAGTGTTATGTCACATGATTCCATCTTCAGATTAAGCAAGAAAGCCGGAGCAGAAGGACCACCACTGGTTCTCCAGGCTAACGGAGCAGAGCCACATTTCCCCAGAGGCTTCTGGTGGAGCAAAAAGGAGGAGAAACAGAAACCCAGCCCACAGGCCCTGCTTGCTTTATTTTGGCGTTGGGATGGGGGGCGGTGGGGGGGTCTTTTTTAGAGGATCTGTGTAATTAAAACCTTCGCAGTAGGTGGAACTTTGTATTCACTGGTGTTTTAAACTAGAAACTTCCAACCCAGCTATTCCAAGCACAGAACTTACGAAGAAAAGACCGCCGTAAAAAAAGAAAAAGAAAACTCTGTGGAGCGCAGTTCAACTCTGATACAAGTGGAGTCTCCATGAGTCAGAGTTGACTCCGTGGCAACTGTGTACTGGCTTGCTTATGCAAATAATATTTGCTGCAGGTAACCCCAGACTAATAGAGCTGCCTGAATAGGCAGAATCCAGTGCAGGCGGAATGTGGAGGGGAGGTGGTGGAAGGGAAGGTTTTCACTGTGTATAAAGTCTTAGGTTTTTGTAATTTGGAAATATATATTTGTTTCAATATAAACATTTTAAAAACCATGAAGATTTACCACTTGGACACGAAATACTGTTCTTAGATATAAAGAATAGTCAGAAACGACAATAGTCTCATTTTCTTTAAAAGACCGTAATTGATCTTGGCTTACTCTTAAGGACATAAATGCGTTGCTTTTGTTCTCCAAGGGCGCCCTAGTTGAGAGCTGAGCTGCCAAACAAAGGTTGAAATTCAACCTCCACTCGTTGGAAACATTACGGGGCAGATTCATATAGGCTCGCTATGAGTCTGAAGCCACTGGATCCCAAGGGATTGGATTTTTGATAATTCCGTTCACTGATGGATCCATTTTACTCCATTTTACAATAGAACTGGCAGGGGTGGGATTCGAACTCAGCCTTCATAGAGACTGGCGCCTTAATCCAGCGCCTTAGACCGCTCGGCCACGCTACCGTGCACCTTTGCATGATTCAATCATTATGTTTGCCATGATAGACGATTGTCTTCCACCACCTTTTTACATTTCCTAGATTTCTACACAGTAATAGTCAAAACTAAAATATATTGGAAATTTATGACGTGCCATGCACCGTCCTTACATTTATTGTCATTCAGTCCTATAAACTGCCTCAATGATAGGTACTGTTACTAAGATCTCCATTTTCCTGATGAAGACTATGAGGCACAGAGATAAAAAAAAAACTAACCTGATGAATGTCACCCAGCTCTAACTGATGTTTAAAGCGGTAGTGGAAAACTTCACTGTGTTGTATATTTACTTAAAAAAAAACCCACTGCTTAGTCGGTGGCAAAATCCTGAAATAATTTTGATCAAGGCTATGTGACAAACTGAGAGCAACAGCAAACATGTATAACGTAGCACCAATTCCTTTTGGAGCATGGAGACCTATGGAAAAACAAACAAACAAACAAAACCAGGGAAGCCGTTGTCATCCAGTCGACCTTATAGGACAGAGTAGGACTGGCCAAAGGGTTCCCAAGGAGGAGCTGATGGACTCGAACTGCCAGACTTCCGGTTACTAACCCAACTATAAACCCCTGTGCAACCAGGGCTCCGCTGGCGGACTGTGGTATATGAGAGTCTAATATTTCAGTAATTTCACTGATGCTTGAAATGTTTCCAATTGAGAATTTACTAAAAGGAATTTAAGCGCGTACGTTCTTAGCACAGTAGGCAGCGGGTCAGTCTCATAAGCTGAAGGTCATGAGTTGGAGCCTCAGAGAGGGCACAAAGGTTTTTCTTGTCTCTTCTAAATTAAACTCTCTTGAAAAAGAAAGGTAGTAGGACGGAAAATTTTAGCACTCATCAAGTTGTTTAGTACAAAACGCAGATTCCAGAAGCAACACCCAGTAATCTTGAGTGATGTGATTATAGTAGGGTGCGGGATCTGTAATTTTTAACACTTTGCCAAGGAATCCTTACAAAACTTTTTGAATTTCTTTTGGTATCCAGACAGTTTTTCAATACGCTGACTACAGTACAACCTAATACCAAGCTCTCGTTTAGTTGCCTATTGCTACTGTAGCAAATTATCACAAATTCAATGGCTTCAAAAAACACAAATTTATTATTTTCGGTTTTGGAGATCAGAAGCTTGAAATGGGTCCTAGGGAACTAAACTCAAAATATTGGCAGAGTTGTGTTGTTTCTGGAGACTATGGTGCAGAATTCATTCCTTGTGCTTCCTAGCATCTGAGAATACCCACATTCTTTGGTTCATGGCTGCATCAGGCTGATCTCTGCTTCTGTTGTCTCATTTCCTTTTCTGACTCTTGGCCACCTGTCTGCCTCTTATATGGGTCTTGTGATTACATTGGGTCCAACCAGGAAATGCAGAAAATTTTTTCCATGGAAAGATCCTTAAATTAATCAAGTCTGCAAAATACCTTTTTCCATGTAAGGTAACATATTCACAGCTTTTGGATATTAGGACAAGGATAGTT
The DNA here is from genome assembly GCF_024166365.1 of Elephas maximus indicus. Taxonomy (NCBI): domain Eukaryota; kingdom Metazoa; phylum Chordata; class Mammalia; order Proboscidea; family Elephantidae; genus Elephas; species Elephas maximus. The sequence continues at coordinate 83,460,259 of NC_064819.1, read as the reverse complement.
TTAGGGGGACATAACTACACATGCTACTGTCTTCCCTCTGGTCTACAAAGATTCACAACTGTCCCACATGTAAAAACATTCACTTCATCTCGGCATCCCCCCAGATCTCAACCCATTACAGTATCAACTCCTAGACCAAAATTCTCATCAGCTGAAAAGTCCTGTGACCTTTACACTTAGTTGTCAATAGTTTTAACCACTGTGCCAGGCCTGGAGACCCTAGGGAGTAACTCTTGCCAGTTTTTATGAATCAGAACGGACTCATCAGGAAATGGTAGCTTTTGACACTTTTTACTGATTTTGGCAAATGCAATCAAATTGTATATATCCATGTTTTGATCATCCTCTCCTTATCTACACGTTCCTTGGGTCGTTATGAGTCAAAATGGACTGGCCTCAATGAGTTTGGTTTGGTTTTGAGGTCTTCCACGAAGTCTTAGCAGACATTTTGTACACTTTACATAAAATTAAAAACAAAGAAAAGGAACTGAAATTCAGTGAGAAAAACAAGGAACTAATGGGGTAAGAAATTCCATTATGCTATATGCTTTTGTACTTATTATTCATTTCTACTCTGATATTAAGTTTTGTGTGTGAGGGCGGAGATGAATGTTTTTAATCACAACAAATGTGAAAGAAGTTCTGTAGAAAAAGAATCACTACAATATATGAGCAAGGCTTCTGCGTGGTGCAAAGGGTTTCGGCTGGGTAACCAACAGTAATGGAAAGGTTGGCAGTTGGAACTCACTCAGCTGCGCCGTGGAAGAAAAGTTCTAGCCACCTACTTCCTTAAAAATTGTGTCTTGCTATGAAGATGATTCCGACTCAAAGCAAGCCATGCTTTGGCCATCGTCTCAACGGAAGCAGACGGCTAGGCCTTTACTACCACTGGAACTTACAATCTAGGCTAGCAGTCAAATGCAAATGCGCCCCTTGGCTTCCTGCAAAGAGGAACGCACTACCTTGGAGTCCATACAGATTCATAGCTGTAACCTTTATAGAAGTAGACTGCCAAATTCTTCCCCTGCAAAGCGCAGTGGTGGGTGCCAGCTGAATATCTTTTGGTTAAGAGCTGAGCGCTTAACCACTGTGCCACCAGGATTCCCCATAAAGATTGAAGCCTAGGAAACCCTATTGAGCAGGTCTCTTCTGTTTACACGTGGGATCTCTATGAGTGGAAATCAACCTAGATGGCAATGGGAATACAACATCCAGCACCAAAAGGGAATTTCTTACCTTCCCCCATTCCAGTTTCGTGTTTTCCTTCTATTTCACACAGTGAGAGCCCTGGTTTCCAACAACCTCCATGTATGTACTCATTTACTCAAGCCGAAATCTTACAGGAAGTAGTGTCAGAATTGCTACACCCATAGCACTATTTAAAAAATAAAAACAAAACTCAGCTACATAGAGTTTAATATTTGTTTGTGATTCTTTTTGTCTTACAATGAGAGTAAAGCATTCTGTAAAACATTTTCTTGAATTAGTTCTCTCTTTTTTCTCCAATGTGGATAAGTTTTTTTCCTGAAATACGTTAGATTTATTTGTTTCCATTCTTAATCATATTTAGAGCGTTCTCATACACACACTTGACTTAGTTTTATTTATTTGCCTGTGTGAAATATTAATAGGTTTCCAATAGTCAAAAGAATACAGAAAGTTACATTCAGACAAGTTACAAAAGAATGTTATATCCCGGGACTCAGTCAGGTGATGGAATGAGTGGAAGCAAGTTCCGGGCAGTCTGGTGGAAGACTACTGATCAGGAACAATGCCTTTCTTTCTAGCACTAAGGTATCCTTCTCTTGGTGTATTCGTGTCTGAGAGAGTGCAGTGTAGGGAGTTTGGAAACAGCAAAATTGAACATAAGGTAATTTTGTCTCGACAACAGTCCTTCAAGACTAGGAGAAGAGCTATGATGATTCCTCCGAAATGGCTTTTTACTGGGGTATAGCTCAGTGGAAGAGTGCACGCTTAGCAAGCACGAGGCTCTGGGTTCCATCCCCAGTCTCTCCAATTTTCTTTCCTCTCAAAGCGCATTCATAGATCTTCTTAGTCTCAGAAACTTAATTCTTTCTTAATCTGACTTGTTTTGGCCTTGGTGTTTCTTTCTTAATTGACTTGTGGGACACTGGTGTTCACGTACAGTTACTTGATATCATTCTTATTCATACATTCTCTCCAAGCACTCTCATTACTCACCACTACATGGGCCACCAGCTGCATGTCCCAAAGACTAAGCAGACTGTTTAAGACAATGTGGGGAAAAGTTGAGCACCAAGAGGCTAGAAAATCTGAAAGAAGAAAAACCTGCTCCAATGCTTGGGAAACATCATTTTTCCTTCTTTGGGATGGAGAACACAATTCTGAAATCATGTTAGGTGAAGAAGAATTTATTCCTGCAAAAGAGGAGAGCCATTTTCTCATCTCATTTTGTCCTCTCGGATGTTCTAAGACATTGAGAAGTAGATGTTCAACCCAGATATGCGCCGGGGATGCAAAGACTCACCACCGTGTCTTGCTTACCTCTCATTCACAGTCATGGATATGGAGCAGAAAGAAGCCATCAAAGTGCATAGTAACTTCTTTGTCTACCTGACCTGAATGAACCCAGTGTCTGAGTGTGGTTGGGAGAGTCCCATCTTTGAAGATGCTGTGAAAGGAGAAACGGAGTATAACCCCTAAGCACTCAAGAGTCAAAAGAGGAGAGAATATTCACAGTAACCCAAAGACCTTGGGTAAGGTCTGCATCGTTTCAGGACATTTGCCACATCCTTATTGAATGGTTCTAGTTTCCCTGTAAATATTTTCCATTATTGAACTGAGAATAAAAATAACCTTGATGAATCAATGTGAATTTGATCATGTAATCTAGAACACGAACTAAAAGGTTTTTTGTATTTTGACCTAAACCAGCAGAAAATCCTGTAGAGAGATCTTGTAGAGGAAGACCTTGTAAAGGAAGGCTTGAAGGTGAGAAAAGGCCATTTTATCCATAGGAAAGAGGGGACTGATTATGATAGAGGAGGTGAAAATCCTAGAGACTGGAGATCCTTCATAATGCATCATCACCTTTTCTCTTCTTTCTAAAAGCTGCAGCTATCCTCCTCCTACCATTCTATCACAGGCCATCCCTAAGCCAAATTTGAGGTCACCTATTGACTTGCAAAGGACTCATGTATATTACCTTCGCAACGTACGTGGATTAAGTGGATTTTGAGTTATAACAACCTTATCCATTGGGCTTCCCAAAATGATGGATTTGAACTGCTGACCTTTTGGTTAGCAGCCAACTCTTAACCTCTGACACTAGGGTCCATACCTATGCTAAAGAAAAAACAAAGTTGCCTTTGAATCTACTCCGACTTATGGGGATCCTATAGGATAGAGTAGAACTGCCCCATAAAGTTTCAATGGATCGACTAATGATTCAAACTGCTGACCTTCTGGTTAGCAGCCTGAATGCTTAACCACTGCACCACCAGGGCAGGACTGAGGAAAAGGTGGCTGAGTATGCAGTTATTATTGGTTGTACAGAGTCTCTGACTTGCTGTGGTTCAGTCGCCCTCTTTAGACTCCTTCTGAGCTAAGAGCAGTATGTGAAGTGTAGAGGAGCCAGATACAATTTTTTAGGAAAATGTTCATTTTCAGTAGATTTCATCTAAGTGTAGAAATACGTGGAACTAACAAAGAGGGATTTGATTTTTTTACTCTTTGCATTTCAAGGAAAATCTAGCAAATTTCCCCAGTCACAGTGGTGATTAATCTCAAAGCTGTTGGCTCATCATGATATTACTCTCAACACTGCTCCTGCCACATCCATGCACAGACATTGGGAAACCTCTGTTGGAGCGATTTCCTCATTCATTCCAGAGGCCAATTCTGAAAGATGAGCTGTCATCGAATGGAGTATGTTTATTAATTTTCCATCTTCCTCTTTATTTTTAGTCACGCCTTGGCCTGTTTTCAGGCCACAACACTCTTGCACATACACTAGGTATCTTCTGGCTTCTCAGTCTTCCTAACCTTGTTTCCCAAATGTTCATTAGAGTTACAAATGAATAATACTAATTTTACTTCCCTGTTTAGCTGATGGAGTCCCCGGATTTTGCAGATGGTTAACAAGTTGGTCTGATAACCAAAACGCTGGAGATTGGAGTCCACCCAGAGGGCATGGGAAGAACGGCCGTGCCATCTATATCTGAAGAAAATCAGCCTTTGATACTCCTATGGAGGACAATTGTACTCTGATATACATAGGGTCACCATTTATCAGAATTGGTTGAGAAAAGCAACTTTTTTTTTAAAGCTTATAATGGAAAACTATAAATATAGCAAGCAGGCTTTATTAAGATTAATATTGTAAAGTAACAAATTATAAAAATAAATGATAAGGAACCAGGGCCAAGATGGCAGAGTAGTCAGATGCTTCAAGTGATTCCTTTTACAACAAAGACACAAAAAAACAAGTTAAATAATTACGTACATGACAACGTAGGAGCCCTGAATATCAAAGGCCAAGTTGGAAAATGGACTCAGCTGCATGGGGATGGAGAGGTGGTTCAGAAGCTGCAAAGAGTTGCCAGAGCTGAATTGCCAGAAACCCTCAGGCACCATTCCCTGGAGGGGCACTGCGGGGCTGGAAGTAGCGTACCCGAGATGGTCTCCTCAAGGAGAGACAGCAAGCTGCACAACCCACTCACACGTCCAGAACCAGAGAAGAACGGTGCTCTGGGCAAGAGCTAAGTACTTGGGTATATTTTACAGTGCCCTCAGCCCGCAAGCCGACTTCAGTGGCTGTCATTTTCCCTGAGCCCGAGGTAAGGCCTTCTGCGTGTTCTGAGTCATTCTCCCAGCCTTGCAGAAGGAATAAATTCACAACTGGGGGAAATGATTATCTGCCAGCTCCACTAAGCTGGGGAGCTCAGGACAAAAGGGGCTCCTGTCCAGGCACAAATGGTCCATGGACTTTGAATACCTTTCACCCCTGCAAGGACCTGTGTGGGCCCATTTCAGGAGAATAGGCCCTTGTTGGCAGACTGCAACTATTTCAGCTGTGTGGTGGAGAGGTGCATGTTTGATGTTTCACACTACTTTGCCTATTATACAGGGTCCTCACCTACACACATCCAGGGCCAAAGGACTGGGGGCTCCACCCAGGTCACCTGGCCACCCACAAAAGTGGTCCAAGGATAAGTGGTACATCCCAGTCCTTAAAAAAAAAGCATTGTGGGCCCATGGGCCACCTGCAGAGCCCACCCACCTGTGCACTCTTGGGAACAGCAATGAGCTTTCCTCACAGGTATTGAGGGACAGTTGTCAGCCCCCTGCCTTGTTCAGAGTGTGACCCCCTGCTGCAACCAGATACATAAGACAAAGTCTCGTCATTCTAGCTTCTAAGGAGCGTTCTGTTTGTACTTCTACCAGACATATTTGTTCATTCTTCTCTCAGTCTCTGGTATATTCAATATTCTTCACCAAAAGCATAATTCAAAGGCGTAAATTCGTTTTTGGTCTTCCCAATTCACCGTCCAGCTTAGGCATGCATATGAGATAATTGAAAATACCATGGCTTGGGTCAGGCACACCTTAGACCTCACAGTGACAGCTTTGCTTTTTAATACTTTAAAGAGGTCTTTTGAGGAGATTTGCCCAATGCAATATGTTCTTTGATTTCTTGACTGTTGCTTCCATGGGTGTTAATCATGCCTCTAAGTGAAATGAAATCCTTGACAACTTCAATCATTTCTCCGTTTATTATGATGTTGCCATTGGTCCAGTTGCGAGGACTTTTGCTTTCTTTGTGTTGAGGTGTAATTCATACTGAAGGATGTAGTCTTTGATCTTTATAAGTAAGTGCTTCAAGTCCTCCTCATTTTCAGCAAGGAAAATTGTGTCATCTGCAGATCACAATTTCTAAATGACTCTTTCTGTGGTCCTGATGGTGCCTTCTTCTTCGAATTGTCCAGCTTCTCAGATTATTTGCTTAGCATACAGATTGAATAAGTATGGTGAAAGAATACAACCCTGACACGTAATTTTTCTGATTTTATACCACACAGTATTCCCTTGTTCTGTTCAACTGACTTCCTTTTTGTCTGTGTACAGGATCCTCTCGAGCACGAGTAAGTGTTCTGGAATTCCCATTCTTTGAAATGTTATCTGTAATTTGTTATGATCCGCACAGTTGACTGCCTTTGCATAGCCAGTAAAATACAGATAAACACCTTTCTGGTATTCTCTGCATTGAGCCAAGATCCATCTGACACCAGCAATGATATCTCTGGTTCCATGTTCTCTTCTGAATCTGGCTTGAATTTCTGGCAGTTCCTTGTCAGTACACTGCTACAAGCACTTTTGAATTCTCTTCAGCAAATTTTGCTTGTGAGTGATATTAATGATACTGTTCGATAATTTCCAAATTCTATTGGGTCACCTTTCTTTGGAATGAGCACAAATATGGATCTCTTCTAGTCAGATGGCCAGGTAGCTGTCTTTCAAATTTTTTGGTGTAGATGATGACAGCACCTCCAACACAGCATCCATTTGTTCAAACATCTCAACTGGTATTCCATCTATTCCTTGAGCCTTGTTTTTTGCCAATGACTTCAGTGCAGCTTGGACTTGTTCCTTCGGTACCATCATTTCTTGATCCTATGCTACCTCCTGCAATGGTTGAACATAGACCAATTCTCTTTGTCACAGTGATTCTGTGAATGCCTCCATCTACTTTTGATTCTTCCTACTTTGTTTATAATTTCCCCCATAGAATCCTACAACGTTGCAACTCATAACTTGAATTTTTTTTTTTTTTCTGGTTCCTTTAGCTTGAGAAATACCAAGTGTGTTCTTTCCTTTGGTTGTCTAACTCCAGGTCTTTGCATATTTCATTTTCATACTTTACTTTGTCTTCTCAAGCCTCCCTTCAAAATCTTCTGTTCAGCTCTTTGACTTCATTATTTCTTCCATTACCTTTAACTACTCAACTTTTAAGAGCAAGTTTCAGAGTCTCTTCTGATTCCATTTTCATCTTTTCTTTCTTTCCTGTCTTTAATGGCATTTTGTTTTCTTCATGTATGATGTCCTTGATGTCATCTGACAAGTCATCTAGTCTTCTTGAGTCACTAGTGTTCAATTCATGAAATCTCTTGAGATGGTCTCGAAATTCAGGAGGAATATACTCAAGTTCATGTTTGGCTCTGGTGGCCGTGTTTTAATTTTCCTCATCTTCTAGTTACTTGGAAAGGAGAAATTGATGGTCTGTTGTGTTGTCAGCTCCTGGTCTTGTTCTGACCCTTGATATTGAGCTTCTCCATCACAGTTTGCACAGATGCAGTTGATTTGATTCCTGTGTATTCCATCTGTTGTGGTCCATGTGTATAGTTGCCCTTTATGTTGTTGAAAAAAGGTATTTCCAATGAATCTCTCAGTGATCTTGAAAAATTCTATCATTTGATCTCCACTAATATTTAGATAAATTTGACTAGTTACTATCCACCAGGGTGGTATAGCTCAGTGGTCGAGTGCATACTTCGCATGTATGACGCTGTGGGTTCCATCCCTGACATCTCCACCCTTTTTCTCTCATTCAACACTACCTAAATCCAATCCCGAAGTTATACACATTTATTTCTCCTAATATTTTCATACTATTCCTGCACATATAGAAAGTAAAAGCATAACCCGGTAGATTGCCTTGAATTCTCTTCCATTCGTAGGCTGTGAGCCTCTACGTCCACTTAGGTGACTGTGACAATGGAAGTAAGACCTTCAGAAAGGGGGGAAAAGAAGAACTGGATCTCAACAGAATCACTTCAAACACCAAAACAAAAGCATGCACGTTTACAGGCAGTTTACCTTGGCTCCCATTTGTATTACTATTAAGAGACAGAAAGAGAGAAAAAGAGGTGAGGAAGGACATTGCCAACAGTTTTCTTTAGTGTTTTGTGTTTTCTGGGTCAAAAGTCTGAGCAGAGGCAGAGGAGCCCATCTTATGCCCACCGATTTCTCTATGTGTGTTCTGTCTAAATATGAGAGATAGATAGCTGTAAGTTCCAAGTCTTTTTAGGTGAAGGAGTGGCTTGGATCCTGGACAAGGGAACGAAGACTGTAAGGAAATTAGAAGCCTTCCTAATATGCAAGGATAAAAAATAACTAGAATCCGCACATTCCCAATTGATACTCCATAATATCAGTTTTCCTATATTTTCTCACTCATTCCCTTTTCCTTCTTATTTCAATCTTTAAATAAAACATTTACTGGAAATCGCAGTTAACATCAAAAGGAGGTACACGTATGTGAAGACGCAGGGAAAGGTTTTTCTGTCAAAAAGGAAAATAGATACATGTAGTTTCCGACTTACATCGTATTTGAATTATAATGAACAATCTTACCACCTGTCCTTTTTTTTTGTACATCTTGTCATCAGTAATATCTCCTATGTACCTGTTATTTATGTTATCATTCTCATACCAAGCCCGCAAAATAAATAAAGATCAAATTTTTCAAAATACTCCATCCTGTAGGGTCGCTATGAGTCAGAATTGACTTGAAGGCAGGGGGTTTGGTTTTGGTTTTTGGTTTGCTGTGCAAGCTGGTGAACGGGAATTGAGCTGTTTGGTGGCATGGTTCTGATTATGTTGTAGGAAGAGCCCCCTGGTGGCTAGGAGCAGTATGGTTTTCTGGGGGCAAGGACTGGAAACTGAGAGTAGCTAGGGTGAGAGCTCTGAGGGCCTGGGCTGTTTGGTTATACAATTTATTTAGTAAACCTTATTGAGCACCTACTATGTGCCATGCCTTGTTTAGGCAATTGGAGTGTATATTCACATGGGTGAACAAAAAAAATAGTGGTAACATTTTTTTCCAGAGGGGTTGATTGATACGCAAATAAATCACAGCATTTGCTGTTTGTAATTATGACAAACAGCTTTTTTTTTTAATTGTCTTAAGTATTATATGTAAAAAAAAATTTCCATTTTAAGGTGTTTTACATGTACAATTTAGTGACACTGATCATGCTTATTATGTTGCTCAACCATCTATCCATTTTAAAATTTTCCTATCACCCTTTAACGAGAAGCTCAGTATCCCCTCTGCAGTGAGTCTTCCACCCACCCCGGTAACCACTGATAAACTTAGGTCTCTATACACTTGCCCATTGTAGATATTTCGTATAAGTGAGGTCAGAATAATTCTCTCATGGCAAACTTTTGAGGAAACTCAAGAGGACAAGAAAAGCTTATTGTATTTACTTCTATTTTTCCTTACCATACTCTTTCTTCCTTCCTGATATTCCAAAATTCCATCCTTTATTATTTCCTTCATTTCTGGAAAACAGACTTTAACCATTCTTTTAGGGTAGTTCTTCTGGTGGCAAACTCTCTTAACTTTCCTCTGACTGAGAATGTCTTGCTTTCTCCTTCATTCCAAAAGAATTTTTTGTTTTTTCTGGATTGACAATTCTTGTCTTTCAGCACTTGAAAAATGTGCCTCTTCATTCTGGCCTCCGTGGTTTTTGATGTGATATCCACTCTCATTCAAATTGTTTTTTTCCCAAAAAGTAAGGTGCCGTTTCTCTCACTCCTTTCAAGGTCTCTTTTTGTTTGCTTTGCTTTTAGAGTTCAGAAGTTTTGATTAGGTTTCCATTCACCACCCTCACTGCCATTCAACTGACAGGTGCTTTTCCTCCAAAAACCACATAAAAACCCAAATCTCCAGGTCAGCAGACTATGGAGTTTCAGACTTAGGTATTCCAGTGTTTAGAAAAGGACTTCACAAGGCTGTCTCTTAGGGCTGGCAAATTCATCATGTAAACATTCCATGGGGCAAAAAGTAAACAGTGTTTCAATCAGTGTACAAGCAGAACTATACAAACCTCTTTCTGTGCTCAGTGAAAGGCATTACATATTTTCTAGCTCCCCAAATCCAAAATATCCCTGAATCCTGACTTTTGCTTTCTCCTTGCTATCTCTGCTTTTTGTCATCCCTATCTTTTTCCTCTGAATTACTGAAAGCTTTGCATTTCTACCTAGAGTGGGACAAAGCAGACTGTGGCTAGGGAAAGTGCTATCGTTTCTTTTTCCATTATGATTCTCTTCATATTCCTGTAGAGCAAAGAGAGGGGAGAGAGGAGTGAAGAAGCAAAGCTTCTATCAGAAGTAACTACGGCAAAATGAAAGGCTTCAGCCTAAGAGAAATAATTAGATTAAAACAAAGATTGCCTAAACAGGGACTTGACCCCTGGACACTGAGATGGAAACTCCAATGCTATACCAACTGAGTTACACAGGCCCTTTTCTGTGTTTTTTTTTTTTTGTGTGTGTGTGTGTGGGTGTTTTTTTCCGGAGCCTGTCTTTTTTGGTTAATTTATGGAAGTTCCAATCCACCAGCCACGGCTTGGAAATCCTATGGGGCCCTTCTACTCTGTCCTTTAGGTTCTCTATAAGTTGGAATTGATGACAACAGGTTTGCTTTTTTGGTTATATGTGACCAGTTGCTTTCATATTGAGTGTTTTCAAATAGCTTTTCTTGAATTCTCTTCATTGCCAAGAAGATTTTGTTTGAAAGAGACGTTGTCATCTCTCAGATCATTTCCTTTTTTCTCTCTTTGCCTTGTATCACTTTAGATTTTTGGAACCAGAATGGCTTCCCCTAGATAAGCACTGCCAAGTTTCTGACCATACTGGTGACAGACTTCATTACTTGCCAAGTGTTGTGATTTTATCCCAGTTTCTCATTTCCCTATATGAAACTATTTTTCTGGAAGCAACACTCATGCTACTCTTTGTATCCCTCTGCACTGTCTTCTACATCATCCTTGCAGTCTTGGGAAGCAGAGGAGAAAGGAGTTGAAAGAGAGAGAATTTGAAGATGAAGGGAACATTCCATAAAGGTGGGTAAACAAGGGAGCCTTAGTTTAACCCTCTACATCTCTAGGTTTGCTTTTCTTCATGAAGCACTTCCCTATCATGTGTGAGCCACTTCTTCTTCTCATTTTTTTTCCCCCTCCTCCACCTGTTTCTTCTTCTTCTCTTCCCTCTTTCTGTCTTTATTCACTGTTTGCTGCCCACATCCAAGGAAAAAGGATAATTATCTTGATGAAGAAATGTACCTTAGAACATACTACCTAGAATATGATCCAAGACAGTTCGTTCCTTTTGACCTACACTTGGAGAAAATAAGGTACAGGGAATCTGGGAACAAACAAAAGGGAAGATTTTTGGTGAGAAGAAAAGATTAACCTCTCTGGGAAGGAAAGACTAAGCCTGTCATGGAAAAAGAGTATTGTTTATTTCTGCAAATATCTCGGCAATTCTAAGAATGTTAGACTGTGAAAATTGAGAGAATTTGTAATTGCTTTTCTTTAGGAATTTATGTATTTCTCATCTCTCCTACCCTACGAATATATAAGACATCGATTGGGGATCTGCCAATTGGACCAGTGCTCCAGGGACCAATTTAGAGTCCATAGCCCTGGGTGGTGTAGTGGTTAAGTGTTATGGCTGTGAAACAAATGGTCAGCAGTTCAAATCCACCAGGCCTCTTTGGAAACTCTAGGGGGCAGTTCTACTCTGTCCTATAGGGTCGCTGTGAGTCACAATCAACGCGTCGGCGGTGGGTTTGGTTTTTGGTTTAACCCTGGGCCACCTGCATATCGGGTGATTCTTCTACTTGTTGGCAGAGAATCAAGTTGTTAAAGCCTATGTTATGAATGGATTATAATAAAATATTTTCCTGGCATTAAATGCAGGCATTTCCGACAAGGTGTACTATTGTTTAGGCTTCCAGACCTTTCTCCCTCAAGTAATGCCACCTTATTTTTAAGACAGGAAAGGTCTAAATATAGCATTTTTTTTATGCCTCCCCCTTTCTTCATGCTGTCATCTGCAAGCCTTTATTTCAGAGTTCAGTTCTTGGCTCATGTTTCTCTACCCAAATGCACCATTATTTTTTTTTTAGAGGAGAGTGCCTTTCAAGAAATATGTCATTTCTTATAATCTCACAATTTATTAATTCTAAGTAATTGTGATCTTCACGGGTTTCAGCTGCTATTTGATTTCTGTTTTGAATGTGGTTGAAGTTTCTTCCTTTCGCAAAGTGAAAAGTTTGAAAACAAACCCAATGCTCCCTAACAACATTTTCACTTTTAGGTTTGGACTACTTCTTTAGTGTATTGCTCCCGTGGCCTGATGGACAACGCCTCTGATTCTGGATCAGAAGACTGAAAGTTTGAGTCCCTTCTTGGTGCCTTGTTTCTGGTTTGGCAAGCAGTAGAAGCCCCTTGAATTGACCTCCAATGGCCAGTGTTTATTTTAGGAAATGTAAGTAACTCAGATGTATCTGTGTATCCTTATCCTTCTCTCCCCTCTCTCTCCTCACACCCACCCATAGCCCTTTGGCTGCATGCATCTCCCTCAGGAATCTGATATGATATTAAATGACCACCTTATGACTTTATATAAAGTTGTAAAGAGAAGGAACTGGAATTCTGTTGGCATATGTAAGAAATGTACTTACCAGTACTCTTGTGATTTTAATTCAGCTAGGTTTATGTGTGTGGTGTGGGGTGTTTTCTACAACATGGTGTTTGAAAACCCTTAGTGAAAGTCCTTTTATGATTAAGCAGAATAATCGCTCAGCAAACCATGCAACTCATCTGCTTTTTATAATTCCCAACATTTCCGTTCTTTTCTCTTTTCGAGAACACTTTTTGCGTATTCGTACGGAAATAAACACATTGTTTGATGGATTATGTTTCCCCATTTCTACTCCAGAATAAGAAGCCCTTCACACTAATGTGCTCAGTAACCCTCTGTTCCCCATTACAGTGTCACTAAGAAGAACACAGAAAAGGAAGGACTGAAAGAGGAGAGAAAGAACAGCCTCGATCATTTCTTTAGGAATTTCCTTAGTTTTCTGAGTAGTGTTTGGAGCGTGGGACAGCCTGAGGTTATCAAGCAGAGAAGCTTCTTCCTGTTTTACTTTCCATTCCTGGCACTCCTCCTCTACCAACCCATCCACAGTCTTCAAAAATTGGAAAACACTTTTCAGACGTGGATGGCAACAGACCTCACAGAATTTCAGGTTTGTGAGTAGATAATATTGCATGAGATTTACATTTACAAACGTACAAGTCCTGTAAACAATACTTTAAGGTATAACTAAACTGGCACCCCGCGCCCCTCCCGCACACGGCAGCCGAAGTAGCTCAGTTGGGAGAGCGTTAGACTGAAGATCTAAAGGTCCCTGGTTCAATCCCGGGTTTCGGCAGTTCTGTTGACCTCTGCATAACTATTATCATCCTTTTTTTTTTTTTTTAATAACAGTTGCATTCCAAGCCTTTAGGATTCTAATAAAAACTAACTGTAAATAAAGTTAAGCAAAAACTTGTACGGAAGGAGGGCGCAGCTCAGTGGTAGACCGCATGCTTTGTATGTAAGAGGTTTAGGGATGGATCCCCAGCACGTCCAGAGTTTTCCTCTGTTTAAACAGTGTTTAAAGTCATTCTTTCGGGAAAGAGCCCCCGGGTCGTCCACTAGTTGAGAACTGGGCTACCAACCAAAGGGCAACTGGCAGATTCTAGGAAACACTATGGAGCAGTTTTATCTTGTCCTATACTGTTCCTATGCGTCGGAATCCACTCAACAGCAACCGTTTTATTTAATTTTTCCCCTGAAGGAATACAGATGTAGTTCTCCTAATATTTTCCATATCATTCCTGCACACATACAAAGGAAAAACATAACCCGGTGTATTGCCTTGAGTGCTCTTCCATTCACAGGCTGTGAGCCTCTACATCCCCTAATTTGACTGTGACTACCCAAGGAAGACGTTAATAAAGAAAAGAAATGAAGAACCGGATCCCAAAGGAATCGCTTGAAACACCAGACACAAAAGCCTGCACATTAACAGGTGGTTCACTTTGGCTCCCATTTGTACTATCATAAAGACAGAAAGGCAGAAAAAGGGATGGGGGAAGGGTCCCCCGGAAAGTTTTCTTTAGTTCACTGTGTTTCCTGGGACAAAGGATGGAGCAAAAGCAGAGAAGCCCCCTTAATGCCCACCGATTTCTGTACCAGTGCTCCGTCTAAAAATGAGAGATGGACGGCTGTAGGCCCTGAGTCTTTTTAGATGAGCGAGCGGCGTGGACTCTGGGCAAGGTAACGAAGACTGTCAGGGAATTAGAAGCTTTCCTAATACGAAAGGAGAAGAAATAACTAGAACTAACACATTCCCAATTGATATTCCATAATATGAATTTTCCTGTATTTCCTTACTCCATTTTCCTCCTTATTTTAAATCTTTAAATAAAACTTTTACTGGGAACCTCAGTTAACATCAAAAAGAGGTAGACCCATGTGAAGAAGCAGGGAAAGATTTTTCTATGAAAACGGAAAATAGATACAGGTAGTTTCCGACTTAGGCCGTATTTGAGTTACGATGAACCACACTTAAGACCCTCATGTTTTTTTTGGCTGTACATCTTGTCGTTAGTAGTATGTTCTGCATACAGTCTTGGTTATGTTATCGTTCTCATGCCAAGCATGCAAAATAAATAAAGAACGAATTTTTTAAAATATTGACAAAGAAGGCAACAATAAGGAAAACTAAAAAAAAAAAAAAAAGATATTCGAGTAAACTGAGAATTGCCTTGGGACCCTGGCCTTAGTGGGGGACTACTACAAATAAAAGGTGAACGTGTCACAGGTATGCTGAATACTTCCTCTGTAAAGAACAGCAGCTGACTCTGTTCCTTCACAGTCAATCTTATCACATCTGCTTCGTATGACCAGTAAAGTTCCAGGAATTTCTAGTGCACTGCTGCTAACTTTCTAATGCCTTATGGATTGAAAAATGCCTGTATTTCTGTATGTATTTCTGTTGAGTCAAAGCATCTTTAGGAAGACACAGAATTTGATGTTTGCTCCCACCACTGCCTTCTGGCATGTCATTACTTCTCAATTTTCTTCCCCCTCAAAAATATCCATAGCAGATAGTCAGGAGAGAGACTGCTTGCTTTCCAAGTCTGATTGGCCTCAAGTTGGTCATGTTCCTGGGGTCAATTATTTATTTATTTTAGGAAGGATTTTATCAACAGAGGTAATGTGGTCATTTCATGTGTTATCTCCTTTTCCTGTTATCCACTTGTTCTCTCCAGGCACTTTAAGAACACGGTAGGAAAAATTGAAAGGAGAGTTTGGGGAGAGTAATACTGGCTTCATACAATGAACTAGGAAGTATTCCCTCCTCTTCTTTTTTCTGGAAACGATTGTGGATAGTCTGTGTTAACTCTTTCAATATTTGTTGCAATATTCTAATTAATCTTTCTGGGCCTGGTGATTCTTTTACTGGGTGGAGGTCTTTTAAAATTGCTCAATCATATATCCTTAATATAGTGCTATTCAAAATACATATTCATATTGAGTGAGTAGTGGCAGTTTGAGTTTCTTAATCAGTTGGTCCATTTCAATTATGTTGTCAAAATCATCTGTGTAGCATTGATTATACTATTTCCTTACTGTTCTTTTCTTGTCTGTAGTCTATAATGATATCCCCTCTTTCATTCCTGATTCTGACACTTTGTGTTGTCCCCCCTTTTTTTGGTTGTTTTTTTTTGTTTGTTTTCAGTCTTCCTAGAGGTCTGTTAATTTTATTCATCTTTTCAGAGAACCTACTTATTGTTTCACTGATTTTCTTTATTTTGTTTACTTTGAATTTAATTTATTTCTGCTCTTATTTTTACTATTTCCTTCATTCTGCTTGATTTGAGTTTATTTTGCTCTTCTGTACCCCTCTTTTTTTAATTTTTAGATTCTTGAAGATAGACCGTAGATAATTGATATGAGGCTTTCTTCTTCTGTATGCATTTAGTGCTATAAAATTCTTAGTACTGCTTCAGGGTGTCCCACAAATTTTGACATGTTGTGTTTCTATTTTTATATTCCTGAGACTTCCTCTTTGACTTATAGATTGTATAGAAGTGCGTGGCTTAGTTTGCAACTTGGAAAATATGCTTTATGTTTCTGTGACTGATTTTTAGTTTGATTCCATTGTGGTCAGAGAACCCACTCTGTATGATTCAATTCTTTTAAATTCGTTGAGGTTGTTTGGTGGCCAGGAGTATATGCTCTATCTTGATACATGTTCCTTGGGGTCTTGAAAGAATGTGCATTCTGCTCTTGTTTGGTGAAGTTTTATATAAATGTTGATTAGGTCTGTTGACTGATGGAGTTTTTTAGTCCTTGTATATGTTTGTTGATTTTCTGTTTCGTTGCTTTTCAATTATTTAGAGATAGGTGTCGAAGTCTCCTACGATAATTGTGGATTTGCCTCCATCTCCTTTTGATTCAATCAGTTTTTTTTCCACATAGTTTGCACCTCTGTTATTTGGTGCATACACGTTTAACCCTTCTATTCAGGTAGTCCCAATTGTCTCATGTTAGTGTCACAAAGAAACACACTACTGTTTTTTTCCCCCTATCATTAGTAATACGTAATATAGTGTGTAATTTGTTACTGTCACCATATCTATAAGATTGTATGTAATTTTTCCAACCTCCCAAGACAAATGAAGCTTGGATTTATAAAGATACTAATAACAAAAGGCAGTAATAATGAAAACTGAAAAGAAGAGAAGAGGTATTTGACCTACAGCAGAACCAACTTAGGAAGGAATCGTTAGAACGGAACCCTGTTGTAAGTTGGTGACTTCCTGTTCCTTTTGGTGGATCGATCCTTTTATCATTAAGTGGTATCTATCTCTGTCCTTATTCACTTTTTTTCTGAAGCTTTCATTATTTGATGTAAATATAGCCAATTGAGTTTTCTTTTCGTTAATGTTTGCATGATATATCTTTTCAAAAATTCTCTTAGATTTCTACCTGACCATATAGTTACATATATGCAATGAGTTCCTTGTAGACAACTTATACAGGCAGTTCCCACGTTACAAAAGTCTGACTTCAGGACAACTGCTTTTGCCATTTAATGGTAGGTAATTTGCCCTAACTTTGAAATAATTGAGCCAACCCTACTCCACCAAATTGTTCATCACAACCACTGTTACATGCTGCATGACAGCTTTGAAATCATTGAAAAGGCTTCCAGCCTTTCTTGCAGTAAAGGAAGGCTAAATAAGAAACATATGTGCTTGCTTTGACTTTTCTACAAATTAAAACAAAAAAATTTTTTTTATTGTGCTTTAAATGAAAGCTTACGAATCAAGTCAGTCTCTCATACAAAAATTTATATACATCTTGCTATATACGCCTAGTCGCTCTCCCCTAATGAGACAGCACACTTCTTCTCTCTACCCTGTATTTCCGTGTCTATTCAGCCAGCTTCTGTCGCCCTCTGCCTTCTCATCTTCCCTCCAGACAGGAGCTGCCCACATAGTCTCATGTGTCTACTTGATCCAAGAAGCTCACTCCTCACCAGTATCATTTTCTATCTTGTACTCCAGTCCAATCCCTGTCTGAAAAATTGGCTTTGGGAATGGTTCTTATGTTGGGATAACAGAAGGACCATGACCCCTGGGGTCCTTCTAGTCTCAGTCAGACCATTAAGTCTGGTCTTTTTAGGAGAATTTGAGGTCTGCATCCCACTTCTCTCCTGTTCCTTCAGGGATTCTCTGTTGTTTTCCTTGTCAGGAAAGTCATCGGTTGTAGCTTGGCACCATCTAGTTCTTCTGGTCTCAGGCTGGTGTTTATCTACAGATCTGAATTAAAGACTTCAACACAGAGTTAGGAATGGCTACTATTTCTTTTTCAACTCTGCTTTTCTTCAGATTCCTGTAGAGCAAAGAGTGAAAAGAGAGGAGTGAAGAAACAGAGCTTCTAAGAGGAGTACTTAGGGTAAAATGAAGGGCTTCTATGTAAGAAAAATAATGAAGAGTAAATAAAATCCCTTGAAAAGGGACTTGAATCCTGGACCCTGAGATTAAAAGTCTGATGCTGTACCTACTGAGCTCGCAGACCAGCTTATGTATGTTTTCTTGAGCATAACTTTTAGGTTTCTATACTGCAGTTGCAGTCCTCTAGCCACTCTTTGGTTCCCCTCTAGGGTCCGTTCTTCTTTGTCCTACAGGTTCTCTGTGAGTCGGAATCGACTTGATGGCAACGGGTTTGGTTTTTGGTTATATGTGGCTAGTTGGTTTCGTACTTCATGTGTTCAGATAGTTTTCTTGAATTCTCTTTGTTGCCAAGAATACTTTGTTTGAAAGAGGTGCTGTCTTCAGTTGGATCATTTCCCTTCCTTCTCTCTTTCCTTGTATCTCCTTAGATTTTAACAACCAGAGAGGCGACCCGTACAGAAACCACTGCTGGGTTTCTGAGCATACAGCTAAATGTGAAGGACTTCATTACTTGCCAAATGTGGTGATTTGTCCCTTTGCTTCTTATTCTCCACCCGCACTGATTTTTCTGGAAGCAACACGAATGCTACTCTTCTTCATATCCCTCTGCATTGTCTTGTACATTTTTCTTGCAGCCTTGAGAAACAGGAGAAAAGAGTTGGAGAGAATTTGAAGACCTATGAACATATACCGTAATGATGGGGATGTCAAGGAGCCTGGGTTTAATCTTCTAAATCTCTGTGCTTACCTTTCTTTTTTTTTTTTTTTAATTAACTTTTATTAAGCTTCAAGTGAACATTTACAAATCCAATCAGTCTGTCACATGTAAGTTTACATACATCTTACTCCCTTCTCTCACTTGCTCTCCCCCACTGAGTCAGCCCTTTCAGTCTCTCGTTTCCTGACAATTTTGCCAGCTTCCCTCTCTCTCTATCCTCCCATCCCCCCTCCAGACAAGAGTTGCCAACACACTCTCAAGTGTCCACCTAATTTAATTAGCTCACTCTTCATCCGCATCTCTCTTCCCCCCGCTGACCAGTCCCTTTCGTGTCTGATGAGTTGTCCTCGGGGATGGTTCCTGTCCTGTGCCAACAGAAGTTCTGGGGAGCATTGCCGCTGGGATTCCACTAGTCGCAGTCAGACCGTTAAGTCTGGTCTTTTTATGAGAATTTGGGGTCTGCATCCCACTGATCTCCTGTTCCCTCAGGAGTTCTCTGTTGTGCTCCCTGTCGGGGCAGTCATCGATTGTGGCCGGGCACCAACTAGTTCTTCTGGTCTCAGGATGATGTAGGTCTCTGGTTCATGTGGCCCTTTCTGTCTCTTGGGCTCTTAGTTGTCGTGTGACCTTGGTGTTCTTCATTTTCCTTTGCTCCAGGTGGGCTGAGACCAATTGATGCCTCTTAGGTGGCCGCTTGTTAGCATTTAAGACCCCAGACGCCACATTTCAAAGTGGGATGCAGAATGTTTTCATAATAGAATTATTTTGCCTACTGACTTAGAAGTCCCCTCAAACCATGTTCCCCAGACCCCCGCCCCTGCTCCACTGACCTTTGAAGCATTCATTTTATCCCGGAAACTTCTTTGCTTTTGGTCCAGTCCAATTGAGCTGACCTTCCATGTATTGAGTGTTGTCTTTCCCTTCACCTAAAGCAGTTCTGATCTACTGATTAATCAATAAAAAACCCTCTCCCTCCCTCCCTCCCTCCCTCCCCGCCTCGTAACCACAAAAGTATGTGTTCTTCTCAGTTTTTACTATTTCTCAAGATCTTATAATAGTGGTCTTATACAATATTTGTCCTTTTGCCTCTGACTAATTTCGCTCAGCATAATGCCTTCCAGGTTCCTCCATGTTATGAAATGTTTCACAGATTCGTCACTGTTCTTTATCGATGCGTAGTATTCCATTGTGTGAATATACCACAATTTATTTACCCATTCATCTGTTGATGGACACCTTGGTTGCTTCCAGCTTTTTGCTATTGTAAACAGAGCTGCAATAAACATGGGTGTGCATATATCTGTTTTTGTGAAGGCCCTTGTATCTCTAGGGTATATTCCGAGGAGTGGGATTTCTGGGTTGTATGGTAGTTCTATTTCTAACTGTTTAAGATAACGCCAAACAGATTTCCAAAGTGGTTGTACCATTTTACATTCCCACCAGCAGTGTATGAGAGTTCCAATCTCTCCGCAGCCTCTCCAACATGTATTGTTTTGTGTTTTTTGGATTAATGCCAGCCTAGTTGGTGTGAGATGGAATCTCATCGTAGTTTTAATTTGCATTTCTTTAATGGCTAATGATCGAGAGCATTTTCTCATGTATCTGTTGGCTGCCTGAATATCTTCTTTAGTGAAATGTGTGTTCATATCCTTTGCCCACTTCTTGATTGGGTTGTTTGTCTTTTTGTGGTTGAGTTTTGACAGAATCATGTAGATTTTAGAGATCAGGTGCTGGTCTGAGATGTCATAGCTGAAAATTCTTTCCCAGTCTGTAGGTGGTAACTTTTTACTCTTTTGGTGAAGTCTTTAGATGAGCATAGGTGTTTGATTTTTAGGAGCTCCCAGTTATCAGGTTTCTCTTCATCATTTTTGGTAATGTTTTGTATTCTGTTTATGCCTTGTATTAGGGCTCCTAGTGTTGTCCCTATTTTTTCTTCCATGATCTTTATCATTTTAGTCTTTATGTTTAGGTCTTTGATCCACTTGGAGTTAGTTTTTGTGCATGGTGTGAGGTATGGGTCCTGTTTCATTCTTTTGCAAATGGATATCCAGTTATGCCAGCACCATTTGTTAAAAAGACTATCTTTTCCCCAATTAACTGACACTGGTCCTTTGTCAAATATCAGCTGCTCATACGTGGATGGATTTATATCTGGGTTCTCAATTCTGTTCCATTGGTCTATGTGCCTCTTTTTTTGTTATGGGTCTATTTAGTTGTTCTACTTCTGAATGTGTTAGTTTAGGTAGGTAGTGTTTTTCCAAGAATTCATCCATTTCTTCTAGGTTTTCAAATTTGTTAGTGTACAATTTTTCTTAGTAATCTGAAATGATTCTTTTAATTTCATTTGGTTCTGTTGTGATGTGGTCCTTCTCGTTTCTTATTCGGGTTATTTGTTTCCTTTCCTGTATTTCTTTAGTCAGTCTAGCCAATGGTTTATCAATTTTGTTAATTTTTTCAAAGAACCAGCTTTTGGCTTTGTTAATTCTTTCAATTGTTTTTCTGTTCTCTAATTCATTTAGTTCAGCTCTAATTTTTATTATTTGTTTTCTTCTGGTGCCTGATGGATTCTTTTGTTGCTCACTTTCTATTTGTTCAAGTTGTCGGGACAGTTCTCTGATTTGGGCTCTTCTTTTTGTATGTGTGCATTTATGGATATAAATTGGCCTCTGAGCACTGCTTTTGCTGTGTCCCAGAGGTTTTGATAGGAAGTATTTTCATTCTTGTTGCATTCTATGAATTTCCTTATTCCCTCCTTGATATCTTCTATAACCCAGGCTTTTTTCAGGAGGGTATTGTTCATTTTCCAAGTATTTGATTTCTTTTCCCTAGTTTTTCTGTTATTGATTTCTAGTTTCATTGCCTTGTGATCTGAAAAGATGCTTTGTAATATTTCGATGTTTTAGATTCTGCAAAGGTTTGTTTTATGACCTTATATGTGGTCTATTCTAGAGAATGTTCCATGTGCGCTAGAAAAAAAAAGTATATTTTGCAGCAGTTGGGTGGAGAGTTCTGTATAAGTCAATGAGGTCAAGTTGGTTGATTGTTGTAAGTAGGTCTTCCGTGTCTCTATTGAGCTTCTTACTGGATGTCCTGTCCTTCTCCGAAAGTGGTGTGTTGAAGTCTCCTACTATAATTGTGGAGGTGTCTATCTCACTTTTCAGTTGTGTTAAAATTTGATTTATGTATCTTGCAGCCCTGTCATTGGGTGCATAAATATTTAATATGGTTATGTCTTCCTGATCAATTGTCCCTTTTATCATTATATAGTGTCCTTCTTTATCCTTTGTGGTGGATTTAAGTCTAAAGTCTATTTTGTCAGAAATTAATATCGCTACTCCTCTTCTTTTTTGCTTATTGTTTGCTTGATATATTTTTTTCCATCCTTTGAGTTTTAGTTTGTTTGTGTCTCTAAGTCTAAGGTGTGTCTCTTGTAGGCAGCATATAGATGGATCGTATTTCTTTATCCAGTCCGTGACTCTCTGTCTCTTTATTGGTGCATTTAGTCCATTTACATTCAGCGTAATTATAGATAAATAAGTTTTTATTGCTGTCATTTTGATGCCTTTTCATGTGTGTAGTTGACAATTTCATTTTTCCACATACTTTTTTGTGCTGAGGCGTTTTTCTTAGTAAATTGTGAGATCCTCATTTTCATAGTGTTTGACTTTATGTTAGTTGAGTCATTACGTTTTTCTTGGCTTTTATCTTGAGTTATGGAGTTGTTATACCTTTTTGTGGTTACCTTATTATTTACCCCTATTTTCCTAAGTAAAAACCTAACTTGTATCGTTCTTTATCGCCTTGTATCACTCTCCATATGGCAGTTCAATGCCTCCTGTATTTAGTCCCTCTTTTTGATTATTGTGATCTTTTACCTATTGACTTCCATGATTCCCTGTTATGTGTATGATTTTATTTATTTATTTAAATTAATCTTAATTTGTTTTTGTGATTTCCCTACTTGAGTTGATATCAGGATGTTCTATTTTGTGACCTTGTATTGTGCTGGTACCTGATATTATTGGTTTTTGACCAAACAATCTCCTTTAGCATTTCTTGTAGCTTTGGTTTGGTTTTTGCAAATTCTCTAAACTTGTGTTTATCTGTAAATATCTTAATTTCCCCTTCATATTTGAGAGAGAGTTTTGCTGGATATATGATCCTTGGTTGGCAGTTTTTCTCCTTCAGTGTTCTGTATATGTCGTCCCATTCCCTTTTTGCCTGCATGGTTTCTGCTGAGTAGTCTGAACTTATTCTTATTGATTCTCCCTTGAAGGAAACCTTTCTTTTCTCCCTGGCTGCTTTTAAAATTTTCTGTTTATCTTTGGTTTTGGCAAGTTTGATGATAATATGTCTTGGTGTTTTTCTTTTTGGATCAATCTTAAATGGGGTTCGATGAGCATCTTGGATAGATATCCTTTCGTCTTTCATGATGTCAGGGAAGTTTTGTGTCAGGAGTTCTTCAACTATTTTCTCTGTGTTTTCTGTCCCCCCTCCCTGTTCTGGGACTCCAGTCACTCACAAGTCATCCTTCTTGATAGAGTCCCACATGATTCTTAGGCTTTCTTCATTTTTTTAAATTCTTTTCTCTGATTTTTTTTCAGCTATGTTGGTGTTGATTCCCTGGTCCTCCAGATGTCCCAGTCTGCATTCTAATTGCTCGAGTCTGCTCCTCTGACTTCCTATTGCGTTGTCTAATTCTGTAATTCTATTGTTAATCTTTTGGATTTCTCCATGCTGTCTCTCTATGGATTCTTGCAACTTATTAATTTTTCCACTATGTTCTTGAATAATCTTTTTGAGTTCTTCAACAGTTTTATCAGTGTGTTCCTTGGCTTTTTCTGCAGTTTGCCTTATTTCGTTTGTGATATCATTAAGCATTCTGTAAATTAGTTTTTTATATTCTGTATCTGATAATTCCAGGATTGTATCTTCCTTTGGGAAAGATTTTGATTCTTTTGTTTGGGGGGTTGGAGAAGCTGTCATGGTCTGCTTCTTTATGTGTTTTGATATGGACTGCTGTCTCTGAGCCATCACTGGTAAACTAGTTTTTCCAGAAAATTTGCTGACTGGTATGCTGGCTCCAGGCTCTGAAAACAATCGCTGCCTCCCCGTATTTGTTCGTTCTCTGTCTCTAAATCTGTTTTTGTTGTTCAGAGTTCGTAGATTGTTATGTATGTGATCGATTCACTTGTTTTTCCGAGTCTTTGTTGCAAGAGGGATCCGTGGTAGCATCCACCTAGTCCGCCATCTTGGCCCCGCCTCTCGTGCTTACCTTTCTTATTGATGCAATTTGTCTACAAATGTGAGCCACTCCTTCTCTCTTTCTTTCACCTCTTCCTCTTCCTTTTCTTTCTTCTCTTCCTTCTTCTTGTCTTTATTCACTGTTTGCTGCCACACCCAAAGGAAGAGGAGAATCATCTTGATGAATTAATGTACATTAGGACATACCATCTCAAGTATGATCCAAGATAGTTCATGAGTCTTGATCTAAAATTTGAGAAAATACTGTACAGGGAATCTGGGAACAAATGGGGAAGTTTTGGTGTGAAGGAGACTAACTTCTATGAGGAGGAAAGACAGAGTATGTCTTCTGGGAAAAGAGTGTTGTTTATTTCTCAAGAAAACTCCATGCTTCCAATAAACCAAGGCTATGTGAAAACTGAGAGAATTTGCAATTGCTGTACTTTAGGAATTTGTGGATTTCTTCTCTCCTACCTTGTGAATATATAAGGCATAGTTGGGAGTGGGTCACACAAAATTGCTTGGAGTCATTTGTGAATCAATAGAAAAAGAGCTAACTTTTAAGCAAAATAGTAAGAGTTAGCATTTCAATAAGAGAAGTGCCCTTCCAAGGTATTTTGGTTCTCCTCTCCTCACATGAAGTAGTTTGGAAGTCACCAAATTGCACATCAGACCACTGGAAAACTCACCAAGGGAGGTTTGGGACCCACTACCTTGTTCCACCTCCGTATCAGATGATAGAGGATCAAGTTGTTAAAATCTATGCTATGAATGAATTCTGATAAAATATTTTGCTGGTGTTAAAAATAGGCACTTCTGACAGGAGGAGCTCTTGTTTGAGATTCCAGACCTTTCTGCTTGGAGGAATGCCATCTTATCTTTGAGACAGGAAAGGCCTGAACATACCAAACTCTGGAACTCCCTCTCCTCATGCTGTCATTTGCACATCTGTATTGAAGAGTTTATTGAAGAGTTTTTTTATATTGAAGAGTTTACTTCTTAACTTGTATTTCTCCATCCAAAAGCATCATTATCATCTGTGACTTAGAGAAGAGCGCCATTGAAGAAATACGTCACTTTTGATCACAGCACAGTTTATTAATTCTATGTAATTGTTTTCAGTGGTTTTAGCTGTTAGTTGATTCCTTTTTGAATGGTGTTAAATTTTCTTCCAATTTCAAAGTTAAACATTTGAAAATGGAAACCGAAGACTATGGAAATTTGAAGTCTTCCTAAAACAAAAGTACAAGAAATGGGCAGAATCAACACGTTCCCAATTGATAATCCATAATATCAGTTTTCTTGTATTTCCTCCTTATTTTAAGTCTTTAATACAACATCCACTGGAAACCTCTGTTAACATCAAAAGGAGGTAGATAGATGTGAATAAGCAGGGAAAGGTTTTTCTCTCAAAATGGAATACAGATCCAAGTATTTACGACTTAGGCCGTATTTAAGTTACAGTGAACTGCACTTACCATCACCCTTTTTTCTACATCTGATCGTTAGTAATATGTCCTACACATAATGTTGCTTGTGTTATTGTTGTCATCCTAACTCCGCAAAATAAATAAAGATAGAATTCTTTAAAATATTAGCAATAAATTGCAACAGTAATATAAACTAAAACAAAAAAAACAGAGATATTTGAATTAAGAATTGACTTGGGACACCATCATTAGTGGGGGACTACTGCAAATAAAAGGTGGCTGGGTCATGGGTCGTGGTGTAGAGTTTAAGAGCTACATCTGCGAACCAAAATAATAGCGATTAGAGTCCACCAGCGCTCCTTGGAAACACTACAGGGCAGTTCTACTCTGTCCTACAGGATCCTTATGGGTAGGAATCGAATCCATGGCAGTGAATTTTTGTGTTTGTTTTTTTTTTTTTTTTGGATCACAGGTACGCTGTATGCTTCCTTTATAAAGAAGATAGGCAGCCTCTCTTCCTTCACAGTCAATCTGATCACATCTGCTTTGTATGACCAAGAAACTTTTCGGAATTTCTGGTCCACTGGTTGTACCTTTTGAAGATTTCTAATGCTTAATGGTTTCAAAACTACCTCTAAGACTGTATTTCCTTGAATCAAAGGTCTTTGGAAGACAGAAAGAGATGTTTGTTCCCAGCCCTCCAGTCTGTCCCTTTATCAGGCTGGGATGCCTTTACTTCTCGATTTTCTCCTCCAACACAAAAAATACACAGGAGTTACTCAGGAGAGAGACTGTCTGGCTTGTAATTTTAACTGGCCACATGTTGTTTGTGTTTCTGAGGTCAAATATTTATCCTTTAGGATGTATTTTATGGACAGAGGCAATGTGGTCATTCCATGTATTTGCTCTTTTTTTTTTTTCTGTTATCCACGTGTTCTCTCCCTACCCTTTAAGCAAACACGAATATGTTTTCCACAGTCAATATTGCACAGGGTAGCAAGGAATGGGGAGAAATTAGGGTGCTGTGAGCAGAATTACAAATTCAAGGCCCAACTCTAGATCCACTGAATCCGTGGTTCAAGCCCTCCAAGTGATACAGATGCCAAAACTTCAGAAGCACTGCTGTGTACATTTGAGAAGGAAATGCTAAGGGCCAGGTGTGTGCTGAGGAAAAAGACTGGCTCCTGGGGTTTGCTGTCCATTCCCAAGTGGTTGCTCTATTTCCCTTACATGAAGATTTTCTCATCTTTTCAAGACCCCCAATAGATTAGGTGACTTTGGAGTTCACAGAAAACATCCCTTGTTTTTTCTGGATGAATTCACAATGGAAGCAAAGTGATGCTCTCTAGTCAAAAAACCTGAAGTCCAGTCAAGCTATTTGGGTGTCTTTTATACATTGAGTTGTGTCCCACCAAACAAGTGTGGTAAATCCTAACCTCTATGCCTGTGGTTACAATCACATTTTGAAATGGGTAGACTTGGTTATGTTCACGAGGCAGGATTAGTGTTGGGTATATCTGGAGTCAAGCATTTACAAGATATAAACGGAGCAATTAAGCAAGCAGAGATGGCATAAGATAGATGCCATGGCACATGGAGATCTCCAAGGAACCAGGGAACAAAAGCTGAAGAGAAAAGGAACTTCCCCCAGAGCTGACACAGAGAGGAAGCCATCCTCTAGAGCTAGTGTCCTATAAAACTTATAAAAAAAAAATAAAAATCCTTATAGCCTCTGTTAATTAATGGTGTTCACTTGTGGTATTTCTCTTATAGCAGCACTAGATAAGTAAGACAGAGTAGTGGTCCTCAATTCAAAATACAAGCTAAAAAGCCTGCAAATTCCAAACCAGAGACTTGGCAGTCTGGACCCTGCTGCCTCTCCAGGTGCCACATTGTGATTAGGCCAATCTTCTGGTCTACGATCAAGTTGCTAAACCTATAACATAAGAGAATTGCAACTATTCTTGGCATTAGGCAGGCTTGTGATCTGAAAGAGGCTGTTTTGTGGCTAACAGGCCATTCCTCTTCCTCCTTGGAGGAAATTGTGCCGCTACACACTTTCTTCTTTATGCCCCCATATGCATTCTTGTTTCCTAAGCCACTGTTTTCTTTCTCTTGGACTCTTGTAAGGAACTTCAGTTGTATGGCAACCTTGGCTTTCCGGATTCTTCACGCTTCCAAGAACCAGATGTAAGCAGTATAGAAGTCCACTGCAAAAGTATGGGTGAGCTTTGTCCTAGCACAGAAACACCACAAAATTTAGTAAAGCAAAAATAAAGTTTTATTTGGCATGTATGCAAAGACACAGAAGTAGGAAATGGACAAATATGCTGCTAGAGCCATGTCTATCCAAGTCAAAGGAATATTATAGAAGAGTCAGAAATAAAAAAACAGACATGCATGCTGCCACAGCCATATCTGTTTGAGTCCAGGGAATGTTCCACAATGAACAGTATATAGTAACATTACAAAATGAGCAAAACCAAAAATTCACCCGCACTGTGAAATGATTCAACCAACCCTACTCCAACAAATTCTTCAGGACAATCACTTTTACATGCTGCATGCGCAGCTTTTAAATCGCTGAAAGACTTCCAGCCTTTTTTGACCTAAAAAAAAAAAAAAAAAATGGAAGGCTAAATAAGAACCATATGCACCTGTTTTGACGTATTTACAAATTCGACTTAAAGACACTGTCAGGAAGAGATCTGTTTCATAACCGGGGGACGGCCTATAGTCATATGTTACAATCCACTTGCCAATTTCTGTACTTTAATTGGTTTATTTAGAGCATGTACATTCAATGCAATTGTTGATTATTCCAGAGCTTAGGTTTGGCATTTTATTTTTTATTTTCTGTTTGTATGTTCTCTCTCTTTATTTCTTTTTTTGCTGTTTTTTTATGGATTACTTGAACTTTTTACAAATTCATGTTAATTTATAGGGTTTTTGAGTGTATCTCATTGCACAGATTTTTTTAGTGGTAAAAGAGTATATATATATATATGTATGTATGTAAGTAGGTATGTATACATAAATCACAGTGTGTCATCATATTACCAGTTCAAATTAAGTGTAGCAACCTGCTTAGGCTGGCTTCTCTAGAGAAGCAAGACCAGTCAAGCATATAAAAAAATATATGGAGAGAGGTAGTTACATCAAGGAAATGGCTCCTGTGGTTGTAGAGGCTGGAATGTCCAAAGGCTATGGGTTAGGGTAGAGACTTCTTCTGATTCACATAGCCATGGGCTGGCACAGCCAAGATTGGTAGGCCAGACAGCAGGGCTCTTGCTCACAGGCTTTGAAGACTGACAAATCCCAAGACCAGTAGGCAAGATGGCAGGTAAGCTGCTAGCTCAAGTCCGAAGAACCAGAAGTCAGAGGAACAGAAGCCAGCTGCAGGATCCAGAGCAAGCTAAAGCTTAAGATCCTTGCCAAAGAGTCCACCTATACTGGATGCAGGCCACATCCCCAAGGAAATCCTTTTCATCTGATTGTCTACTCATGGCAGATCCCATCATGGAGGCGATCACGTATCAAATCTCATCATGGAAGTGATCACATCACCATATAACTGCCAAACTACTTGGAAGCTGCCAAACCACTGAGAATCATGGACCAGCTAAGTTGACACCCAACCTTAATGATCACACAACCTTACTTCCCTTTTTGGGGGGAGGGAGTTTAATCTTCCGCATCTCTATGCTTGCTCTTCTCAATGTTGCAACTTGCCTACAATGAATGAGTGACGACTCCTACTTTTCATTTTCTTTCTAATCTCCCTCCTCTTCCTTCTCCTTCTCTTCCTTTTTTATGCCTTATTCACTGTTTACTGCTTACATCCAAAGGAATAGGATAATTATCTTGATGACGTTTGCACATTAGCATATCCATCCATAATATGATCTAAGAATGTTTGTGACTTTGACCTAAACCTGGAAAAATACTGTACAGGTAATCCAGGAACAAAAGGGAAGTTTTGGGATGAAGGAAGAACTAGCTGTCT
The DNA here is from genome assembly GCF_024166365.1 of Elephas maximus indicus. Lineage (NCBI taxonomy): Eukaryota > Metazoa > Chordata > Mammalia > Proboscidea > Elephantidae > Elephas > Elephas maximus. Next base: position 83,431,009 of record NC_064819.1, on the reverse strand, counting down.
AGGGAGGAAAGATGGCATGGGAGATGGGATAAAACTATTGTTTATTTCTCACAAATAATTTGTCACTTCCAAGAAGCCAAGAGTATGTGAAAACAGAGAGGATATGTAATTGCTTTACTTTAGGAATTTGTGGATTTCTCATCTCTCCTCCCTTACAAATATGTAATGCAGAGTTGGTGGTGGGTCCCACAAAATCACCTTGGATTGATTTGTCTGTCCATCCACAAGGAAGTTAGAGAAAATTCTAAGGAAAATACCTAGGAAGTTAGCATTTCAATGACACAACCGTCCCTCCAAACTTTTTTGGCTCTCTTCTCCCTGCTTGAAGTAGCTTGGAAATCTCCAAACTGCACCTCAGACATCAGGACCACTCTCACAGGGAGGTTTGGGACCCACAACCGTGACCCACCTGCATATCAGGTGATTCTTCTACTTGTTGGTACAGGATCAAGTTGTAAAAACCTACATAATGAATGGATTCTAATAAAATATTTTCCTGAGGTTAAAAGCTGGCATTTCTGACAAGGAGAGCTCCTGTTTGAGCTTGCAAACTCCATGGGCCAGCACCATCTTATCTTTGAGACAGAAAAGATCTGATCATACCAGCCTATGGCACTCCCTCTCATGCTGTCATCAGTTCTCCTTTATTGCAGAGTTTAGTTATTGGCTCTTATTTTTCGACCCAAGTGCATCATTATTGTCACTGAATTAGACCAGTGAGCCCTCAAAGAAATATGTCACTTCTGTTTATCTCACAATCTGTTTATTAATTCTAAGTAATTCTGTTCAGACCTTTCAGGTGATATTTGATTTCCTTTTTGAATGGTGTTAAATTTTCTTCCAATTACAAAGTTAAAAATTCGAAGACAGAAACTGAATGCTCCGTAGCAACTTTTTCACTTTGAGGTTTGGGCTACTTCTTTAGTGTATTGGTCACATCGCTTGATGGATAGGCCTCTGATTCCGGATCAGAAGATAGAAGTTTCCAGTCCATACTTGTTCCCTTGTTTATTGTTGGGCAAGAAGTGGAAGCTTCTTGAATTGACATCCAGCGGTTGGCTCTAGAGTTCTTGCTGGAGGGGAGGGATAGAGATTGGGTTGTGTCTCCTGTCAGAGATCAATAAACAAACCAAAAACTCAAACCAAACCCGTTGCCATTGAGGTTTAGTCAATACCATAAAGATTAAACCTGTTGGGGTCCGCTGCATTCCCACTCATAGTGATCCTGCAGGGCAGAGTAGAACTGCCCCTTAAGGTTTCTAAGGTTCTAAATCTTTATGGAAGCCAACTATCCATCTTTTTCCCTCAGGATGGCTCTCGGGTTCCACCACAAACCGCTTTACCATTGTACCACCAAGGCTCCACAAAGATGAACAGTTAACATTAAAGAGTTTCAAAAACCAAAAATGGGCCAAGTCTCAAGAAGACAATGAGCAAACTTATGTACCCACTAATTGCCATTATACTAGATTTGGTCAATAATTTGCATTATGTCACTGGCAACAAACCACTAAATGTACTGTATAAAGAGTTGGTATCGACATTATAGTGACCCTGGTTTTCCTGGCTCACAGACTTGCTTTAGGAATGGGAGATGGTGGCCAAGAAAAAGATGTGACAAATAAAATAGCCCACTGTAAATGATGGAATAAGCTTCTCTGGAGAATGCTCGGTTTCAAAGGTCTTCTAAGGAAAAGTTAGAAATACATGTGTGCGTGATGGTGATGTGGTTATTAAGCCTGAACCTGCTCTTGAAATCTGGACCCTCATTTAGAGTCTGTTGTACATCCATTGAGTTATCCTAGCTCAGGGATTCAACTTTTCCTGACAATTACTGTCAAATACTTCCTGGTGAAAACCCTGGTGACTTAGTCGTTAAGAGCTTTGGCTGCTAACCAAAAGGTCAACAGTTCGAATCCACCAGGCGCTTCTTAAAAGCTCTGTGTGGCAGTTCTACTTTGTCCTATATGGTGGCTATGAGTTGGAATCGACTCAAGGGCAACAGGTTTTTTTTGGTTTTATTCTCTAGCCATTCTTTGTGTTATTTACTTTATAAGCAAAACCACTAATATTTGATAAAGTCAAGGCAAAATCTTCAGGCATGTCCCCCTTCTACATTCAGCATTGCTCCCTACCACCAGCAATGAAATTTCTTTCGGTTCTCTCAGAAGTCACCAAGATCTGGGCTTCTGTAGTACAAAGAAAAACACCTCATGTGTGCCCTTCAAAGTGTGCTGTTTATCCTGGGACCACAAGACCAGTTCTGAACTCTCATATCCAGAGTTTCAGATGAAAGGAGCTGGAGTTTTCTGCAGAATAATTGATCTCAGCCCACTTTCCTTAGAGAGAGCCTTCTTACTACTTGTGAGCTTAAAGGAAGCACAAGATTGATGGAGAGCTCAGAAATATTCTACCTCCTCGATGATCCGGAATCCTTTCTTCCACACAGTTACGAGGTCCAAGCCCTCTTCCACACACTTCTCTTCTTTTTTCTTATCTGTGCAGCAGCCATCTATGTTCCTTCCCAGCATCTGCAGCCTCCATTTCTTTATCAGTGGACACATCACACTGCCCCTTCTACCCATTTTTCCCCTCCCACTTTCTTTGTGTTTACTGCCCCTCTTCTGCGGTGACGTTTCCCCAGGTTCCTTATTCCCCATTCAAATTTCTAGGCCAGTGGTTCCCAAACCTATCTGATGGTATGAATTACCTGGTGACAATTCTAAACTATATGCTCCACCTTATTTCAATCCAATCAGGAACTGGTAAGTGGACCTAGGGATCCATATTTTTATAACATTCTCAGGCTTTTATTCCCAAGATTTGGTGCCACTGAAATCCAACTATAGCACATATGACCCTTATGTCTTTGTGTTAGAGGCTCATTCGGGTTTATTATATTACCTTTTAATATCTTTCTGCCCCTGAAGACCAGTAGTCCAAATTCAGGGTGTCAAAAACTCATTGCCATCAAGTGGATTCTGACTCATAGTTTACTCATAATGACCATATAGGGCTTTCAAGGCTGTAATCTTTACAGGGAGAACGCTGTTGGTGTTTAAGAGATTGGGTGCTTGTTGGAACCCACCAGCAGCTCAGCTAGAGAAAGTTGCAACGGTTTGCTTCCTTAAATACTTCCAGCCTTGGAAACCCTGTGGGGCAGTTCTACACTTATCTTATAGGTTCACTGTGAGTCAGAATCCACTTGATCCAATGGGGGGTTTAATATTTATGGCAGCAGAGTGCCACATCTTTCTCCCCACAGTGGCTGGTGGGTTCCAACCACCAATCTTCTGGTTAGTTGCTGAGCGCTTAACCACTGTGACAGCAGGGCTATATTTTCATAGAGGCTTCAGGGGAAGATCCTTTTTTATTTCTTCCAGGTTCTTGTAAACACAGGTGTCCCTTGGTTTATATCCGTAGCATAACTCTGTGGCAGTCTTTTCTCTGTCTGTGTCTCTGTCTTTTCCCCTCTTTTGTAAGGATACCACTCAGATGGGATTAGGGCCCACACTAATCCAATATGATGTCACGTCAAGTTAGCTGATCACATCTTCGAAGAACCTATTTCCAAACAAGATCACATTCTCAGATACTGGGAGTTAGGGCTTCAACTTATCTTTTTGGGGGGGACACAACTGAATCCATAACACAGCTGTATATACCAGAGATTATTGAAACAGTTCCCGATGAACGAACCTGTGGTTTATTTTTTGACTTTTTCTATTATAAAATTTAAAAAGATTAGGCATGATCCTATTTCATCTTGTATTTTTACCCATGTGTATTTTGAATTGATTGCTAACAAAAGGCTTGCTGGTTGGGAGGATAAATGCAAATAACATTTTTCTAGCTACAGCTGTGTAAGTTTTGAATCTGTGCATATCACATAATAGAAGCTCAGTGAACGTATGCTGGAGAAAAAGAACTGGCATAATTTAATGCAAACTCATGAAAAGTTACTTAGGGCTTATCACGTTTCTTTTGGGAGTGAGAATCCTGGATTCACAAGTGGTTTTGATCAATAGAATCAGAACTTACAGTAAGTGAGGTAGAGAATTTAGGGGTGGGGAGATAGAGAGGAGACTGGTTTTCCATGGAGAGGAAAAAATCAAGGTCCTACTAGGACTGGAACCCAGGATCTGTTATTTACAAGAGAAGACTTTGAACCAATAAGCCATAGTGCTTGTACAAAGGCATGGCTTAGTACTGTTTTTCTGCTGTCTGATTAGACAAAATACTTTTGCTACAAAATCTACACGATCCAGACCAGTTTACTGTGAGAATACGGACAAACACAAGAAGACATTTTGCTTACTCACATGTGCTGTAGAACTACTAAAGCAGGAAAAGTTTCGAGCTGCTTGAGCGTCAGTGCCAATAATTCAATTAGTCCAAGGATAACCACCAGCAAAAGCAGAGGCAGCCCAATGGTTCCAAATGGGATATAGGTTTCAAAAAAACCAACTTCGCTGTTTTTCGCCTCATCTTTTGTAATTTAGGCTCTTCATTAGGATGCCCTAAGTGAGGGTCTCTAACTGAAGGAATTCCACTGAGACTCAGACTGCCAAGTGATCATCACTTGCACTCACAGGAAGCAGTGATTTGGAGGGGAGGGAATGGAGGAGAAGAAAAGGCTGAGAGGGTTGAATTCAGGTACTGAATCTCCCTCAAAACCCTAGCTCCCCTAAAATCCCACAGGGGCAAAATCCAGCGCTATAATGACTCTAATCAGAAATCCAGAGGTGCAGAGCCTCTTGGGGGAAGGGAAGGGGAAGTGAGGCCTGCTGGCCACACGGGGTTCCTGGATCCAGGTACAGTCCTCCTAAAGTGTAGAGCCCTATGGCTCCTGCGAAACCCCACAATGCCTTCTACTCACCTAAGCCTGGTTTGAGGCACATTAGGTCACCCACTCATCTGGTTTCAATCCCGCACTTGCACCCTGCGGGGATCGCCCCACCCACCCATCCACCCTAGTTGCATGCCCCATCCTCTCAAAGCTCAGAGGGCTGGATCAGGTAGCTGTGAACGTGCCCGGAGCTCTGCGCCACAGAGAAGGTCCCGCGTGGGATTGTACAAGGGCCAGGGAATTCGAAGAGAGGCTACAGGGGCCCCGGGCCCCTAGGACTCGCGGGTACTGAAATGCCTGAGGGGATGAGTAAGGGAGGTCGACAGGGGAGGCGAGTTCCAGCGACCTCGCCCTAGGCTCCTTGGGGGTGTGAGAACTGGCAGAATGCATCCTCTCAGCGCCTGGGGAAGATGCCAAGACACGGGTCAATTGCAAACTGATGTCTGCTCTGAGATCTGGGAAATAAGACCGTCCACACATGCAGCAAAAACTGGAAGATCTGTTGCCACAATAAGGAAACTCTCTCACAAACGCGTACCTTTACACACTCGCACACAACCATGATTGGATGTCCACGTGGGCGAGACGAGAGCTCCTCTGTTCTCTGGTTACGGACACAGAGAATAAAATCCCTCTGCCCACCCCCAACCCCCAGGCACAGCTGACAAGAGGCTTCACCTCCGCCTGGTCACAGTCCCATCTGTGCTAACGCAATGAGTTTTAATAATTTTCTGAAGATGAATCTTTTTTTCTCTCCTGGAATTTGATGGATTTTTTTTTTTTTAATTCGTCTGTCTTCGTGCTTTATGATATTCGGGTATCATAAGCACACAGCAAAGGAAGAAAACTCAAGTCTCCAGTGTCCCGGCTTGAACCGAATATCAAACTCTTCGCCGCTGGAAGAAGTGTGAAAATCTCATCCTTCACTCTCCCTCAACCTTCCCAGTCCCCCAGTTTCTCCTTGCACAGCAAACAGTCTCTCGGGGATATTATTTCCTCCATTTTTTATACAAATAAGGAAATTGCAAACCATTGTAGGGCATTTTCACTTGAGGTATGGTGGAGTGATTTCCAAACCAATACAGAAAGAGCTTCTTTCTTGCTTGACGGCATAGAATTCGTTTCTGGATGTTTCACAATATATATCTTGCCCATACAAACAAGCCCCAGTAAATAATATTCCTTATCTGACATGGCAAGTGGGCGTGAGTACTTTCTATTCATGGAATTGCTGAAGCAGTCTATGTGATAGTGTGATGGTAATTCTGTTGGATCTTGCCTAATATACATTCCCACCAGCATGCCACAATGGTCTGGTTTCTCACACTATTGCAACCACTTTGGATTACTATACTAGTAACAATAATAGGAAACCTATTGTATTCTATTGGATTGATTCTGGCTCACGGTGACCCCATGTGTTACAGGGTAGAGCTGCTCCACAGGGTTTTCTTGGCTTTAACATTCACAGAGGCAGATTGTCAGGCCTTTCTTGCCTTTCTTTTGTGTGAGACTCTATGGGTCCAAACCAGTAACCTTTAGGTTAGCCCATAAAGATTTATCCTTTGGACACGAAATACCGTTCTTACATATAAAGAATAGTCAGAAATGACAAGAGTCTCATTTTCTTTAATAGACCATAATCGATCTTAACCTACTATTAGGGAGATAGTTACTTTGCTTATGTTCTCCAAAGGCGCCCTAGTTGAGAGCTCACTTATGTTCTCCATGGGTGCCCTAGTTGAGAGCTTGGCTGCCAACCAAAAGTTCAAACCCTTGGATTTTTTATCGTCCAGTTAGAGGATTCGATCAAAACGGGCTAAGTTTCTGGAAATTTCGTCCTCACATAGATTCAATTTACAATAGATTCGGCATCGGTGGGATTCCAACTGAATGGCCCCACAGAGACTGGAGCCTTAATCAAAGGCCTTAGACCTCTCAGACACACTGCCATAATGCCCAGGATGTTTCAATCATATTTACCAAGACACAAGATTGTTATCCACCACCTTATTCTTTTCCTAGAATACTTCTACATGGTAGTCATCCAAAACACCAACAAATAATAACTAAAACTTATTGGAAATTTAGTACCTGCCATGCATTGTCCTTACTTTTACTGTCATTCAGTCCTCTAAATTGCCACAGTGATAGGTGCTTTTTACTATGATTTCCATTTTCCTGATGAAGAATATGAGGAACAGAGATATTAAGTAACTTGCTGAATGTCATCCAGCAGTAAGTGATGTTTAAAGCGGTAGTGGGAGACTTCACTTTCTTGTATATTTAGTCAGTATGGGTTAAAATCCTGAAGTGATTTTGGTCAAGGCTATGTGACAAACTGAAAGCAACAGCAAACTGTTCCGTTAATGTTCATGGAGTTAGATTGCCAGGCCTTTCTTCTGCAGTGCCACTGTGTGGGTCCCAGCCACTATTCTTTAGGTTACTAGTTGAGTGCAAACCGTTTTTGTCACTAAGAGACCTTTATGCCGACATAACACAAACAAACGGAACAATCCAAACCAGTTGCAGTCAATTGGATTCTTTGGGTAAATAACACTTTCAGATATTATAGCATACAGTAAACAAGCCATTGTTAGTCCACCTTGATGTTACTTGGTCCAACGGAGCCACCCAGAAATTGGAAAATAAATCGCTATTTAAGTTCCACTTGTAAATGATGTAGCAAAATGGAAACTTCAGATGAATGATGTTGGACTAACTGGGTAGCCATCTAGGAAAATGAAAGTTTATATCAATATGTCATCGGTGAAACTTAAATTCAAAATACACATAAAATTTAAAGGTAAAAAATGAAAAATAAAACCAAATATAAGTACTGGAGAGATTACATAGCTTTGGGTAGAAAACCAATTTTTATACAAAACATAGAAACAATGAAACCTTGACATAATTCAGTACATTAAAAAAATTCTACCTGAATACACCTCCATTCTCTTAAAAAAAAAAAAAAAAACACAAGATGAGACAAAAAGAAACAACAACCAAAAACCCAAACAACCTACAAGAAGAGTGGAAAAAAAAAGAAAAGAATACCTCATGGAAAAAATATTTGTAATTTCCCTACTACATAACTGGGAAATATTAGTTTCCCTAACGTGTAATGTGCAATAGAGTAGGTTTGGAAAGTGCGCAGTGTGGGGGGCGGGGCGGGGGGGGAAGTTTCCTATTGGCTTATTTGTCCCTGAGTGGAGCAAACTATTAATTGGCTGGGATGTTAACTGAAAGAATGGAAGTTGGAGTCCGCCCATAGGCACCTCAGAAGAAAACCCTGGTCATCTACTTCCAAAAAATCAGCCATCAAAAACCGTATGGAATACTCACCTCCAAGCACCGTGTCCAATGATGCTGCTATACACAGCCTTCAAAAGGCAGGCGAGTTGTTCATTTTTACTTAGCATTCGGTAATGAAATGAATCTGGCCTTGAAACGGACTTAAATTATTACCAATGGGCTTAGACTCTGAAAAAAAGTGCTATGTCACATGAGTCCATCTTCAGATTAAGCAAGAAAGCCAGAGGGGAAGGGCCACCACGGGTTCTCCAGGCTAATGGAGGAGAGCCACGTTGCCCCAGAGGCTTCCAGTAGAGGAAAAAGAAGGAGAAACTGAAACCCAGCCCATTGGCCCTGCTTGTTTTATTATGTGGAAGCTTTTTCAGAGGCCCTGATTGTGTAATCAAAACCTTAGCAATTGGCAGGACTTCTTATTCGTTGGTGTTTTAAACTAAGAAACTTCCGGCCCAGCTATTCCAAGCACAGAGCCTATGAAAAGAACGCTGGAAAAAAAAAAAAAAAAAACAAACAAAAACGAAAGGAAACCTTAGGGAGCACAGTTCAACTCTGATGTACCCGGAGTCTTCAGGAGTCAGAGCTGACTCCATGGCAACTGCATATTAGCTTGCTTATGCAAATAATATTCGGTGCAGGTAACCCCAGACTAACCCCAGGCTACTTGCCCGGGTAGGTAAAGGGAGCGCTGGCGCCATACCGGTTAAGTGCTATGGCTGCTCACCAAAAGCTTGGCAGTTCGAATCCAACAGGCGCTCCTTGGAAACTCCACGGTGGCAGTTCTACACTGTCCTATCGGGGCGCTATGAGCCGCAATCGACTCGGCGGCAATGGGATTGGTTTTTTGGGTTTGCGTAGGCAGAATCCGATGCAGGTGGAATGGGGAGGGGAGGTGGTGGAAGAGTTTCACCGTGTATAAAGTCTTACGTTTTTGTAATTTGGAAATATATGAGTTATATTTGTTTAAATATATAAACATTTTAAAAACCATAAAGATTTAATCCTTGGACACGAACTACTGCTCTTAGATTGATCTCAACCTATTAGGGAGATAAATGTCTTGCTTATGTTCTTCAAGGGCTCCCTGGTTGAGGGCTCGGCTGCCAAACAGAAGCCTAAATTCAGCAGCAGCTCCTTGGAAACTTTATGGGGCAGTTTCGCGCTGTGCTGTATAGGCTCGCTACGAGTCGGAAGTGACTGAATCAAAGCGGGTAAAGTTTTTGGTAATTTCGTTCTCTGATGGATTCCATTTCCAATAGAGTTGGCAGCGGTGGGATCCGAACCCACGCCCCCGCAGGGACTGGAACCTTAATCCAGCACCTTGGACCGCTCGGCCAGGCTACCGTGCTCTCGAGAAACTCTTAAATCATTATATTTAGGAAGCTACAAGACTGTTTTCCATGAAGTTATACGTTTCCTAGAACATTTCTACACGGTACTGGTCCAAAACTAAAATTTATTGGAAATTTATTACGTGCCATGCACTTACCTTACATTTACTGTCATTCAGTCCTATAAACTGCCTCAGTGGTAGGTTGTTACTATGATCTGCATTTTCCTGCTGGAGATTACCAGATACAGAGATAATCAGTAACCTGCTGAATGTCACCCAGCTGTAAGTGATGTTTAAAGCAGTAGTGGAAAACTTCACTGTGTTGTATATTTATTCAGTCGGTGGTAAAATTCTGAAATGATTTTGATGAAGGCTATGTGACAAACAGAGCAACAGCAAACTTATGTATGACTTAGCACTGATTGCTTTTGGGGAATGGAGACGTATTAAAAAAAACAGGAAAGCCATTGTCATCCAGTCGACCTTATAGGACAGAGCAGGACTACCCAAAGGGCTCCCAAGGAGGAGCTGATGGACTCCAACTGCTTGGCCTTTTGGTTACTAACCCAACTCTCGATCACTGTGCAATCAGGGTTCCACTGGTCAGAGCATGGTATATGGAAGTCTAATATTTCGGTAATTTCACTGATGCTTGAAATGTTTCCAGTGTGGAGAAATTTACTAAAAGGAATTTAAGTGGTGCCTTCTTAGCACAGCAGGTAGCCAGTCAGTCTCATAATCTGAGGATCCTGATTTCAAGCCTTAGAGAGAGTACCAAGGTTTTTCTTGTCTCTTCTACTAAACCCTTTTGAAAAAGAAACGTAGTAAGAAAAATTGTAACACTGATCAAGTTTTTGAGTACAAAACGCAGATTCCAGAAGTATCTCCGAGTAATCCTGAGTGATGTGATTATAGGTAGGGAGCAGGACCTGTAATTTTTAACACTCTGCCAAGGAATCCTTAAAAAACTTTATCAATTTCTTTTTGTAGCCAGACAGCTTTTCAATACGCTGACTACAGTACAACCTAATACCAAACTCTGGATTAGTTACCTATTGCTACTGTAGGAAATTGTCACAAATTTAACGGCTTCAAAAAACAGACATTTATTATTTTCAGTTCTGGAGGTCAGAAGCCTGAAATGGGTCCTAGGGAACTAAACTCAAAATGTTGGTGGAGTTGCATTGTCTCTGGAGACTATGGTAGAGAAGTCAGTCCTTGTGGTTCCCGGCATCTGACTCCACTCACACTCTTTTGCTCAAGTCTACGTTATGCTGATCTGTGGTTCTGTTGTCGCATTGCTTTTTCTAACGGTGAACCACCTGTCTACCTCTTATAAGGATCTTGTGACTATATTGGGCCCACCCAGAAAATGCAGACATTTTTTTCCATCTAAACATCCTTCACTTAATCAAGTGTGCAAAATACCTTTTGCCATGTAAGGTAACAGATTCACAGTTTTTGGATACTAGGATGAGGATAGTTTATGGGGATATAACTACACATGGTACAGTCTTCCTTCTGGTCTACGAAGATTTACAACTGTCCCACATGTAAAAACATTCACTTCATCCCAGCATCCCCCCAAATAGCAACCCATTACAGCATCAACTCAAAGACCAAAATTCTCATCTAAATCTCATCAGCCCAAAAGTCCTAAATCTTCTATTATCTATATCCTCTAAATAAGTATGGGTGAGACTCTGGTATAATCCCTCCTGAGATACAATTACTGTTTTTCTGTGAATCTGTGAAATTCAACAAACAAACAAATTATCTGCTCCTCAAAATGCAGTGTGAGACAGGCATAGGGTAAGACTTTTAGACATTTCGATTAAAGAAGGGAAGAAATTGAAAGACAAAAAGGAGCCACTGGTCCCAAGAAGTGTCTAAATCCAGCCAGGTAAATAACATTAGTTATCAAGGCTTGGAGTTAATGCTCTGTGGTTTAATGGCTCTGCCATCAGAGTCATCCTCTCAAAATCACCTTTCCACTTACATGAAAAGTGAAGAGCACATGTTTTTACCAACTTCTGCATTCTGAAATCGATCGAACATGCAATCAATGTACCTTGAAAAAAATTTTTTACTGGTAATTGAATTGTGACAGTTGGAAACAAACAAGAAGGACAAGTAGCTGTAAAATATGGCCTTGGTGATAGAAATAGTGCTGAAGATCGCATGACAGAATTTTGCAAGACCAACGACTTCTTCATTGTACATACCATTTTTTCACCAACATAAATGGTTACCATACACATGAAACTAACCAGATGGAATACATAGGAATCAAATTGAATAAATCTGTGGAAGGAAATGATGGAGAAGCTGAATATCAACAGTTGGAACAAGGCCAGGGCAGACGGAGGAATAATCGGTGAATTTATTATATGCAAGTTCAAGCTGAAGCTGAGGAAAATTAAAACAAGTCCATGAGAACAAAGTGTGACCTTGAGCATATCCTATCCACATTTTGAAACCATCTCAAGAATAGATTTGACACACTGAACACTAATGACCAAGGACCAGAAAAGTTATGGGATGACATCAAGGACATCATACGTGAAGAAAGCAAGAAGTCATTAAAAAGAAAGGAAAGACAAAAATGGATGCCAGAAGAGACTCTGAAACTTGTCCTTGAATGTTGACTAGCTAAAGAGAATGGAGGAAATGATGAAGTAAAAGAACTCAAGTGCAATCTAAATAGAAGTTTTCAAGGGGCAGCTCAGGAAGATACAGCAAAGTATTATGATGAAATGTGCAAAGTCCTGGTGTTAGAAAACCAAAAGGGAAGAACACACTTGGCTTTTCTCAATCTGAAAGAACTGAGGAAAAAATTCAAGTCTCAAGTTGTAATATTGAAGGGTTGTATGGGCAAAATATTGACTGATGCACGAAGCATCAGAAGAAGATGGAAGGAATACATAGAGTAAGTATAGCAAAGAAAACTGTACAAATGTCAACCATTTCAGGAGGTAGCATGTGATCAAGAGCCAAGGAGAGTGTAAGAACAAGTTTAAGCTGCTCTGAATGTGTTGAAAAAAAACAAGTCTCCAGAACTGACAGAATACCAATTGAGATGTTTCAAAAAAAAAGAAAAAGAAAAACAGATGCAAACCTGAAAGCACTCACTCATCTCTGCCAGAAAATTTGGAAGACAGTTACCTGGTCCACCTCCTAGAAGTGATCCATATTTGTTCCCATTCCAAAGAAAGGTGATCCAATAGAATGCAGAAATTATTGAGCAATATAGCACTCAAAAGTAAAATTTTGCTGAAGGTATTTCTAAAATGGTGGCAGCAGTACATCGACAGGGAACCAGCAGAAATTTAAGCCAGATTCAAAATAGGACATGGAATGAAGGACATCATTGCTGATGTTAGATGGATCTCGGCTGAAAGCAGAGAATACCAGAAAGATGTTCCCCTGTGTTTTATTAACTATGCAAAGACATATAACTGTGTGGATCATAACAAATTATGGATGGCATTGTGAAAAATGGGAATTCCAGAACATTCAGTTGTGCTCATGGAGAACATGTGCATAGACCAACAGACAGTTGTTTGAACAGAAGAAGGGGATACTGCGTGTTTTAAAATCAGAAGAAGTGTGTATGAAGGTTGTATTCTTTCACCATACTTATTCAATCTCTATGCTGAGCAAATAATACCAGAAACTGTACTCTATGAAGAAAAACAGAGCATAAGGACTGAAGAAAGACTCATTAACGACTTTCCATATGCAGATGACACAACCTTGCCTGCTGAAAGAGGGGGGGATCTGAAGCACTTACTGATGAAAATCAAAGTCCACAGCCTTCAGTATGGATTGAACCTCAATATAAAAAAAGGAAATGAAAAATCCTCACAGCTAGACCAATAAGAGAAGTTATGAAAAGGGAGAAAATAATGAAGGTGTTAAGGATTTCATTTTACTTGGGTCCACAATCAACGCCCATGGTAACAACAGTCAAGAAATCAAAAGACGCACTGTGTTGGGCAAATCTGCTGCAAAAGGCCTCTTTAAAGTGTTAGAAAGCAATGATGTCACTTTGAGGAGGACTGAGGTGCACCTGACCCAAGCCATAGTATTTTCAATTACCTCATAAGCATGTGAAAGCTGGACAATGAGTAAGGAAGGCGGAGAAGAACTGATACCTTTGAAGTATGATGTTGGTGAAGAATTTTGAATATACTATAGACTGCCAGAAGAAAGAACAAATCTGTCTTGGAAGAAATACAGGCAGAATGTTCCTTAGAAGCAAGGATGGCAAGACTTCATCTCACATATATTGGGCATGTTTTCAGGAGGGACTTATCCCTGGAGCAGGATATCTAGCTTGGTAAAGCAGGTAGACAAAAAAAGAAGGCCCTCAATGACATAGATTGCCACAGTGGCTGCAACAATGGGCTTAAACAGTCTGGGAAGTGTTTCTTTCTGTTATAACTAGGGTTGCTATGAGTTGGAACTGATTGGACAGCACCTAACAAGAATAACAACAAAGCATGTGTTTGCTTCCGAGTAGTTTTATCGGCATATTTCCTGTCTATAGAATATTAGGAGTCTGCTACAGGAATTCAGGGGTACATGATTTATTAAGGGAGTGCTCTTCAGGATGGGAGAAGGAAAGGAGCCAAACAATAATGTTCTCTTGGGTGAAGCCTAGAGTTAGCATGACCCATGCGACAAGGGTGCTGGGATGTAAATCCCATAGCACAGTTGTCCTTGAGTCAAGGGGTTTGAAATTTTGCACCTTCTATTCCCTCCAGTCAGTCATTGGCTGCTGCTGGAAATGGAGTGGTGGCATAATCTACCAGATGTCTCCAAACCAAGGGCAATTTACTGGAGAAGGTAATACAGATAAACCATGGGGTGGTTGGGTCCAGTGGTTGTAAAAAGAAAATGGGAAAATAGTTTTTTGAAGTACCAAGATCATGTACTGTGGTTATTTGGTGCTGTCAAGTTGATTTTGACTCATAGTGACCCTATACAAAACAAAATGAAACACTGCCTGGTCCTGTGCCATCCTCAGAATCAGTGTTATGCTTGAACCCACTATTGTAGGCACTGTCTCAACCCATCCCATTGAGGGTCTTCCTCTTTTTTAATGACCCTCTATTTTACCAAGACTGATGTCCTTCTCCAGGAACTGGTCCCTCCTGATAACACGTCTAAAGTATGTGAGACCGAATCTAGTCATCCTTCCTTCTAAGGAGTATTCTGGCTGTAGTTTTTCCAAGACAGATTTGTTCTTTCTTCTGGCAGTTCATGGTATAGTCAATATTCTTGGCCAACACCATAATCAAAGTCCTCAATTCTTCTTCGATCTTCCTTATTCATTGTCCAGCTTTTGTATGCATACGAGGCGACTGAAAACACCTCTGCTTGGGTCAAGTGCACCTTGGTCTTCAAGGTGACATTTTTGCTTTGTAACACTTTAAAGAATTTCTTTGTAGCAGTTTTGCCCAGTGCAACCCATCATTTGATTTCTTGATTGCTGCTTCCATCAGTGTTGATTGTGGGTCCAGGTAAAATGAAGTCCTTGACAACTTCAATAGTTTTTCCATTTATCATGATTTGGCATATTGGTTCAATTTTGAGGATTTTTTGTTTTCTTTACATAGAGAGGTAATTCATACTGAAGGCTATAGTCTTTGGTCTTCATCAGTAAGTACTTTAAAATCCTTTGGCTTTCAGCTAGCAAGGTTGTTTCATCTGCATATCTCAGGTTGTTAAGTAGTCTTCCTCCAATCTTGATGCCAAGTTTTCAGTGTGCTCAGTAATCACTTGTTACCCTTTCCAGTGTCATTCAAGAGCAAGACAGAAAAAGAAAAATTGAAAGAAGGGAGAAAGAACAGGCTGGATCATTTCAATGGAAATTTCTTTAGGTTGATAAGCAGTGTTTGGAGTATGGAACCACCTGCGTTTACCAAGAAGCAAAGCTTCTTCCTGTTTTACCTATTCCTCCCATGTCTTGCGCTTCTCCTACTCTACCAATCATTCACCATCTCTTGAAATTGGATCCCATTTTCAGACATGGATAGCAACTGAATCCATATAATTTTGGCTGAGTGGATAATATGGAATAAGTTAAGACAGTATTTGAAAACACAGGAACCTTGATAATATTTTTAGGAATGACTGAAATAGCCTTTACAGGTAGAGGAAAGTGCTGAAGTGACAGACCATTGGACTGGAAGATCTAAAGATCCTGGATTTCAGCGGCTTTAGTTAGTTTTGCATAATTACTTTCTTATAAAACAGGTGCATTACAAGGCTTAGGATTCTAATGGAACTGAGTAGTACATCTATACAACACAGAACTATGTGGTTTTTGTTTGTTTTAAGTCTGTATCTATGTTTAGGAGTCCTGGTGGCTCAGTGATTAAGGTGGCAGCGCTTCCGTAAAAATTAAAAACAACAGAAGCAAACCCACTGCTGTCGAGTCCTACTCATAGGTACCCCTTAGGGTTTCCAAGACTGTCAACCTTTACAGAAGCAGAGTTCCGCATTTTTCCTCCTGCGGAAGCCAATAACAGTTTCGGGCCGCGGAGCTTTACAGTTAGTGGTCGATAGATTTAACCGCTGTGCCAGGCCTGGAAACCCTACCGAGTAAATCTTCCAAATCCTTATGAATCGGAACGGACTCGACAGCAAATGGTAGGTTTTGACACTTTTTACTTATTTTGGCAAATGCAATCAAGGTGTATGCATACATATTTTTACCATCCCCTCCCTTATGTACTTGTTCCTTGGGTCGTTATGAGTCGGAACAGACTGGACAGCCAGGGGTATGGTTTGGTTTTGAGGTCTTACACGAAGTGCTAAGAGAAGTTTTGTGTATTTTATTTAAAATTAAAAAAAAAAAAAGGAACTGAAATTCAGTGAGAATACCTAGGAACTGTTGGAATAAATTCCATTTTGCTACATGCTTTTGCACTTAATATCCATTTCTGCTTTGATATTACGTATTATGTGGCAGGGGGGATGAGGAATGTTTTTAATCACAAGAAATGTGAGAAAGTTTTGTAGAAAAAGAATCAGTACACTGTACGAGGAAGGTTTCTGCGTGGCGCGGAAGGTTTGGGCTCGGTACCTATTGGTAATGGAAAGGTGGCCAGTTGGAATTCACTCAGCGGCACCGTGGAAGAAAAATTCTGGGCATCTGCTTCCTTATGAATTGTTGCTCGGTATCCACATGTCGCTATGAGCGGGAATCGATTTGACGGCACTGGGTTTGGTTTTGTTTTTTTTATGGAGATGTTACCGACTCAAGGTGACTCCATGTGTTGGCTGAAATCTTAACATACGCAGAAGGCCAGGCCTTTACTACCGCTGGAACTAACAATCTAGGTTAGCACTCTAGCGCATTTATGCCCCTTTGGTTCCATTAAAGGTGAAATCCAAGAAACCGCGCCCACTACCTTGGAGTCTATTCAGAGCTGTAACCTTTGCAGAAGTAGACTGCCAAGTCTTTCACCCGCAGAGCGCAGTGGTGGGGTCCAGCCGCAGATCTTTTTAGCTGGCAGCTGAGCGCTTTACCAGTGTACCACCAGGTTTCCCCATAAAGACTGAAGCCTAGGAAACCCTACTGAGCAGCAGTTCTCTGTTTACACGTGGGGTCTCCATGAGTCAAAATCAACCTTGATGGGAACAGGAACACCCATCCAGAACAACAACGGAATTTCTTACCTTCCCCCATTTCAGTTTCGTGTTTTCCTTCTATCGCCCACAGTGAGAGCCCTGGTTTACAAGAACCTCAATATGTGTACTCATTTACTGAAGCTTAAAACTTACGCGAAGTAATATCAGAATTGCTACACCCATAGCACTATTAAAAACAAAAACAAAACTCAGCTAAGTAGAGTTTAATATTTGAGTTTTTTTTTTCTTACAATGAGGATGAAACATTGTGTAAAACATTTTCTTGAATCAGTTCTCTCTTTTTTCTCATATATGGACATGTAATTCCTTTGAAATATTTTAGATGTGTTCCATTTGCATTCATGTTTAGAGCATTCTCACACACACTTGACTTAGTTTTATTTATTTATTTGCCTGTGTGAAATATTAATATCTTTCCAAGACTCAAAAGGATACAGAAAGTTACATTCAGACTAGTTACAAAAGAATGTTTTATCCCGGGACTCAGCCAGGTGATGGGAAGAATGGAAGCAGGTTCCGGGCAGTCTGGTGGAAGACCACCCACCAGGAACAGTGTCTTTCTTTCTAGCACTAAGACATCCTTCTCTTGGTGTATCGGTGTCTGAGAGGGTGCAGTGTAGGGAGTTTGGAAACAGGAAAGCTGACCATGAGGTAATTTTATCTTAACAACAGTCCTCTAAGATTAGGCCAACAGTCATGCTGATTCCTCTGAAATATTGTTTTTACCCGGGGTATACCTCAGTGGAAGAGTGTGTGCTTAGCATGCAAGAGGTCCTGGGTCCAATCCCTAGTACCTCCATCCTTCTTTCCTGTCAAAGCCTAGTCATTCATCGTCTTAGTCTCAGAAAGTTGCTTCTTTCTTAATCTGACTCATTTTGTCCTTGGTGTTTCAATCTTTACTGACTTGTCGGGACATTGGTGCTCTCATAAAGTTCTTTGGTGTCATTCTTATTCATGCATTCTCTCCAAGCACTCTCATTACTCACTGGTATATGGGCCACCAGCTGCACATCCCAAAGACTAAGCAGACTGTTAAGACGATTTGGGGAAACATCGAGTGTCAAGAAGACAGAGAATTTGAAAGAAGCGAAACCTGTTCCAACGCTTGGGAAATACCATTGTTCCTTCTTTGGGATGGACAATAGAAAATTCTGAAATAATGTTAGGTGAAGAAGAATTCATTCCTGCCAAAGAGGAGAGCCATTTTCTCATCCTATTTTGTCTTCTGGCATGCTCTAAGATGTTGAGAAGTAGATGTTCAACCCAGATTTGAGCTGGAGATGCAAAGACTCAACACCCTGTCTTGCCTACCTCTCATTCATGGTCATGGATATGGAGCAGAAATAAGCCATCAAAGTGCATAGCAACTTCTTTCTCTACCTGACCTGAGTGAACTCAGTGTCTGGGTGTGGTTGGCAGAGTCCCATCTTTGAAGAAGCTACAAAACAGAAATGGAGTACAAATCCTAAACACTCAAGGGTCAAAAGAAGAGAGAACAGTCACATTAACCCAAAGACCTCAGATAAGGTCTACATTGTTTCAGGACAGTTGCCACATCCTTGTTGAATGATCTTAGTTTCCTTATAAACATTTTCAGTTGTTGAGCTGAGAATAAAAATAACCTTGATGAATCAATGTAAATTTGATCCTGCAGTCCAGAAGATGAACTAAAAGGCTTCTTTGTGTTTTTCCCTAAACCTGGAGAAAATCCTATAGAGAGACCTTGTAGAGGAAGGCTCAAAGGTGAAAAAAGGCTAGTTTGTCCATAGGAAACCGGGAATCGGTTATGATAGCGGAGGTGAGAATCCAAGAGACTGGAGACCTTTCATAATGCTTCATCCCCTTTTCTCTTCTTCCCAAAAGCTGCAACTATCCACCTTCTATCCTTCTGTCACAGGCCACCACTAAGCCCATTTTGAGGTCACCTACTTGACTTCCAAAGGACTCACCTACTTTGCTTCTGCACCCATAGTAACCAAAAAAACCAAAAACAAACAAACAAACAAAAAAAAAACCCGACCTGATACCGTCAAGTGAATTCCGAGTTATAACGACCCTATCCATTGGCCTTCCAAAAACTGATAGATTTGAACTGCTGTCCTTACAGTTAGCAGCCAAACTATTAACCACCAACACTGGGTCCACAGCTATATTTAAAAAAAAAAAAAAAGTTGCCTTTGAATCAATTCCAACTCATAGGGATCCTACAGGATAGAGTAGAACTATCCCAAAAAGTTTCAGTGGATTGGGTAATTGGTTTGAACTACTGACCTTTTGGTTAGCAGACTGAAGGCTTAACCATTGCTCTACCATGGATAGGACTGAGGAAAAGGTGCCTGAGTATGTAGTTATTATTGATTGTACAGAGTCTCTGACTTTCTGTGGCTACAGTCCCCCTCTTTAGACTCCTTTTGAGCTAAGAGCAGTATGTGAAGTGTAGAGGAGCCAGATAGAATTCTTTAGGAAAAAGTTCATTTTCAGTAGATTTCATCTAAGTGTAGAAATACGTGGAACAAACAGACACGAATTTGGTTTTTTTACTCTTTGCATTTCAAGCAAAATCTAACAAATTTCATCAGTTGCAGTGGTGATTAATCTCAAAGCAGCTGGGTCATCTGATATTACTCTCAGCACTGCTCCTACCACATCCGTACACAGAAATTGGGAGATCTCTGTTGGTGCAATTTCCTCATTCATTCCAGAGAGGCCAGTTCTGAAAGATGAGCTGTCACCCAGATGAACATTTTTATTAGTTCTCTATTGTCTTTATTTTCAGTCACACCAAGGCCTGTTTTCAGACTACAACACTCTAGCACATACACTAGGTGTCTTCTGGCTTCTCTAGCCTTCCTAACCTTGTTTCCCACATGGAAATTCAAATTACTTATAAATATTTATTTTACTTCCCTGTTTAGCTGATTTGTTGGCAGAAAACTGCCCTGATATCATGAAAGAGGAGAAGATATCTATTCAAGATGCTCATCAAACTCCATGTAAGGTAGATCTCAAAAGAAAGTTGCCAAGACATATTATAATCAAACTTGCCAAAACCAGAGATAAAGAGAGAATTTTAAGAGTGGCTAGGGATAAATGAAAACTCACCTAAAAATGGAGAGTCAATAAGAATAAGCTCAGACTGCTCTGCAGAAACCACGCAGGCACAAAGTCAAAGGGATAACTTATACAAAGTGTTGAAGGAAAAAAATTGTCAGCCAAGAATCAAAATTTGAGGGACAGCAAAACTGTCTCTCAAATATGAAGGAGAAATTAGGACATTTTTAGATAAACAGAAGTTTAGGGAATTTATAAAATCCAAACCAAAACTACAAGAACTACAAAAGGAGATCTCCAGTTAGAAAATCAATAATATCAGATAACGACCCAAGACTAGAACTCAGGACAGAGTATCCAGTGGTCAATCCAGATAGGAAAATGCGAAAAATAAATGAAGATAAAAAAAAATACACAAAACAGGGAAAAAATTATGTCATTTATGTTGAAGAAGACAACATTAAATCAATATACAGGGATTAAGAAATGCAGTCATAGATCTTTCATACAGAGAGGAAGTCAAGATGACATAAAGCAATAATAATTAGGGTTAAACTAAGAAAAATAGGGATAAATATTAAGGTAACCCCAAAGGAGACTAACAATCCTACTCATAAAAATAAAACACAAAGAAAAAAATTAAGTCTTAGCAAAATCAAAATCAACAACAACAAATAAGAGGAAAAGACAATATATAAAGATAAACTACTCGGCACAAAAAATTAAGTGGGAAAAAGAAAATGTCAACAACACACACAAAAAAACACATCAAAATGACAGCACTGAACACACACCTATCCATAATTATGCTGAATGTAAATGGAGTAAATGCACCAACAAAGAGACAAAAAAGTGACAGAATGGATGAAAAAACATGATCTGTCTATATATTGCCTACAAGAGACACACCTTAAACTTAGAGACACAAACAAACAAAAACTCAAAGGATGGAAAAAATATATCAAGCAAACAACAGTCAAAAAAGAGCAGGAGTGCCAATATTAACTTCTGACAAAATAGACTTTAAAATTAAATCCCCCAAAAAGGTTAAGGAAAATGAAAACCAAACCAAACCCACCACCGCTGAGTTGATTCCAGCCCATAGCGGCCCTATAGAACAGAGAAGAACTGCTCCACAGAGTTTCCGAGGGGCTCCTGGTGGATTCGAACTGCTGACCTTTGGTTAGCAGCCATAGCTCTTAACCACTACACCACCAAGGTTTCCCAGGATAAGGAAGGACACTATATAATGATTAAATGGACAATATACCAGGAGGATAAAACCCTATTTTGTATTTATGCACCCAATGACAGAGCTTCAAGACATGTAAAACAAACTCTAACAGCATTGAAAATTGAGATAGACAGCTCCACAATAATAATAATAGTACAATAATAGTAGCAGACTTCAATACACCACTTTCAGTGAAGGACAGAATATCCAGAAAGTAGCTCAATAAAGACATGGGAGAGCTAAACCCCACAATCAACCAACCTGACCTCATAGACATATACTGAACACTCCGCCCAACAGCAGAAACCCTGGTGGCATAGTGGTTAAGTGCTACAGCTACTAACCAAAGATTTGGCAGTTCAAATCTGCCAGAAGCTCCTTGGAAACTCTATGGAGCAGTTCTACTCTGTCCTATAGGGTTGCTATGAGTTGGAATTGGCTCAATGGTACTAGGTTTGCCACCCAACAGCAGTCAAGTATACTTTCTTTTCCAGTGCACATGCAACATTCCTTAGAATAGACCACATATTAGGTCATAAAGCAAGCCTTGGCAGAATCCAAAACATCGAAATATTACAAAGCATTTTCTCTGACAATAAGGCCGTAAAAGTAGAAATCAATAAAAGAAAAAGCAGGGAAAAGAAATCAAACACTTGGAAACTGAACGATATCCTGCTCAAAAACCACTGAGATGTAGAAGACATTAAGGATGAAATAAAGAAATTCATGGACTCCAATGAGGATGAAAACACTTCCTATCAGAACCTTAGGGACACAGCAAAAGCAGAGTTCAGAGGTAAATTTACATCAATAAATGCACACATGCAAGAAGAAGAAAGGGTCAGAATCAAAGAATTGTCCCTACAACCTGAACAAATAGAAAGAGAACAAAAAAAAGAAACCCTCAGGCACCAGAAGAAAGCAAGCAATAAAAATTAAAGCAGAATTCAATGAAATAGAAAACAGAAAAACAATTGAAAGAGTTAACAAGACCAAAACTGGTTCTTTAAAAAAATTAACAAAACTTATAAGCCATTGGCCAAACTGAGAAAAGAAAAACAGGAGAGGAAGCACATAAACTGAATAAGAAAAGAGATGGCAATATCACAGCAGAACTCAACTGAAAGTAAAAGAATCATATGAGATAACTGTGAAAATTGTGCTTCAACATATTTGAAAACCTAGAAAAAATGGATGAATTTCTAGAAACACACTATCTACCTAAACTAACACAAACAGAGGTAGAACAACTAAACAAACCCATAATGAAAGAACAGATTGAAAAGGTAAATAAGAAACACTCAGGGAAAAAAAAAAAAACCCTGGCCCTGATGGCGTCACTGCAGGTTTCTACCAAACTTTCAGAGAAGCGTTAACACTACTTCTACTGAAGGTATTTCAGAGCATAAAAAAGGACGGAATACTGCCACACTCATTCTGGGAAGCCAGCATACCCCTGATACCAAAACCAGGTAAAAACACCACACACACACACACAAAAAAATTACAGACCTATATCCCTCATGAATTTAGATGCAAAAATCCTCAACAAAATTCTAGGCAATAGATTCAACAACATATCAAAAAAATAATTCACCATGACCACGTGGATTCATACCAGGTATGCAGCGATGGTTCAACATTAGAAAAACAATTAATGGGATCCATCATATAAATAAAACAAAAGACAAAAACCACATGAACTTATCAATTGATGTGGAAAAGGCATTTGACAAAGTCCAACATGGGTTCATGATAAAAACTCTCAGCAAAAGAGGAATAGAGGGAAAATTCCTGAACATTATAAAGGGCA
This sequence comes from Elephas maximus indicus, assembly GCF_024166365.1. Lineage (NCBI taxonomy): Eukaryota > Metazoa > Chordata > Mammalia > Proboscidea > Elephantidae > Elephas > Elephas maximus. The sequence continues at coordinate 83,407,755 of NC_064819.1, read as the reverse complement.
TTTATTTCTACAAAGCCAACAGCCAACATCATCCTAAATGGAGAGAGTCTGAAAGCATTCCCCTTTGGATCAGGAAACAGACAATGATGCCCTTTATCAACACTCTTATTCAACATTGTGCTGGAGGTCCCAGCCAGAGCAATTAGGCTAGATAACGAAATAAAGGGAATCCAGATAGGTAAGGAAGTAGTGAAAGTATCTCTATTTGCAGATGACATGGTCTTATACACAGAAAACCCTAAAGAATCCTCAAGAAAACTACTGAGACTAATAGAAGAGTTCAGCAGAGTATTAGGATACAAGATAAACATACAAAAATCAGTTGGATTTCTCTGCACCAACAAAAAGAACATTGAAGAGGAAATCACCAAATGGGTACCATTTACAGTAGCACCCAAGAAGATAAAATACGTAAGAATAAATCTAACCAGAAATGTAAAAGACCTATAGAAAGAAAACTAGAAGACACTACTGCAAGAAATCAAAAGAGACCTACATAAGTGGAAAAACATACGCTGCTCATGGATAGGAAGACTGAACATTGTAAAAATGTCTATACTGACAAAAGTGATGTATAAATGCGATGCAATTCTGATCCCAATTCCAACAGCATTTTTTAATGGGATGGAGAAACAAATCACCAACTTCATATGGAAGGGAAAGGGGCTCCAGATAAGTAACATCTTACTTACTGAAAAAGAAGAACAAAGTGGGAGGCCTCCAACTACCTGATTTTAGAACCTATTACACCACCACAGTAGTCAAAACAGCCTGGTAATGCTACAACAACAGATACATAGACCGATGGGACGGAATTGAGAACCCAGACATAAATCCATCCACATAAGAGCAGCTGACATTTGACAAAGGCTCAAAGTCAGTTAAATGGGGAAAAGACAGTTTCCTTAACAAATGGTGCTGGCATAACTGGATATCCATCTGCAAAAAAATGAAAGAAGATGCATACCGCACACCATCCACAAAAATGAACTCAAAATGGATCAGAGACTTAAATATAAAATCTGAAATGATAAAGATCTTGGAAGAAAAAATAGGGACAATGCTAGGAGCCCTAATGCATGGCATAAGCAGTATACAAATCATTACTAACAATGCAAAAACAGCAGAAGAGAAACTAGATAACTGGGAGTTCTTGAAAATCAAACACCTATGCTCAACCCAAGACTTCACCAAAAGAGTAAAAAGATTACCTACAGACTGGGAAAAAGTTCTTAGCTATGACATTTCTGATCAGCGCCTTATCTCTAAAATCTACATGATACTGCAAAAACTCAACAACAAAAAGACAAGTAACCCAATCAAAAAATGTGCAAAGGATATGAACAGGCACTTCACTAAAGAAGACATTCAGGGAGCTAAGAGATACATGGGGAAATGCTCAAGATCATTAGCGATTAGAGAAATGCAAATCAAAACCACAATGAGCTTCCATCTCACTCCAACAAGGCTGGCATTAATCCAGAAAACACAAAATCATAAATGTTGGAGAGGTTGTGAAGAGGCTGGAACACTTATACACTGCTGATGGGAACCTAAAATGTTACAACCACTTTGGAAATAAATTTGGTGCTTCCTCAAAAAGCTAGAAATAGAACTACCATATGATCCAACAGTCACACTCCTCGGAATACACCCTAGAGAAATAAGAGTGTGTACACGAACAGACATATGCACACCCATGTTCTTTTCAGCACTGTTTACCAAGTGATCAGATTGACTGTGAAGGAACAGAGGAAGCAGCTATTCTTTACATAGGCAACTGACAACATCAACGACAGTACTAATTCAGTGGAATATGACAGCAGTAAAAAATAATGACTTCCTATTCCTTTTGTGGATTGATCCTTTTATCATTAAGCTATCTCTGTCCCTGTTACTTTTTTGTTCTGAAGTTTTCATTATTTAATATAAATATAGCCACTTGTGTTTTCTCTTGATTGTTTGTATGATATATCTTTTTAAAAATTCTCTTTAATTTCTACCTAACTCTATAGTTACATGGGGAAACCCTGGTTGTGTAGTGGCTAAGTGCTTCGGCTGCTAACCAAGAGGTCAGCAGTTCAAATCTGCCAGGCACTCCTTGGAAACTCCATGGGGTAGTTCTACTCTGTCCTATAGGTTCGCTATGAGTCAGAATCGACTTGATGGCAGCGGGTTTGGTTTTGGAATATAGTTACATATATGAAATGAGTTCCTTGTAGACAACTTATACAGGCAGTCCCCAGGTTATACACCTCTGACTTCAGGAGAACTCCTTTTGCCCTTTTGTGTTGGGTAAATTTGCTCTCACTTTGAAATGACTGAGTCAATCCTACTCCACCAAATTTTTCACCACAATCACATTTACATGCTGCATGTACAGCTTTTAAATCATTGAAAAGTCTTCTAGCCTTTTCTTGCACTAAAAGAAGCCTAAATAAGAACCATAGGCACTTGTTTTGACTTACCTACAAATTTTTTTAAACATTTTTATTGTGGTGTATGTGAAGGTTTACAAATCAAGTCAGTCTCTCATAAAAATTTATATACACCATGCTATATACTCTGGAAACCCTGGTGGCATAGTGGTAAGTACTACAGCTGCTACACCAAAGGGTAAGCAGTTCAAATCCTCCAGGTGCTCCTTGGAAACTCTATGGGGCAGTTCTACCCTGTCCTGTAGGGTTGCTATGAGTCGGAATCAACTCGGCACTGGGTTTTTTTTTTTTATATACTCCTAGTTTTTCTTCTCCTTAATGAGACAGCACACTCCTTCTTTCTCCCCTGTATTTCCATGCCCATTCTGTCAGCTTCTGTCCCCCTCTGCCTTCTTATCTCCCCTTCAGACAGGAGCTGCCCATATAGTCTCATGTGTCTACTTGATCCAGGAAGCTCACTCCTCAACAGTACCATTTTCTATCTTATAAACTCCAGTCCAATCCCTGTCTGAAGAGTTGGCTTTGGGAATGGTTCCTGTGTTGGGCTAACAGAAGGTCTGCAGACCATGATCTGTGGGGTCCTTCTAGTCTCAGCCAGACCATTAAGTCTGGTCTTTTTAGGAGAATTTGAGGTCTGCATCCCACTTCTCTCCTACTTCTTCAAGGATTCTCTGTTGTGTTCCCTGTTAGGGCAGTTATTGGTTGTAGCTGGGCAACATCTAGTTCTTCTGTTCTCAAGCTGATGTTTATCTACAGATTTGAATTAAAGACTTAAACACACAGTTAGGAATGGCTAACATTTCTTTTTCTGTTCTGGTTTTCTTCAGAGCTAAGAGCAGGAAGAGAGGAGTGAAGAAGCAAAGCTTCCAGAATAGGTAACTAGGGTAAAATGAAGAGAAATAATTGAGAGTAGAATAAAGATTGCGTGAACAGGGACTTGAACCCTGAACTCCCAGATTAAAAGTCTCCTACTCTACCAACTGAGCTACCCAGGCCTATGTATATGGTATTTCTGACTACCTCCTTTAGGCTTTTATATGGCAGTTGCAATGCACTAGCTGCTCTTTCGTAATCCTGTGGTGGCCTTCTCTGTGCTACACTTTCTCTGTGAGTCAGAATTGACTCGATGGTAGCAGGTTTGTTTTTTTGGGTATATGTGGCCAATTGGTTTCTTATTTCAAGTGTTCAGATAGTTTTCTTTGAATTCTCTTTGTTGGGAAGAATATTTTGTTTGAAAGAGGTGCTGTCATTCATCGGATCATTGCTCTTCCTTCTGTCTTTGCCTTGTATCTCTTTAGATTTTAATAACCAGAGTGGTGACCCCTAAACAAATCAGTGCCAGTTCATGATCATACAGCTAGACAAGGAGGACTTCATTACTTGCCAAATGTTGTGATTTTATCCCTTTGTTCTTAGTTCCCCACCTGCACCTATTTTTCTGAAAGCAACATGAATGCTACTCTTCTTATCCCTCTGCATTGTCTTGTACCTCTTTCTTGCAGCTTTGGGAAACAGGAGAAAAGAAGTGGAGAGAATTCAAAGACCTACGAGAATGTACAATAACGATGCAGATGCAAAGAAGCCTGGGTTTAATATTCTACATTTCTCTGCTTGCCTTTCTTGATGATGCACCTTGCCTACCAATGTGAGCCACTCCTTCTCAGTTCCTTTCTCTCCTTCCTCTTCCTTCTTCACGTCTTTATGCACTGTTTCCTGCCACATTCAAAGAAAAAAGGGTATTTATCTTGAGGAATTAATGTACATTTTTTATTACATACCTTCCAGAGTATGACCCAAGACAGTTCATTAGTCTTGACCTAAACCTCGGGAAAATAATGTACAGGGAATCTGGAAACAAATGGGGAAGTTTTGTTGTGAAGGAATGACTAACCTCTCTGGGGAGGAAAGACAGAGTATTTCCTCTGGGAAAAGGGTATTGTTTACTTCTAAAAAAAAATCTCAGTACTTCCAAGAAACCAAGGCTATTTGAAAACTAAGAGAATTTGTAATTGCTGTACTTTAGTTATTTGTGGATTTCTCTTTTCTCCTAGTCTATGGCCTTATAAGGCATAGTTGGGGGTGGGTCACACATAAGTGCCTTGGATTCCTTTGTAGATCAATACCAAGACAATTCAGGGATGACTTTTAAGCAAAGTACCTCAGAGGTTAGCATTTCAATGAGAGAAGGACCCCTCCCAGCTATTTTGGCTCTCTTCTCCCACTTGAAGTAGCTTGGAAGTCACCCAATTGCACATCAGACCTCTAAACCTCTCACCAAGTGAGGTAAGGGACCCACTATTTAGTTCTACCTCCGTGTCAGGTGATTCTTGTACTTGTTGATAGAGGATCAAGTTGTTAAAATCCATGTTACAAATGGATTAAAATACAATTTTTTCCTGGCTTTAAAAATAGGCATTTCTGACAGGGGAAGCTCTTGTTTGAGCTTCCAGACCATTCTCCTTGGGGCATTGCCATCTTATCTTTGAGGCAGGAGAGGCCTGAACATGCTAACCTTTGGAGCTCCTTCTCATGCTGTCATCTGCACCCCTTTATCGAAGAGTTTACTTTTCAGCTTGTGTTTCTCCACCCAAAGTATCATTATTATCAGTGACTTAGAGAAGAACACCCTGGAAGAAATCCATCACTCCTGATCATTGCAAAGTTTATTAATGCTATGTAATTGTTTTCAGTGGTTTCAGCTGCTACTTGATTCCTTTTTGAATGTCGTTCAATTTTCTTTCAATCTCAAAGTTAAGCATTTGAAAACAGAAACCACATGCTCCCCAGCAACACTTTCCTTTCAGATTTGGACTACTTTTTTAGTGTATCAGTCCTGTGGCCCGAAGGATAAGGCCTCTGATCCCAGGTCAGATATTGAGGGTTGGAACCCCTTCTTAGTCCCTTACTTCTGGTTTGGCAAGAAGTAGAAGCTTCTTGAAATGGCTTCCAATTGAGAGTGTTTGTTACAGGAAACACAAGAACTGAGATGCATCTATCTATTTTTACCCTTCTCTGCTCTCTTTCTCCTCTCCCCTCTACATAGTCCTTTGGATGCATCTCCCTCAAAATCTTTGGTGTGGTGTGAACTGAATACGTTATGTGACTTTATTTAAAGTTCTAAAGACAAGAAAGTGGGATTCTGTAGCCAAATATAAGAAATGTAGAAGGGAATTTTAATAGGGTACTGGCCAATGCTCATATGTCATTTTAATTCAGCTAGGTGTGTGTGCAGTGTGGGATATTTTCTACAACATGGTGTTTGAAATCCTCCAATGAAAGTCATTTTACGATGAACAAGAATAACTGCTCTGCTAAAACCAGGAGTGGCACAAGAAACTTTTAAGACCTTAAAGCTAATCTACTCCCAAATTGAACTATTGTGGCCAGTGATACTGTCGGTCGCTAAAATTTGGATTATAGTTGCAATGTTCATGTTGAATATCTCTGTGTTTCTTGAGTGCTGTTGTTTGATTTGTCCAATGTCCTCTAATCACTCATCCCCCATTGACAGCTCTGTCAAAGATTGCAATAGAGGGCCATTTTAACCCATTGGGACTGAGTCAATTCTGACTCCTAAAGTCCATATTGGGCAGAGAGTACTGCCCCATAGGGTTTCCAAGGAGAGGCTGAAGGACTGGAACTGTCCACCTTTTGGTTAGCAGATGAACTCTTAACCACTGTGCCACTAAGGGCCAGAAAATCAGCTGGAAACTTTCCTCTAGTCTGACTTTCAATGATTAAAAGCATTAAGGGGTTTTCGGAGGGCCATTTCCTTTTCTCCTTTCTCTCTGTCCTTGTTCTTCTACCTTGGTTATCCATGATATGCTAACTAAAACTGAATATTAATTGATTACATGTTGTGGTGAAAGTCTTCTTGCTTTGGGGCAAGGGCTGATTCCTTCTCTGTCTCTTCCTTCTTGTCTTCCTTCTGCTGACATCCTGCCGAGGGAGATGTTAAGCCCCAACAAGTATAAATGGAAGAACACTAAAAGCAACTGTTTGGACCATTGGCTTTCTTTTCCTGTGAGCAGAACAAACATGATAAAGGAAATTAGAGGTTGAGGTTGCTAAATGGTGAAGTGGAGGTGCCAGGAATTGAACCAGGGACCTTGTACATGCAAAGCACATGCTCTACCACTGAGCTATACCCCCTGAAGACTGACTAGCTTGATGATGACTTTTCATAAAAGGATACTGATATTTTTCTGTGTGGTTCCTTCTTCGCATCCCCCCCAAAACAAAACAAAACATTGCCTAGAATAACACCAACCCACTAAAATAAATAAATAAAACCACAGGGTTAAATTGCACACTTTCTGGAATTAGTAATGTGGATACTGTCTAGTGGTGATAGATGGAGAAGGTTAACTGGATTGTTGTTTGAATAACCTTTTCTGGTCCTAGGATCTTTCCACTCCGGTAGTCCTCTCCAAGGTATACTTCCCAGCAGACTCTTTAAGTGAAAGTTACTTGCCTCCACCAGGAAAGTCCCGCAAAAATCACATCTCTCTAATATCTATCACACTGATAATGACTCCAAATGGGTAGCTCCTTAAATCACTGGCAGCCGCAGACGTTAGTGGAAATGGTTAATTGAACTTCACTTCTACTTTTTTTCTGCTTGGGTCAGTGCCCTGCCACCATCCTTTCCAGCTGACTCTCATTGCTCCTGTCACTTCACACCTTCTGAGCTGGTCCATAGATCTGCTTCCACACTCCATCTCTATCCCTCGCTTGAGGATCATGTCCACAAATGATTTGAAAGGTGGGGAAACTTCAAAACTCCATCAGCTTTGCATGAAGTGACTTTTTTCTAGACTGGTAGAATCTACAGGTCAAATGCAGAGTCAGGAACTGCATAGCAACAACAAAGCAAACCTGTCAAACTCCTTTCCCTCTGACAACCCAGTGACATAAATGTAAAGCTTCCTTCAGATACAGATGTTTGAAAGGAAAAAGTCAAAGAGCCCTGGAAGTCATCAAAATATGCCATTGGTGAATCTGAAAATACGAGGAGGTCCTGAATGATACTAAGCAGATGGGGTTGGACTGGCCAGGGAAGAACTTAAGCAAGGACTTTTCTTTCACTGGGATGCTTTCAGCTTAGCCTGTATGGCGGATGGTCTGTACAGTGAGTCCAAAGCCTATTGATCCAAGATCATGTGGTATTGAGGAGCATATTGCAGGCAGATCTTTATTTAAAGACTTACAATACTGAATTCAAGTATTTACTGCTGTTAAAATTAAACAATTCCCCAGAAGCCTGCGCAATACTTCAAAACTTCTGGGCACTTTATCATTAAACATCCATCTGTAAACCAACCTCAGTAATCCCTCTAGAATGCCCCTTCTTGTTTTCCCAAGGATGTTTGCTCACTTTGGAGTATCATATGGTACATGCCTAACATAAAAAATTTTTTTTCCCAAAACCTGTATCTCTAGGATTTTGTGTGTTCCATGTGACTTATTCTTCTGCACTACTGTATCAACTGCACATTCTTTTTTTTACCACAAGATTGTAAAGGACATATAAGCAAAAAACGGCTTTGAAATAGGCCCAGCAATTTCTCTAGAACTTATTGCCCGTTTGCAAATATCTCTCCTTTCCTCTTTCACTCACTCAATAAATAGTCGAGCTCTTTAGTCTTGTAGTTTTTAATACCGGTGAAGGCAAAGAAGGTCAGAAGCAAGTAGTTCCAATTCTCTTTGTCTTAGAGAAAGTGAGTGCTGGAAGGTATTCACTGTCTGGTGACTTGGGGCATGAGGGTTACATCATTTTGACAGAAATTGAGGACCTGTATAATCCTGGGAATGGATCTGAGACTTTTAGACCCTTAGGACTCTCCCAAGTGAGCTAGGTCTGTCACACATTTACTTTCATTGTGGCTAATAATTTCCTCAGCTTTCTCTTTGGAAAGCTTTCCTAGAGAAATTTCATTTCCTATTTCCTTGCTCAGATGAATTTGGGAAACCACCTGCCAAGCCGTAGGGTGATTGATCCTAAATATTACTGCCAGCAGAGAAGGAGACAGTGAATCAGAGGGGGAAGGGATAGAGAGAATCAATGGGTATGTGCTCAGCCTTCTGTCTTTTAATTGACACAGTTCCAACTAAGAACACAAAGGGATCTGTCAACAAAGATCATTGACAGATTGTCCAAGGATATATTTACTTTTCTTTCAATCCTTCTATATATATACATATATTTGATCCTACAAACTGGAGCTCAAGTGAGCATGATCTTTCCACTTTCTCTTTTTCCTTCTAGACTTGCTTGTTCTGATAGAACCACCTTGGGAGGTACAGTGGATTTGAAACAGTGGAGTTTCTTCCTGGCCAGCTATCAGATCTGCGAAGATATCATAGAAATATAGCTAATATTTCAAGGAGGATCTTCATGCTCTTTCAGTTGTGAGAGAGGTGTGGCTCAATGGGAGTGTGTCCATTCCTTGAGAGGGTTCAGAATCATACACACTCATCTGCTTTTTACAATTTCCGTACTTCCATTCTTTTCTCCCTTTGAAAACACATTTGGCGTATTCATGTGGAAATAAACACATTATTCGATGAACTGCTTTTAAATGTTTCCCCTTTCTACTCAGAAGCCAGAAGCTCGCCAGCACATTAATGTGCTCATTAATCCTCTGTTCCCCATTCCAGTGTCACCAAAGAGCAAGACAGAAAAAGAAGGACTGGAATGAAAGAGGAGAGAAAGAACAGGCTTGATCATTTCTTTTGGAATTTCCTTAGTTTTTTAAGCTGTATTTAAAGCATAGGAGAGCCTGAAGTTACCAAGGAGAGAAGCTTCTTCCTGTTTTATTTTCTATTCCTTCTAATCTTCTTCTACCAACCCATCCAAAGTCTCCAAAAATTGGATCACTTTGTTCAGACATGGGTGGCAACAGACCTCATGTAATTTTGGGTGTGTGAATAGATAATATTGACTGAAATTTGTATTTAAAAGTACACTAGTCTTCTACACAATACTTTGAGGTATAACTAAGGTCATGTGTCTAGCAGGCAATATACCTCAGTTAGGAGAGCAGCTACACTGAAGATCTGAAGGTCCCTGGTTTAATTCCGGGATTTGGCCGTTTTGTTTACCTATGCGTAATTATTGTCATCCATTTTTAAAATGACAATTGCATTCCAAGACCTTTGGATTGTAATACAACTAAGTGAAGCTAAATTTCTGCTTGCTGACCCTGAGTGTGGAACATAGCTCAGTGGGAGAGGGCATTCCTTCCAGGTATGAAGCGCCAGGTTCGATCCCAGTCACTTCCGCGGTTTTTCTCTGATCCAACACTATTAACAGTATTAATTAAGGAATGGAGCCCTGCGGTAGTTAAGTATTGGGCTATTAAAAGGTCACTGGCATATTCTAGGAAACACTATGGGCAACTCTATCGTGTCCTATAGTGTCACTATCAGTTGGAATCAACTCCACGGCAATCTTTTTTTTTTTCCTTGAAGGAATACAGATTTAGTTCTCCTAATATTTTCCATTCCATTCCTGCACACATAGAAAGTAAAAGCATAACCCGGTGAACTGCCTTGAATGCTCTTCCATTCATGGGCTGTGAGCCTCTACATCCCCTAAAGGTACTGTGGCAAAGGAAGGAAGACTTTCGGAAAGGGAAGAAACGAAGAACCGGATATCAACGGAATCACTTAAGCCACCCAAATCAAAAGCATGCATGTTAACAGGTGGTTCATCTTGGCTCCCATCTGTTCTATTATTAAAGAGACAGAAAGACAGAAAAAGGGACGGGGGTGAGGAGCGGACAGTTTTCTTTAGTGCCTCGTGATTTCTGAGCCAAAGGACGGAGCAAAAGCAGAGGAGCCCATCTTAATGCCTTCAGATTCCTCTGCAGGTGCTGGGCCTAAAAACCAGAGGATGGCTGTAGATCCCGAGTCTTTTCAGGCGAGCGAGTGGCTTGCACTCTGGGCAAGGTCAGGAAGACTGTCAGGGAATTAGAAGCCTTCCTAATATGAAAGTAGAAGAATCAACACATTCCCAGTTGATATTCCATAGCATCAATTTTCCTATATTTCCTTACTCCATTTTCCCTGTTATTTTAAATCTTTAAATAAAACATTTATTGGAAACCTCAGTTGACATCAAAAGGAGGCAGACCCATGTGAAGCAGCCCAAAAGGTTTTTCTATCAAAAAGGAAAATAAATACAGGTAGTTCCGACGTAAGTCCTATTTCAGTAAGAAAGCGCGCCACTTACCACAACCCTTGTTTTTGAATTCTGTACATCCTATCGTTAATAATATGTCCTACAGACGAGGTTGCTTATGTTATCATTGTCATGCCAACCCTGGAAAATGAAGAACAAATTTATAAAAATATTGATAACAAAAGGCAACAATGATGAAAACTAAAAAACAAACAAAAAATGTATTCGACTTATATAAGAGTTGACTTGGGACACAGTCATTAGTTGAGGACCCACTACAAATAAAAGTGAATGGATCCTAGCTATGCTGAATGCTTCCTTTGTAAAGAACAGCCACTGCCTCTGTTTCTTCATGGTCAATCTTATCACATCTGGTTTGTATGACCAGTAAGCTTCTAGGAATTTCCACTCCACTGCTGTGCCTGTCAAATGCTTTTTGGTTCCAAAAATGTCTCTATAGGAGGTGGAGCCAAGATGGCGGAATAGACAGAGTCTTCTGGCCAGCCCTCTTTGCAAGGAAGACCCAAAAAACAAGTGAAAGCAGTATATTTGTGAGAAGCTGGGAGCCCTGAGCTTCAAAGGCAAGCTTAGAAAACAAACTGAGGGGAAGGCGGTGGAAGAGACTGCTCAGAAGCTGAGAGGAGTTACCGGACCTGAATAGTGGGAAGCCCTCAGGCACCATTCCCGGAGCTGCGGTGGCGGGTTGGTACTAGCCTTTGGCTGCAGTTTCCTCAGTGAAAAGCAGCCAGCCACACAGCCTACTCACACCTCTGGAACCTCAGAAGAACGGCACTCCAGGCAAAAGGTAAGTACTTCCATATATTTTACCAACACCCTCCGCCCCCACCGCCGAGCCGGCTCCAGCAGTGGAATCCCTGGGCCTGAGGTAGGCCGTGTTGAGCACATAGAGCCATCCTCCTGGCCTTAGGGAAGGAAAAAAATTGCAACTGGGGGAAAAGATAATTTGCTAGCTCCGTTCACCGGGGGAGCTCAAGGTAGAAGCGGCTCCTGTCCAGGCATAAACTGTCCGTAGATCTTGAGCACCTTTCCCTTTTGCCTGGACTTGTATGGGCATATTTTGGGAAAATAGGCCCTTGTTGGCAAACTCCAGCCATTTCAGCTGTGCGGTGGAAAGGTGGGTGTTTGACGTTTGACATTGCTTTGCCTATTAAGCAAGGTCCTCACCTAAGCACATCAGGGACCTAAGGACTGGTCACTTCACTCAGGTCACCCAGCCATCTACGACAGGGGTCCAAAGAGGACTGGTACCTTGCAATCCTCTCAATCAAAACCTTTGGGTGCCCATGGTCCCTCTGCAAAACCCACCCACCTGCACGCTCCTGGGAACAGGGTTGCATCTTTCTCAGAGAGACTCGGGGGTCGGTTCTCAGCTTCCTGCCCTGTTCAGAGCGTGGCCCCCTGCTGCAATCAGATACCGCTATATAAGCGAATCACCCCTGCCCCTCTAAGACTGTAGGACAGAGCCTGTACCACACACTTGGTGATCAGCTACCTGGAAACCTGAGTTGAATTCATACAAAAAAACTGAATGGACTGCTAGACTTATATACCTGATAACAGCTCTAGCCAGCTGGGGACAGGCCATCAGAGCTCCAAAGGTGAAAATAATCAAGCTACCTCACTCAAGCAACCCAGGGAGGTATACCAAAACAAAACAAAGCAAGCAGCTACAACACTGTAAGCAAGCATAAACTAATACAATAACTTATAGATGGCTTGGAGACAACAGTCAATTTCAAGTCACATAAAGAAACAGGCCGTGATCACCTCAACAGGCTCTCAAAACAAAGAATCCAGGGATCTTCTAGATGAAAGTGCATTCCTGGAATTACCAGAGCCAGAATACAAAAGTTAAATATACAGAACCCTTCAAGACATCAAGGAAATGGGGCAATACACAGAACAAGCCAAGGAACACACGATAAAGCAATTGAAGAAATTAGAAAGATTATTTAGGAACATAATGAAAAGTTTAATAAGCTAGACAAATCCATAGACAGACAGCAATCAGAAATTCAAAAGATTAACAATAAAATTTTAGAATTAGACAGCTCAATAGAAAGTCAGAGGAGCAGAACTGAGCAAGTAGAAGCTAGAATTTTTGAACTCAAAGATAAATCACTTGGCACTAATATATTTGAAGAAAATCAGATAAAAGAATTTTTTAAAAATGAAGAAAACTTAAGAATCATGTGGGACTCTGTCAAGAGAAATAACCTATGAGTGACTGGAGCACCAGGACACGGAGGGATAACAAAATATAGAGACAATTGTTGAAGACTTGTTGGCAGAAAACCTCCCTGATATTGTGAAAGATGGAGATATCTATCCAAGATGCTCATCAAACTCCACATAAGGTCTATCTTAAAAGAAAGTCACCAAGACATATTATAATCAAACTTGCCAAAACCAAAGATGAAGAGAGAATTATAAGAGCAGCGAGGGATAAACAAAAAGCCACCTACAAAGGAGAGCCAATAAGAATAAGCTTGGACTACATGGCAGAAACTATGCAGGCAAGAAGGCAATGGGATGACAGTTTTAAAAAATTGAAAAAAAAAAAAAAAAATTGCCTGCCAAGAATCATATATCCATCAAAACTGTGTCTTAAATATGAAGGTGAAATTAAGACATTTCCAGATAAACACAAGTTGAGGAAATCGGTAAAAACCAAACCAAAACAACAAGAAATACTAAATGGAGTTCTTTGGTTAGAAAATCAATAATATCAGGTATCAACCGAAGACTAGAACTCTGGGCAGAGCAATCAGAAGTCAACCCAGACAGGGAAATCCAAAAAAAAAAAAAAAAGAAAACAAAGCAAAACTATTTAAAAAAAAAAAAACTCAAAACAGGGTAACAGCAATGTTATTATATAAAAGAAGACAACATGTAAATAATAAAGAGGGACTAAGAAATGTAATCATACACCTTCCATATGGAGAGGAAGATAAGGCAATACAAAAAAATAAAAGTTAGTTTTAAATTTAGAAAAATAGTGGGTAAATAATAAGGTAACCACAAAGGAGACAAACTCTCCTACTCATCAAAATAAAATACAAGAAAAAAATAGAGACTCAGCAGAAACAAAATCAACAACAACAAATATGAGGAAAGGACAATATATAAAGATACCCTACTCAGCACATTAAATTAAGTGGGAAAAAGAAACTGTCAACAACACAGAAAAAAAGACACCAAAGTGATAGCACTAACTTCATACCTATCCATAATTACACTGAATGTAAATGGACTGAATGCATCAATAGAGTGACAGAATGGATTAAAAAACAAGATCCGTCTAGATGCTGCCTCCTAGAGACACACCTTAGGCTTAGAGACACAAACAAACTAAAACTCAAAGGATGGAAAAAAATATATCAAGCAAGCAACAGTCAAAAAAGAACAGGAGTGGCAATATTAATTTCTGACAAAATTGACTTTAAAATTAAATCCATCATAATGGATAAGGAAGGACACTATATAATGATTAAAGGGACAATATACCAAGATGATATAACCATATTAAATACTTATGCACCCAGTGACAGGGCTGCAAGATACATAAAACAAACTCTATCAGCATGGAAAACTGAGATAGACAGCTCCGCAATAATAGTAGGAGACTTCATCACACCATTTTCGGTGAAGGACAGGACATCCAGAAAGAAGCTCAATAAAGACACGGAAGATCTAAATGCCACAATCAACCAACTTGACCGCATAGACATATACAGAACATTCCACCCAACAGCAACCAACTACACTTTCTTTTCCAGTACACATGGAACATTGTCTAGAACAGACCATGTATTAAGTCATAAAGCAGGCCTTTTCAGAATCCAAAACAGTGAAATGTTACAAAGCATCTTCTCTGATCATAAGGCCATAAGAGTGGAAATCAGTAACAAGAAAAGCAGAGAAAAGAAATCAAACACTTGGAAACTAAACAATACCCTGCTCAAAAAAGACTGGATTATAGAAGACATTAAGGATGGTATAAAGAAATTCAGAGAATCCAATGAGAATGAAAACACTTTCTATCAGAACCTTTGGGACACAGCAAAAGTGTTGCTCAGAGGCCAATTTATATCAATAAATGCACACATCCAAAAAGAAGAAAGGGCCAAAATCAAAGGATTATCCCTACAACTTGTACAAGTAGAAAGAGAGCAACAAAAGAGACCCACAGGCACCAGAAGAAAACAAATAATAAAAATTAGAGCTGAACTAAGTGAAATAGAAAACAGAAAAACAATTGAAAGAATCAACAAGACCACAAGCTGGTTTTTTGAAAAACTCAACAAAATTGATAAACCATTGGCCAAACTGACAAAGGAAAAACAGGAGAGGAATCAAATAACCTGAAATGAGATGGGCCATATTACAACAGACCCAACTGAAATTAAAAGAATCAAATCACATTACTATGAAAAATTGTACTCTAACAAATTTGAAAACCTAGAAGAAATGGATGAATTCCTAGAAACACACTACCTACCTAAACTAACACAAACAGAAGTACAACAACTAAATAGACCCATAACAAAAGAAGAGATTGAAAAGGTAATTGAAATACTCCCAACAAAAAAAGCCCTGGTCTGGACGGCTTCACTGCAGAGTTCTACCAAATGTTCAGAGAAGAGTTACCACCACTACTACTAAAGGTATTTCAGAGCATAGAAAAGGACGGAATACTCCCAAACTCATTCTATGAAGCCACCATAACCCTGATACCAAAACCAGGTAGATGCCACAAGAAAAGAAAATTATAGACCTATATCCCTCATGAACGTAGATTCAAAAATCCTCAACAAAATTCTAGCCAATAGAATTCAACAACATATCAAAAAGTATTTCACCATGACCAAGTGGGATTCATACCATGTATGCAGGGATGGTTCAACATTAGAAGAAGAATTGATGGAATCCACCACATAAATAAAACTAAAGACAAGAATCACACGGTTTTATCAATTGATGCAGAAAAGGTATTTGACAAAGTTCAACACCCATTCATGATGAAAACTCTCAGCACAATAGGAACAGAAGGCAAATTCCTCAACATAAGAAAGGGCTTTTATACAAAGCCAACAGCCAATATCACCCTAAATGGAGAGAGCCTGAAAGCATTCCCACTGAGATCGGAAACCAGACAAGGATGCCCTTTATCACCACTCTTATTCGACTTTGTGTTGGAGGTCGTAGCAAGAGCAATTCAGCTAGATAAAGATATAAAGGGCATCCAGATTAGCAAGGAAGAAGTAAAAGTATCTCTATTGCAGATGACATGATCTTATACACAGAAAACCCTAATGAATCCTCAAGAAAACTACTGAAACTAATAGAAGAGTTCATCAAAGTATTGGGATACAAGATAAACATACAAAAATCAGTTGGGTTCCTCTACACCAACAAAAAGAACATCAAAGAGGAAATCACCAAATCAATGCCATTTACAGTAGCCCCCAAGAAGATAAAATATTTAGGAATAAATCTTACCAGAGATGTAAAAGACTTATACCAAGAAAACCGCAGTACACTTCTGCAAGAAACCAAAAGAGACTTACATAACTGGAAGAACATACCTTGCTCATGGATAGGAAGACTTAACATTATAAAAATGTCTATTTTACCAAAAGTGGTCTATACATTTAATGCAATTCCGATCCAAATTCCAAGGACATTCTTTAATGAATGGAGAAACAAATCACCATCTTCATATGGAAGGGAAAGAGGCCCCCGGATAAATAAGGCATTACTGAAAAAGAAGAACAAAGTGGGAGGCCTTACTTTACCTGATTATAGAACCCATTATACCGCTGCAGTAGTCAAAGCAGACTGGTACTTGTGCAACAAGAGATACATAGACCAGTGGAACAGAATTGAGAATCCAGACATAAATCCATTGACATATGAGCAGTTCGTATTTGACAAAGGCCCCAAAACAGTTAAATGGGGGAAAAGACAGTCTTTTCAACAAATGGTGATAGCATAACTGGATATCCATCTGCAAAAAAATGCAAGAAGACCCATACCTCATTCCATGCACAAAAACTAACTCAAAATGGATCAAAGACCTAAATATAAAATCTAAAGTGATAAAGATCACGGAAGAAAAAATAGGGACAAGGTTAGGAGCCCTAATACATGGCACAAACAGTATACAAAACATTATTAAGAATGCGGAAGAAACAGTAGATAACTGGGAGCTCCTAAAAATCAAACACCTATGCTCATCGAAAGACTTCGCGAAAAGAGTGAAAAGATTGCCTACAGACTGGGAAAAAGTTTTTAGCTATGACATTTCTTATCAGCACCTGATCTCTACAATCTACATGATACTGCAATAACTCAACTACAGAAAGACAAATAACCCAATTAAAAAATGGGCAAAAGATATAAAGAGACACTTCACTAAAGAAGACATTCAGGGAGCTAACAGATACATGACAAAATGTTCGCAATCACTAGTCATTAGAAAAATGCAGATCAAAACTATACTGAGATTTCATCTCACTCCAACAAGACTGGCATTAATCCAAAAAACAGAAAATAATAAATGTTGGAGAGGCTGTGGAGAGGTTGGAACACTTATAAACTGCTGGTGGGAATGTAAAATGGTACAACCACTTCAGAAATCAATTTGGCTCTTCCTTCAAAAGCTAGAAATAGAACTACCATACGATCCAGCAATCCCACTCCTCAGAATATATCCTAGAGAAATAAGAGCCTTTACATGAACAGATATATGCACAGTCATGTTTATTGCAGCACTGTTTCTAATAGCAAAAAGATGGAAGCAACCAAGGTGCCCATCAACAGATGAATGGATAAATAAATTATGGTATATTCACACAATGGAATACTATGCATCCATGAAGAATAGTGAGGAATCAGTGAGACATTTCATAACATGGAGGAACCTGGAAGGCATTATG
Source organism: Elephas maximus indicus (assembly GCF_024166365.1). NCBI lineage: Eukaryota > Metazoa > Chordata > Mammalia > Proboscidea > Elephantidae > Elephas > Elephas maximus. Next base: position 83,390,170 of record NC_064819.1, on the reverse strand, counting down.
CTGAGTGAAATTAGTCAGTTGCAAAAGGACAAATATTGTCTAAGACCACAATCATAAGAACTTGAGAATTAGTTTAAACAGAAGAAAACACTCTTTTGTGGTTACGAGAGGGGGAGGAGGGGAGGGTGGGAGGGGGGTATTCACTAGTTAGACAGTAGATAAGAAGTACTTTAGGTGAAGGGAAAGACAACACACAATACAGGAGAGGTCAGCACAAGTGGACTGGACCAAAAGCAAAGAAGTTTCCTGAATAAACCGAATGCTTCAAAGGCCAGCTTAGCAGGGGCGGGGGTTTGGGGACTGTGGCTTCAGTGGACATCTAAGTCAATTGGCATAACAAAATCTATTAACATTCTGCATCCAACTTTGGAGAGTGGCGTCTGGGGTCTTAAACACTAGCAAGCAGCCATCTAAGATGCATCAACTGGTCTCAACCCACCTGGATCAAAGGAGAATGAAGAAAACCAAGACATAAGACACAAGGTAATTACGAGTCCAAGAGACAGAAAGGGCCATGTGAACCACATACTACATCATCCTGAGATGAGAAGAACTAGATGGCACCCAGCTATAACCGGTGACTGCCCTGACAGGGAACACATCAAAGAACCCCTGAGGAAGCAGGAGAGCAGTGGGATGCAGACCCCAAATTCTCATAAAAAGACCAGAATTAATGGTCTGACTGAGACTAGAAGGACCCCAGTGGTCATGGCCCCCAGAAGTTCTATGGGCCCAGGACAGGAACCATTCCTGAAGCCACCTCTTCAGATAGGGATTAGGCTGGACAATGGATTGGAGAGGGATGCTGGCAAGGAGTGAGCTTCTTGGATCAGGTGGACACCTGAGACTATGTTAGTATCCCCTGTCTGGAGGGGAGATGAGAGACTAGAGGCAGTTAGAAGCTAATGAAATGGACGCGAAAAGACAGAGCGGAGGGAGACAGTGGACTGACTCATTAGGGGGAGAGTAATTGGGAGTATATACCAAGCTGTATATGTGTTTTTGTGTGAGAGACTGACTTGATTTTTAAACTTTCACTTAAAGCACAATAAAAATTATTAAAAAAAAAAAAAAGACTTAAAATACTGAAATACGGTAATAAAAATTAAATAATTCCCGAAAGCCTGGACTGTGCTCCAAGACTTCTGGACATTTATATTATCCTTAAATATCCCCCTGTAAATCAACCTCATTCATCCCTCCAGAATGCTCCTTCTTGTTTTCCCAAGGACCTTGCCCACTTTGAAGAAAAGAATGGTAGATATCTAGCCTAAAAGTTTCTTTTTCGCAAGACCTGTATTTCTAGGATCTTGTGTATTCCCTGTGACTTGGTCTTCTGAACTACTGTGCCAAATGTACATTCTATTTTATCACAAAATTGTAAACAGTGTATAAGGCAAAAAAAAAAAAAAAAAAAGAGGCTTTGTGGTAATTGCAGCAGTTTCTCTAGAACTGACAGTGGTTTGCAAACATCTCTCACTCAATAAATAGTTGAGCTCTTTAGTCTTATTGTTTGTAACACTGAGGAAGGAAAAGAAGGTTGGAGGCACGCAGTTCCGACTCTCCTAGTCTTAGACCTTTAGAAAATTTACTTGAGAAAGTGAGTATTGGAGGGTATTTGTTGTCGGGTGACTTGGCGCAGGAAGGAGACATCATTTTGACATAAATTGAGGACGTTTCCAACCCTGGGAAAGGATCTGGTAGTTTTAATGCTTTAGTCTAGCATTCTCCCAATTCATCCCTGTCTTTCACACCTTTACTTTCATGGGCGCTAATGATTTTTTCAACCTTCTATTTGGAAAGGATTCCTTGAGAAATGTCCTTCCCTATTTCCTGGGTCAGAGGATTTTGGGAAAGATGTGCCTTCATGTATAGTGATTGATCCTAAATATTACTGCCAGCTGAGGCTGATGTGGGGAGTCAGACCGGGAATGGGTAGAAGGAATAAGTGGGTAGGTCCTCAGCCTTCTGTCTTTTAATTGACAGAGGCCCAACTGAGAACACAAAAGGGTCTGTTATCGAAGATGCTTAATAGATTGTCCGAGGATGTCTTTAATTTCTCTCAATTCTTCTATTTTTTTTTGTTCCTCAGTAACCACAAAATAGAGCACAAGTGAGCCTGTTCCTTCTGGTCTTGCGTGTTCTGATGCAACCAGATTGGGAGGTCCAGTGGGATTTGAAACAGTGGAGCATTTCTCTGGCCAAGATTCAGATCTGCAAAGACTTCTTAGAAATGCGGGGTAATATTTCAAAGTGGATCTTCATGACCTTCCTGTAGTGAGACAGGTGTAGTTCAAAGGGAGTGTGTCCTTTCCTTGAGGAGGTTGGAAACCATACAACTCATCTGCTGTTTATAGTTCCCAACATTTCTGTTCTTTTCTCCTTTGGGAAACACGTTTTGTGAATTCATATGGAAATACACAAATTATTCAGTACATTGCCTTTAAATGGTTCCCCGTTTCTACTCTGAAGCAAGGACAGCACCACATTAAGGTGCTCAGTAATCCTCTGTACCTCTTTCCAGTGTCATCGAACAGCAAGACGGAAAACGAAGGACTGAAGGAGGAGAAAAAGAACAGACTCCTGCATTCATTTGGAATTCCATTAGTTTTCTGAGCAGCATTTGGAGCATGGAACAGCCAGAGGTTACCAGGTACAGAAGCTTCTTCCCGTTTTCACTATTTCTCTCCTTCCTCACCTGCCTCCTCTACAAACCCATCAAAGGTTCCCAATAATTGGATCGCATTTTTCAGACATGGGTGGCAACAGAGCCCGTATAATTTTGGGAGAGTGAGTAGATAATATTGAATGAGATTCAGTATTTAAAAATACACGAGCCTTGTAAGTAAAAAGGTAAAACAGAACTTTGAAAGGATTACTGAAAATCCTCTCCGCAAATAGCTGAAATAGCTTGGCTGGGAGAGTGTCAGCCTGAGGAATCTACAGTCCCTTGTTCAATCCTGAGTTTTGGCAGTTTTGTTGAACTTTGCATAATTATTACCATCCCTTTTCTTATATAACAATTGCATCCCAGCTTGGAGATTGTAATAGAAGTAAGAGTGGTAAATCCATGCAGCCGAGAATTTTTTTTTAATATACATACATGTATGTATTCCTATGTATGTCACTATCTACATGTATATATTCCTATATATGTCATTATACTAGTTACTGATTTTAGCAAATTCAACCAGGTTGTATACATATATATTTTTATCATCCTCTCCTTTATTTCCATATTGATATGGTATCCCATGAAGTGTTGAATATTTTATTTAAAATTAAAAGGAAAAACTCCAGGAGCCCTGGTGGCACAATGGTTACCAGCTAGGCTGCTAACCTAAAGGTCTCTGGTTCAATCTATCTAGCTGCTCTGCAGGAGGAGGACCTGGAGAACTGCTCCTGTAAATATTGCAGCCTAGAAAACCCTATGGGATGGTTCTACTACAGAAATTGTGGGGTAAGAAATTCTAATATACTACATGATGGTGCACTTATAAAGTGCTTGGCTACTAACACAAAGATCAGTAGTTTGAACCCACCAGTTGCTCACAGGGAGAGAGACATGGCAGTCAGGTTCCATAATGATTACAGCTGCGGAGACTCTATAGGGGCAAGTGTATCCTGTATTATAGGGGAAACCCTAGGACGCAGTTCTACCCTGTCCTACAGAGTCCCTGTGATTCGGGATCGACTTAGAAGAAATGCTTTTTGGTTGTACTTAGGATTCTTTTCTGCTTTCATGTTATGTATGGGGAGGTGGGGGAGAAGGGATGGTTTTAATTGCAAGAAATGTTTAAAGTCCTGTAGAAAAAGAATCACCATACTGTATGAGTGTACAAATGTGGGTGTGGTGTATGCAAGAAAAATTTTGTAATAAAAAAACTTAGGTTTGAATCCTGGGTCCACTGCATTATTAAACTGCTACAATAAGGAAATTTGTTGAACATCTTTGAATTTTTAAACAATTTTAAGAGCATCTTGAATTTTCTTGCTGATAACAGCCCTACAGCCTTACACCCCTGTTTCAAATTTCCAAATTATTTTTGTTTGAGGAAAGAACAAAAATAAACATTTCTATATGAAAAATTCTGCTGAACATTTAATAAGGAAACTAGAATTCTGAACAATGAAAGCAAATGGCAGTGGAGTCATCAAGACTCATGTATAAATAGTCCATATTTCCCACTCTAACATCAACCTCTTTCTTGTCATTCTTTATCAGGAATAACAGGTAATGTGCTTTCTTCTTCTTCTTCTACTTTTCAGTGTTTTGCTTACACAGTCGGTATCTGTTTTCCACTGGAAACTACTGGGACACTGTCAGGAGAAAATAACCTACAGTGTTCCAACCTCAGAAACTACATCAAGCTGCAAAAGGAAAATTGGTACAAAGTGAGAAGCAACATGAGGATAGGGACGTTGACTGTACAGAGATTGGGGAGCAGATACTTTATCCATTAGGTCATACAGCCCATCTCAGCTCAGACGGTTGCATTTTATTTAAGAAATACTTGATTGGACAGAGTATCATAGAGTGTTTTATTGCCTAAATAAGCAAGGATTCTTTTACATTGTATTGAGGTGGGAGACGCAGGGCAATTACCAAAATGTAGTTAGCCTTCATTCATTATCTTAAAAATGAGGCCAATGACTGCTGTGTAAAACCAGATGCTCTAAAGATTGAAGGAGATCATGCATGTGACCACATTTCCATGTCCATGTGAGATATGAAACATATATGTGGGTAGGTCCTACTCTGTCCTCTCTGCCTAGTGGTTCTCCCAGGACAACACCTACTCAGGTACCATCTTCTCTAGCCAGTGCTGTCTAACAGAAATATAATGCAAGCCATAAATGAGGGACACTTATGCCATTTCCAATTTTCCAGGAGCCACATTAAACGACTAAAAATAAGCATATGAATCTAATTTTAACAATATACTTTATTGAACTGATGTATCCAAAACATTATCAAGCAATCGATTAAAAATTAATGACTTCTGGTTTCCAGTCTGGCATGTAAAGAACTTGGAAATCATCTCTCCCATCCTCAAGACAAGAAAAAAGTGGCAAAATTAACAGCTCTTTATGGATATTTTTATGGATACATCAGAGAATTGAGATCAAACCAACAACTTGAAAATGAGAAACGAACAGGCTGATACAGAGAATCGCTGCTTACTAGGTGTCGAAATGGTCACTGCAGCTGGTACCAGAGTTAGAATTGTTTATTGCTGGAGACGGAGAGTAGACTCGCTTAAGAGAGAAAAACTCCTGGAGGCCCAGCTTTAGGGGGCGCCTCAGACTTTTGTGAGTTTTACCTTGAGTTGCATCACCACATTCTCACTGACCTTCAGAGAAAAATCTCCTGGTCTTCCTGCAAAGGGAGCCGGAAAAGTTAGGACTTTAAAATAGTGTTCTGTTCTTCACAATGGCCTGTCCTCAAGGGAAAATACTTTATCAGAGCCTTACCGATATGAAACGAAGTGGCTCGTTGGTCTAGGGGTATGATTCTCGCTTAGGGTGCGAGAGGTCCCGGGTTCAAATCCCGGACGAGCCCATTTTGGAACGCTGGTGGCGTAGTGATGAAGTGTTATAACTGCTAACCAAGAAGTCGGCAGTTGGAATTCTCCAGGCGCTCCTTGGAAACCATCGGGCGGTTCTACTCTGTCCAGTAGGGTCGCTATGAGTCGGAATCGACTGGACGGCAGTGGGTTTTGTTTGGTTTTTGGGTTTATAGCGCCACTATGAGTCGGAATTCACTCGACCGCAACTTTTTTTTCTTTTGAAGGCATACAGATTTCGTTGCAGTATTTTCCATACCACTCGGGCACACATAGAAAGTAAAAACATAACTCGTCCATTCACAAGCTGTGTGAGACTGTACATCCCCTAAGGAGACTGTCATAACGGAAGGAAGATTTTCGGAAAGGGGAGAAATGAAGAACCGGATCCCAACGGAATCACTTGAAACACCCGAAATAAAAGCATGCACATTAACAGGTGGTTCACCGCGGCTCCCAGTTGTACTATTATTAAAGAGACCGAAAGGCAGAAAAGGGGCTGGGGGAAGGGTCCCGCGGGCAGTTTCCTCTCACATTGTGTTTTCTGGGCCAAAGGACGGAGCAAAAGCAGAGAAGCCCATCACATGCCCACCGATTTCTTACCGGTGCTCGCTCTAAAAATTACAGATGGACTGCTGTAGATCCCCAGTCTTTTTAGGCGAGCTAGTGGCTTGGACGTTGGGTAAGGTAACGAAGACTGTCAGGGAGCTTTGCTAAAAAGAAAGTAGAGGAAATAACTAAAATCAACACATCCCCAAATGATATTTCATAATATCAATTTTCTTGTATTTCTCACGCACTCCATTTTCCTCCTTATTTTTAATCTTTCAATAAAACATTACTGGAAACCTCAGTTAACATCAAAAGGAGGCAGGCGCATGTGAAGAAGCAGCGAAAGTTTTCTTCTGTCAAAAAGGAAAATGGATCCAGGTAGTTTAGGACTTAAGCTGTACTTGAGCTGAAAGGAATCGCACTTACCACCGCCTTTTTTTTTTTTTTTTTTACCTTGTCGTTAGTAATATGTCCTACGTACAATGTTGCTTATGTTATATTCTCATGCAAACCCCGAAAAGAAAGAACAAATTTATAAAAATTTTGAAAATAAAAGGGAAAAATAACGAAAAGAAACAAAAAAAAAGATAATCGACTTACATAAGAATTGACTTGGGACACCGTCCTTAGTGGGGGACTACTACAAACAAAAGCTGAGTGGATCACAAGTATGCTGAATGCTTTCCTTGTAAAGAGCAGCCACTGCCTTATCACATCTGCTTTATGTGACCAGCAAACCTCTATGAATTTCCAGTCCACTGCTAGTAACTTTCTAATGTTTTATGGTTTCAAATCTGTCTCTACGTCTGTATGTATTCCTGTTGAGTCAAAGCGTCTTTAGGAAGACACAGAATTTGATGGTTGCTCACAGCACTCCCATCTTTGATATCCTTCTCAATTTTCCTTTCTAAGAAAATATCCATAGGAGGTACTCAGGAGAGAGACAGTCTGGCTTCCAAGTCTGACTGGCCTCTGGTTGGTTGTGTTCCTGGGGTCAATTATTTGTTTTAGGGTGAATTTTATCAACGGAGGTAATGTAGTCATTTCATGTGTTAGCTCTTTTCTTCCTGTTATCCACTTGCTCTCTACAGGCACTTTAAGAAAACAGTAGGAAAAAGTGAGAGCTGCATGTGGGGAGAGTAATACTGGCTTCATAAAATGAATTAGAAGTATTCCCTCCTTTTCTATTTTCTGGAAATGATTGTGCATAGTTTGTGTTAACTCTTTAAATATTTGTTGGAATATTCTAATTAATTTTTCTGGTCCTGGTGACATTTTTTTGGGTGGAGTTTTAAAATTACTAAATCAAGTATCCTTAATACAATACTATTGAAAATACATATTCACACTGCGTAAGTAGTGGCAGTTTGAGATTTTTGAGGAATTGGTCCATTTCCATTAAGTTGTGAAATTTATGTCTGTAGCATTGTTTATAGTATTGCCTTATTATTCTTTTGTGTGTACAGCCTATAATGATATCCCTGTTTGATTTCTGATTCTGATACTTTGTGTTTTCCTCCTGTTTTTTTTTGGTTAGTTTGTTTTTGTCAGTCTTGCTAGAGGTTTCTTAATTACATTCATCTTTTCAAAGGACCAACTTATTCTTTCATTGATTTTCTCCATTTTATTTATTTTCAATTTAATTTATTTCTGTTCTTGTTTTTAGTGTTTCCTTCCTTCTGCTTGACTTGTTTATTTTGCTCTTCTCTCTCTGTCTCTGTAAAGATTACAGCGGTGGAGACTCTAAAGGGGCATTGTACCCTATCTTATAGGGAAAACCCTATGAGGCAGTTCTGTCCTCAAGGGAAACTATTTTATCACAGCCTAACCAACAAGGATTTTAACCAACAAGGATTTTATCAGATCCTAACCCAGGTAGAAGATGGAATCTATCCAACCACAGCCCACTCCAGCCTGTCACATGCAGCATGCAGCAAGGGCAATATCCAATTAAGTCCCCTCTAGCCTTGGAGGTGGGGGAGAGTTCTGTAAATGAAAAGGCTAAGCAATACTTTGAAGGTATATCTAAAAATCATGCTCAAAGCAGCAGAAATAGCTCAGTTGAGAGAACCTTAGCCTGAAGATCTAAAGGTCCCTTGCAATCCCGGGTTTCAGCAGATTTGTTTTCGGGTACATAATTATCCTTTTTTTTTTTTTTTTAATGTAAGAATTTTATTCCAAGTCTTTGGGATTGTACTCGAACTGAAGTGTAGAACACCTTTAACAAAAGCCTCCCCAGCTGGGGGATGTAGCTCAGTGGTAGAGCACATGCTTTGCATACAGGAGGTGCATGGTTCGATCCCTGGCATCTTCAGAATTTTTCTCTGTCCCAACACTATTTAAACCCACTGTTTAAGGTATGGAGCCCTGGGGTAGTACAGTAGTTAAGAAGTTGGCTGCTAAGCAGAATGCCACTGTCAGCCTCTTGGAAACACTATGACGGCAATTCTGTCATTATCCTATGGTGTCACTATGAGTCGGAATCCACTCGACCGCAACCTCTTTTTTTTGAAGGCATACAGATTTAGTTCTCCTGGTATTTTCCATGCCATTCCTGAACACATAGAAAGCAAAAACAACCCTGTGGCTTGCCTTGAATACTCCTCCATTCACAAGCTATGAGCCTGTACATCCCTAAGGTGACTGTGACAAAGGAAGGAAGACTTTCAGAAAGGGGAGAAACGAAGAACCGGATTCCAACGGAATCACTCGAATCAAAAAGGTGCACATTAAGAGGTGGTTCTTGGCTCCCAATTTGTACTGTTTTTAAAGAGACAGAAAGACAGAAAAAGGGGTGGTGGAAGGTCCCCGCGGACAGTTCTCTTTAGTGTCTTGTGTTTTCTGGGCCAATGGACCGAGTGGAAGCAGTAAAGCCCATCATATGCCCACCAATTTCTCTACTGGTGCTCGGGCAAGACAGAGAATGGACAGCTGCCTATTCAGAGTCTTTTTAGAGAAGTGACTGACTTGGATATTGGACAAGGGAAGGAAGCTTGTAAGGAACTTAGGAGCCTTCCTAAAATGGAAATAGAAGAAATAGGTAGAATCAACGCATTCCCAATTGATATTCCATAATACCAGTTTTCCTATATTTCCTCACTCCATTTTCCTCCTTATTTAAGTCTTTAATTAAAAACATTTACTGGAAACCTCGGTTAACATCAAAAGGAGGTAGGCATATGTGAAGAAGCAGGGAAAGGTTTTTCTGTTGTTGTAGGGGGCAAAACATCACAAAGTTTAGTAAAGCAAAAAGAAAGCAGTATTCAGCATATATTCAAAAAGACAAAACTTGAGAAGCAGAACAACATGCTGCCAGAGCTAATGTCTGCCTAAGTCCAAGGAAATATTACAGAGTAAGCAAGAATGGGAAGACGGACAAGCACGATTCCCAGCCGTGTCTGCCCTAGTCCAGAGAATATCACAGAATAAACAAGAATGGGAAAATGGGCAAGCATGCTGCTGCAGCCCTGTCTCTCCAAAGTCTAAGGAGGGTTACACAGTCATCAGTATATATGAACATTACAAATGGCTGAAACCATTGAAAGTTTCACCTTTTCACGGTAGAAACTGTCATCCTACATTTTGAATTATATTTCTTGATGATGGCTGGTACAGGTTTCAGTAACGGCAGTCAGGAGGGTCTTCATTGATGCAACAAATTTCTATTCACTATATGTTAACAGAAAAAGATAAGAGTGGAAAGTGCTCTGTGTTCCGGCTTACGTGAAAGTTTCCCTAAAAGATATTTTCCAAGATTATTCTATATATTGTCTTTATCTCAGGGTCCAATTGATGTGTCCTTGTGAGCTCCTGTGAGCCCAACTCCAGCTGGGTCACATTCTCTATGTTCAAGGACAGGGAATAATGATTGCAATATTATTTCCTAAATCATTCCCTCCTTTTGATGGGAGATTGGAGATAACACATCAATGATCAATACCTGGACTTAGTCGAGCTCCTAGATGGCGGCCATGGCAGGTTCTTTAAACTCATAGTGCTGGTTTTCCACCAGATACCATCTGGTTCTTCACCAGGATCCTAAAAGCGATGTTCTCATCTATCGATCTTCTCATCAACCGCATTGCCAAAGTGAGCAAACTCAATGTACCTCGACATTTTAGCCTGAGGCCTTCTTTTGCCTTTTAGGTGTGTAAGGCAATAGAAGATAAGCGTTATTATGCCTAATACTTTTAGGATGTAGACTAAGAATATTACTTGTAGTAGTGCAAATAAAACTGGTGTTTGTAAGGGTGTTACAGTATGCAACCAAGTAGCTTGCTTTCCAATTCTATTTGTATATCCTGTTCCTCTCCTGTGTTATTTATCTAAATGCAACAAGAGGTATTTGCTACAGCACATATTACACTTTCTTGGACCAATAAAAAAAAATCTAAGTCTATTTTGTTATCTCATGCCACCTTGGCTTAATGAGGCCCGAGATCACTGTTTTGCTTCCATCCCACTAACAATTTTGCCTGTTATTTGCCCATAGTGATTGATAAATTTCTTAAAGATTTCTCCAGTTCAAATACACCATAAATAGGAATTAAATTTACCAACCATACCCTGAGTGTTGGACCAATGGGCTTTCTTCTGACTCTCATTTTACAAAGGATAAAAAATTAACGTTAACTTTCTAGTATTTACTTTGAATATCTGCAGATAATCCTAAAGTTCCCAAAGTGCATTGCCCACACATTCACCAGGAATCTGAATAAGAGATTGCCCATGTAAATTCACTATTAGCTAGAAAGGAATCATCTAAATTAGTATAGCTGGATCCACCACACAAAAATATATATCTATAAAGGGCACTCAAAGTTTGTCTAGAGAAAACAGAAGGTATAGAAAAATTTACATGTGACAAACAGGTTTCTATTAAAGAATATATGGTTAGCAAGATAATAGAGGGTGGAGTTCTCCTTTGGAGGTCTCCAGTTAATCTGTCTAAAATGTACTCATTGTTTTCCCTGAGGGCAAGCTGTCTCTCCTTGGTTTACCTATTAACAGTCATGGGTCACTTACTAAGAAGCAGAAATGGAGTCTAAGACAAAATGAAGTCTGAGCCATGAGGTCGACCTCCTCTGAGAATCTGATTTCTTTAAGTTACACAATTTTCTGTATAGCAAGAGGGTAAGAGTTTGATTATAAGCATTAGACAGGTATTTCATACAACATTGTCTTGAAGACTGATTAAACTGATTACTGATCTACCCTAAGCATAACTCTATTTACTGATCTTTGGAGTCAGCTTCTCAAAACAAACTGAATTCTTCAAAAAGAAAGCACAACGCCCAGAGCAAAATGGTCTTGCTAGTTTATCTGGACAATTGTTTGACTCAATGTGGTTTCAGGAATCAGTTTCTTTTTTTTCTCAAGGCTTGAGGTTTAAGAAGGACACCCAAAGGCGATGGCCTATATAGGTTGCCCCAACCTCTATGAACGCAAGAAATCTGGATTCCAGGAGAATTATATACAGTCTTTCATGGTTCCCTCCTTTGGATCATGATGTTGTTATAGAATCTTTGATCAAAAATATTCAATAAATGATAGTTGGGCGCTCTCTGGTTTTTAAGATCCCAGGTACTATACAGCAAATCAGGAGGTAGAACAGAAACACTAACACTAGGCCAATTGTCTGAAATAATCAGTGAACGAAACCATGACCCTAAGATCTTTGATCCACAGAAACAAATCTCATGAGGTGTTCATTTATGCGCAAGCAGCATCAGTAACTAGTTTTCTTGTGCCTCTGTAGCAACCACATTCTGCAAAACCTATGATTGTGTTGTAATATACATACAGCAACATTTATCTATTAAGGCACAAACTCCCTTGAGAGAGCTAATAGAAAATCTAATGCTATTCTAATTTGTGACATCATAGCTCAAATTTCAGACACTTTTCTGGTTATGATATTTACAACTTTGCTAAGTTTACCAACAGGAACTTCTAATTCAAGAGTTAAAATAACTAAACTCATTAGGTAGAAAATTTAGGAGAAAAGAGGAAAATGGTTTCTTAGATGTAGAAAGTAGGACTGTAAAGTATTATTTCCAGAAAGAAAGGCCTTAAAACATCAGAAATGTTCTCACATAAAACCCATAGTATCGTTTCGTTTACTCAGTCTTATGTTGTTAATTTCCGTTGCAAGTGACTCTAGATCGACCACAGTCTGTAAAATCATCAGCTTCTTAGAGTTCTGGAAATCTTGACTGAGTCTAGTTACAGTCTTTTTTACAAGTTCAATATAATCCATCTTTTTTGTTGAGATGTTCTGGTCAAATATTTTCAGAAAATCAGCAAAGTAAAAACTTATCTGCAGATGAGAAAATATGACCATGATTAATTTATAAACATAACTCTTGATAGTGAAAGACCTGATAGAAATTAATTACAAGCATAGTGTAAAGGCCAAAGCAGTTAAAAAAGCTTCAGATAAAAATTTTTTCTAAATACACCCATTAACTGTATTTTTAAAGAACTTCAGGTGTAACACATAATAATCTTGAGACATAAAACCATATAGTCAGGTTATACTAAGAATATACCAAGATTATCAAGTCTGTAAATACCTGAATAGTAATATTCAGGAATAAATAGTAATAAAAAATAACTTGAAAGGTAAATGATTTGAATTCTCCAGTAAAACGCTTGACTTTGAGGATGTTAGATTTAAAAAACAAAGTTTGAAATGAAGAAATAATAAAATTATGACATAATATTATTCATTTGTTGTCTAAGATTAGACAAAAACACAAGAGGAAATACTAAGATATAAATTTTAACCCAAAGAGAAAGAATCGGCACGTCTCTTGATTTTAACAACATGTTCTATGCAATTTATAACATCTTAAATAAACCTTTTTAACACTTTTCCTTTATAAAAATTTTGTGGCTTTCCATGAAGTTTCAAACTTGTCAGGAGTTTATCATAAGTTACTATGAAATAATAATTTAGTTATTTACACAAAGATCTCAAAATAAAAACCTTAGCTTTTTTTTTCCCCTAAAGCCACGTAGCTTGTTTTCTGACTCAGAAATCTTCTTCTAGTTAGAGACAGAACCTTTGTTTTAGAGCCAGATTACACTAATAAGTTAACTCTTTAACTCAGAAATCAAGGAAAATTTTATTTTAACAGCAAGAAAACTAATTCTTTGTTTTATATGCTATAAAAGCTCCTAAAACCTCATAAATTAAACCATTACACTTTAGACAGACAGATAAAACTTTTGACCAAATGAAATAAATTTCTTTTTAATAAACTTCTTCAAGGTTGTCTTTGTTGTGTATCTCTTATAGTATATCCCTTAAAATGGCAAAAATAAACTCACTCATTAGCTGACCCAAATATACACACACACACAAATATATATACATCCTTTCTCTTGTGGTATAAAAAGCAAAAGTATATAAGCTTAAATTATGACAGTATCTATTAATTCAACATCACTAAGTTACCTAAAAGGTCTTAGAAATTATTTTAAGCCTGTACATCATAAAACATAACTAGTTGAAATAAAGTTTCTTTAAATATTCCAAGTTTTCATTTGACTTTTACAATTTTTCATATTTTCCCAATCTAATTTAATCAACTGGCTTTGTTCCCAGGCCATTTAAGGTATGTTTCATTGTGATTTCTATTTGACCTTGGTGGCTGAGGGCTAGGGGCAGAGGAGAGAATCATCTCAATTCATTTACCTATGTTTAAGTCGACCTACACATTTTGAAAGGCAAAAGTAACTAATTTCTTTCTCTTTTGCTGTTCTGGAACTGTTACTTTTAGTTTAAGACAAAACTATCCTTCTTCTTTAACTAAAACACATTTCATATAACATCTAGCTTAAATTACTTAGAAAGATTTTGCTCCTAAGACTGACATACAGAACATAAAGGTCTTGGTGTACTTTTCAAACAGACCAGTTTATATCAAAGTTTCTCTAAGTAACTACTAAAAGCCTCAATCATAAGATGGACACATGATGCAGGTTTTCTGAACAAGGAAGGAATTGAGGTTCGAAGACAGCCTTAAAAAAAACCAATAATTCTTAGCTATAACCTCTAATCTGATACAAGACAGAAACTTAGACACAACACTCTAGACCAGAAGCAAACTCTTAGAACAAAAGGAGACAGAAAAATCACATGAACTCACTGAACAATACCACACAAAACAAGGATATGGGGATCCTAGTTTCTAAAAGTATATGCAGTAATTTTTGGTAAGATCGACGCAATTCAACGGAGAAAACAGGTTCTAGATAAAACCTATTAACTTGCCAGAGCTTCAGATGGAGGAATATTAGAACTTTGGACAAAACCTGAGCATCAAGCATAAGTTCTCTAAAGAGGAAAGAAAAGACAACACAAACGAAAGGTCATTTTCCCAAAATGATCACTGAAATTCCAAATTACTTCTGGTATACTCAGTTTATAGCATTTTTCAGTATGAACCCCAAACCAGTGTTTCAGTAGCTGCGGGGAAATTACAAGCTCATTTATCCAAGATATTAAGCTCTAGGGTCCAAGCTTTTGGTTTCCTTTTTTGGATTTTCGTTCATTCTGCTGGCTAGAAACCTATTCTCTAATTTTAAACCTTGAATACACTAGTTCTTCCAATTGGAAAGTACTTTGAAGCTACTGATGATTTTAATTTTAACATTGTGATTTTTTAATTGAGAAATGATCTCATAAAAAAGGTACAGAACTACCACTTTTCCCTCCAAACTTCATAACACAGGTCAGGAGCTGCCACCTCCCCTTGAGAATTTGGCAAAACAGGTCAGGAGCTCCCACCTCCCCCTGAAGATCTGGCAAAACAGATCACTATTTTCCAGGTTTTCTGAGTCACAAAAAGGCCCAAACGTTGTGGCTTATGGTGATCCAGAGCTACCTCTTTAATGTTTCAAACACCCGAATCCGGACCTAAATTGCAGTTTACCTAAAGAGTTACCAAGTACCACTCTTAGCCAAATGATCAAGCAAAAACCTAAGAAAGATTCTCCTCAATCAACCAACCAGATTTCTAAACAAATATGCTGAACAAAGCTGAAGAAAACATGAGATCGAGAACAAAAAAGAAGCAAAGGCTCATTTTCCAAGAGCAGTCATTCTGTCAGTGCGGAAGGGAAGTCGAGTGGGCACATGTGGGTCCAGAAAATAGGACCTCTCTTTTTGTTGGCTTCTACTCCACAGTCCATGTGTCCTCGAGTTCGACAGGATTGTAGCTCCAGAAACTCTTGACGACTACGCCATTAACTGTTGCAGGGAAAAAACATCACAAAGTTTAGTAAAGCAAAAAGAAAGTTTTATTCGGCATATAATCAAAAAGACAAAAGTTGAGAAGTGGACAAGCATGCTGCCAGAGCTAATGTCTGCCCAAGTCCAAGGAAATACTTTTTTTTTAAGCAAGAATGGGAAAACAGACCAGCACGTTTCGCAGCCACATCTGCACAAGCCCAGAGAGTATTACAGAATAAACAAGAATGGGAAAACAGACAAGCATGCTGCCACAGACATGTCTGTCGGAGTCCAAGGAAGGTTACAGAGTCATCAGTATATATTAACATTACAAATGGCCAAAACCGTTGAAAGCTTCACCTTTTCACAGATTGGCTAGAAACTGTCATCCTACATTTTGAATTGTATTTCTTGACAATGATTGGTACAGGTTTCAGTAACGACAGTCTTCATTGGTCCAACAAATTTCTATTCACTGTACGTTGACAGAAAAAGATAAGAGTGGAAAGTTTTGTGTTCTGGCTTTTGTGAAGGTTCCCTAAAAGATATTTTCCAAGACTTTCTATCTATTGTCTATCTCAGGGCCCAATTGATGTGTCCTTGTGAGTCCTGTGAGCTCCTGTGAGCCCATCTCCAGCTGGGTCACACTCTCTACTCTCAAGGAGAGGGAACAATGATTCCAGTAGTATTTCCTAAATCACTGTCAAAATGGAAAATAGATCCAGGTCCTTTAAGACTTAGGTCTTATTTGAGCTACAATGAACCACAATGACCACCCCCATTTTGTACATGTTATCGTTAATAATATGTCCTAAATACAATGTTGCTTATGTTATCTTTCTCAGGCGAACCCCACAAAATAAATAAAGATCAAATTTACAAAAATATTGACAATAAAAGGCAACAGTAATGTAAACTAAAAAAAAAAGAGAGATATTAAAATTACTTAAGAATTGACTTGGGACATCATCGTTAGTAGGGGACTACTGAGACAGATAGGGTTAACCGTACTGGCAGCTGAACAAAAGAGGTGCTAAAAGATTATCATCTAGAGGTTGGGTAAACAGGAACCCACCCTGTCAACATGAGATAAGATTGAAACAACCCATGATTTTCTATCTCCTTAGTGTTTTTCTAGTCTCCTCAACTTTTCCAGGCTCCGCATGCATAGAAAAGCCAAGCGTTCTGTTTAACCTCCATCAGCCCTCCAAAGATGGCGATGTAGCGCTGAACATCAAGTGGACTTGCGCTATATCCCATTATAAGGGATGCCAAGGGCTGTCAAGCGGACTCCATCTTGAATATCAGCGGGTTCCATCATAGATTCCAGATGCCTGAGCAACCCAATGAGCATACATCGCCATTCTGAGAAGTACCCGCCCCTTGAAAGAAGCTCACTAAATATGCATTACTCTCTTGTCTCCACAAACCCATATAAGCCCTAATCTTGCTTTCCTGTTCAAGTCAGTCTTTGGGAGAGGCCTAGATCCCCACTGACTCCTTTTGCTTGACTCAAGCAAAAGAAAGCTTGCTGAAGCTAAAGTTTGTATTTGTGTGTATTCTTACTCGGGAAAATACAAGGATTCTTTGTGTCAGATTGGCAATTGGTAACACAACTACAAGTAAAAGGTGAGTGGATCACAGGTGGTGGCATAATGGTTAAGAGCTATGGCTGCGAACCAAAAGGTGGGCAGTTTGAATCCACCAGGAGCTCCTTGGAAACCCTATAGAGCAGTTCTACTCTGTCCTACAGGGTCCCTAGGAGGCGGAATCAAATCCTTGCCAGCAAACTTTCTTGTTTATGTTTTTTGGATCGCGGGTATGCTGTATGCTTCCTTCACAGAAAGATACGCTGCCTCTGTTCCTTCATGGTCAATCTGATCACATCAGCCTTGTAGGACCAGGAAAATTCTAGGGGTTTCTGGTCCACTGATTGCACCTTTTGAAGATTTCTAATGCTTAATGGTTTCAAAACTATCTCTAACATTGTTCATATTTCCTTCAATCAAAGGTCTTTGGGAAGACAGAATTAGATGTTTGTCCCAGCCTTCAAATCTGACCCTCTATCAAGCTGTGATGCCTTTACTTTTCCATTTTCTTCTCCAACACAAATACCCATAGCAGGTACTCAGGGGAGAGACGATCTGGCTTGTAACTCTAACTGGCTCCATGTTGGCTGTGTTTCTGAAGTCAAATATTTATGTTTTAGATTACATTCTATGGACAGATGCAATGCTGTTATTCCATGTATTTGCTTTTTTTTTTTTTTTTTTTCTGTTATCCACATGTTCTCTCTAGGCCCTTTAAGCAAACAGTAGTATGTTTGCCACAGTCAATACTGCACAGGGGAGTAAGGAATGGGGAGAAATTAGGGTGCTGTGAGTAGAATCCCAAATTCAAGGCCTAACCTTAGATCCACTGAATCTGTGGTTCAAGCCCTCCAAGTATACTGATGCTAAAACTTGAGAAGTACTACTCTACATTTGAGAAGGAAATGCTAAGGGCCAGGTGTGTGCTGAGGAGTAAGAGTGACTCCTGGGGTGTGCTGTCCATTCTCAAGCCATAGTTGTATTTGCCTTACATGGAGAGTTTCTCATCTTTTGAACACCTCCAATAGTTAAGGTGACTTTGGAGGTCACACAATACATAGCTTATTTTTTCTGGATGAATTCACAAAGAAGCAAAGTGATGCTCTCTAGTGAAAATGAGACAGATAGGGTTTACTGTGTCAGTGGCTGAACAAAGCAACTGTTAAAAGATTACCACCTAGAAGTTGGGTAAACAGGAACCTGTCTTGTCAACATGAGATAAGATTGAAACAAGCCATGAATTACTATCTCCATCTTAGCATTTTTTTCTAGTCCTCTCCTCCTTTATAGACTCCACTTGAGAAGAACAAAGTGTGACCACTGTTTGGCCTTCCTTAGCACTCCAAAGATGGCAATCAAGTGCCCTTGTGGTATGTCCCATAATAAGTCATGTCAAGGGCTGCACAGAGGACTCCATTTTGAATATCAGGGGATTCTATCTTGGATTCCAGATGCTCCTGCAACCTAATTAGCATACACTGCCATTCTGAGAAATACCTGCCCCTTGAAAGAAGCCCACTTAATATTCATTACTCTATTGTCTCCACCAAACCCCTAAAAGCCCTAGCCTTGCTTCCCTTTTTGAGCCAGTCTTTTGGAAAGGCTTATATCCTTGCTGACTCCTTTTGCTTGACTCAAGCAAAATAAAGCTTGCTGAGGTTAAAGTTTGTCTTTTGTGTGTATTGTTACTTGGGAAAAGAGAAGGACCCTTTGTGTCAGATTGGTGACTGGTAACAAAAATACCTGCAGTTCGGTCAAGGTATTTGGGTGTCTATTATAGACTGAACTGCGTCCTCCTAAAATATGTGTCATAAATCCCAACCTCTATGCCTGTGGTTACAATCACATTTGGAAATGGGTAGTTTTTGTTGTGTTCATGAGGAAGGATTAGCGTTGGGTGCCTTGAGTCAATCATTTACTAGATATAAAAGGGGCAATTCAGCCAGCAAAGATGGGAGAAGATACACACCATGCCACATGGAGATCTGCAACGAACCAGGAAAGAAAGGCTGAAGAGAAAAGGAATTTCCCCCAGAGCTGACAAGAGGAAGCCATCCTCTAGAGCTAGGGTCCTGAATTTGAACTTATAGCCTCTGTTTATTAATACTGTTCACGTCCGGTATTGCTGTTATAGCAGTACTAGGTAAGTAGGACAGCGCAGTGGCCCGCAACTCAAAATCCAAGCGAAAAGAGACTGCAAGTTTCAAAACAGAGACTGTACTCTTTATAAAAAATTTTTATTGTGCTTTAAGTGAAAGTTTACAAGTCAAGTCAGTCTCTCACACAAAAACTTATATACACCTTGCTACGTATGCCCAATTGCTCTCTCCCTAATGTGACAGCCTGCTCCCTCCCTCCACTCTCTCTTTGTGTGTCCATTTCCTGAGACTGTAATGGTGATCTTTGTCCTCACAGAAAGATTTGGAACCCTGGACCCGGCTGCCTCTCCAGACACAACCATGTGATTAGGCCAATCTTCTGGTCTTGGACCAAGTTGTTAAGCCTATAACATGAGGGAATTGTGATTTAAAATCTTCTTGGCATTAAGTAGGCTTATGGTCTGAAAGACACTGCTTTGTGGCTAATAGACCATTCCTCTTCCTCCCTGGAGGAAATCATGCCACTACCCACTTTCTTCATTGCCCTCCCACGTGCATTCTTCTTTCCTAAGCCAGTGCTTTATTTCTGTTTGACTCTTGTAAGGGATTCTTGTTTTATGGCAACCTTGGCTTTCCTGATTCTTCACTCTTCCAAGAACCAGATGTAAGCAGTATAGAAGTCCACTGTAAAAGTATAGGTGATCTGTGTTCTAGGGTAAAAACACCACAAGTTTAGTAAAGCAAAAAGAATGTTTTATTTGCCATATATTCAAAGAGACAAAAGTAGGAAATGGACAAGCATGCCGCCAGATCCATGTGTATCCAACTCCAAGGAATATTATAGAATAGACAAAAGCAGAAAAATGGACAAAATGTGCTGCCACAGACATGTCTGTTCGAGTCCAAGGAATGTTCCACAATGACCAGTGCATATTAACATTACCAAATGGGAAAACCAAAAATTCACCCACACTTTAAAATGATTGAACCCACCCTACTCCAACAAATTCTTCATGACAATCTCTTTTGCATGCTGTGCGCACAGCTTTTAAATCATTGAAAAGACTTCCAGTCTTTTTTCACTAAAGGAAAGCTAAATAAGACCCATATGCAACCTGTTTTGACTTACCTACAAATTCGACTTACAGACACCGTCAAGAAGCGATCTATTTCATAACCTGGGATGGCCTCTAGTCGTATTTTACAATCCACTTCCCAATTTCTGTATTTTAATTGGTGTATTTAGACCTTTTACATTCAATGTAATTGTTGATTCTTCTAGAGCTTGCGGTTGGCATTTTGTTTTCTGTTTGTACTTTCTCTTTCTTTTTTACTTCTTTTTTACTGTCTCTTTACAGATGACTTGAACTTTTTAAAACTCCATGTTAATTTATAGATTTTTGAGTGTATCTCTTTGCATAGATGTTTTTTAGTGGTAAAACAACAGATATGTACATCTATATGTATGTATGTATATATAAATTACAGTGTGTCATCATATTACCCATTCAAATTAAGTGTAGCAACCTGTCTTAGGCTGGGTTCTCTGGAGAAGCAAGACCAGTCAAGCATGTAAACATACATATATATAGGAGAGAGAGGTAGTCATACCAAGGAAATAGCTCATGGGGTTGTGGAGGCTGGAATGTCCAAAGTCTCCAGGTCAGTGTGGAGACTTCTCTCAATTCATGTAGCCATGGGCTGGCAAACCCAAGATTGGCAGGTCAGACAGTAGGGCTCTTGCTCACAGGCTTTGAAGACTGACATATCCAAAGATCAGTAGGCAAGATGACGGGTAAGCTGCTAGCTCAAGTTTGAAGAAAGAGAAGTCAGAGGAACAGAAGCCAGCTGCAGGTTCCAGAACAAGCAAAAGCTTAAGATCCTTGCCAAAGAGTCCACCTATACCGGATGCAGACCACACCCTCAAGGAAATCCTTTTTCAACTGATTGGCTACTCACAGCAGATCCCAACATGGAGGTGATCACATATCAAATCTCATCATGGAAGTGATCACAACATCATACAACTGCCAAACTACATCATAACTGCCAAGCCACTGAGAATCTTGGTCCAGCTGAGTTGACACACAATCTTAATGATCACACAACCTTACCTCCTTTTTTTTTTTTGGGTGGTGGTTTAATCTTCTGCATCTCTATGCTTGCTTTTCTTAATGATGCAACATGTCTACCATGAGTGAGTCACTCCTACTTTTCATTTTCTTTCTAATCCCTCTTCTCTTCCTTCTTCTTCTTCTCTTCCTTTTTTATGACTTATTCACTGTTTACTGCTCACATCCAAAGGAATAGGATAGTTCTCTTGATGAAGTATGTACATTAGGATATTCATCCATAATGCAATCTAAGATAGTTTGTGACTTTGACCTAAACCTGGAAAAATGCTATACAGGTAATCCAGGAACAAAAGGGAAGTTTTGGGATGAAGGAAAGACTAAGCTGTCTAGGGAGGAAAGATGCCACAGGGCATGGGATAAGACTATTGTTTATTTCTCCCAATTAATTCAGCACTTCCAAGAAACTGAGAATATGTGAAAACAGAGAATATGTAATTGCTTTTCTTTAGGAATTTCTGAATATGTAATGCAAATTCTTTAGGAATTTCTGAATATGTAATACATAATACCTTATGAATATGTAATACATAGTTGGTGGTGGGTCACACAAAATCACCCCGGATGGGTTTGTATTCAATCCACAAGGAAGTTAGAGAAAAATTCTAAGGAAAATACCTGGGAGGTTAGCATTTTGATGACACAAGTGTCCCTCCAAGCTATGTTGACTCTCTTCTCCCTACTTGAAGTAGCTTGGAAACCTCCAAACTTCACCTAAAGACATGAGGAGCACTCTCACACGGAGATTTGGGACCCACAACTCTGGCTCACCTGCATATCAAGTGATTCTTCTCCTTCTTGGTAGAGAGTCAACTTGTTAATACCTATGTTATGAATGGATTCTAATAAAAGATTTTCCTGATGTTAAAAGCTGGCATTTCTGCCAAGGGGAGCTCCTCTTTGAGCTTTCAAACTTTGCTCCCTGGAGCAGTACCATGTCATCTTTGAGGCAGAAAATGTGTGAATGAACCAACATATGGTGTTCCCTCTCCTGCTGCAATCTGCTCTCCTTTATTGGAGATTTAGTTCTTGGCTCATATTTCTCTACCCAGATGCATCATTATTATCAGTGACTTAGACCAGTGAGCCCTCGAAGAAATATGTCACTTCTGAGTATCTCACAATCTCACAGTTTATTAATTCTAAGTAATTATGTTCAGAGCTTTCAGGTGATATTTGATTTCTTTTTTGAATGTTGTTAAATTTTTTTCAATTGCAAAGTTAATAATTTGAAAACAGAAACTGAATGCTTCCTAGCAACTCTTTCACTTTCAGATTTTGATTACTTTTTAGTGTATTGGCCTGATGGATAGGCCTCTGAATCCAGATCAGAAGATAGAAGTTCCCAGTCCATACTTGGTCCCTTGTTTATTGTTGGGCAAGAAGTGGAAGCTTCTTGAATTGACTTCCAGTGGTTGGCTCTAGAGATGTTGCTGGAGGGGAGGGGTGGAGTTTGGGTTGTGTCTTCTGGCATAGATCAATAAACAAACCAAAAACTGAAACCAAACCCTTAGTCATTGAGGTTGAGTTGATTCCATAAAGATTAAACCTGTCGTGGTCCAGTGCATTCCCACTCACAGTGATTCTATAGGGCAGAGTAGAACTGCCCCATAGGGTTTCTAAGGCTGTAAATCTTTATGGAAGCCAACTGCCCCATCTTTCTCCATTGGAATGGCTGGTGGGTTGCACCACAAAGCACCTAACCACTACACCACCAAGGTTCCTCAAAGATCAGCAGTTAACATTAAAGAAAACTAAAAATGGGCAGAATCTCAAGAAGACCTTGAGCAAAACTATGTCCCAATAATTGTCATCATACTAGATTTGGTCAATAGTTTGCATCATGTCAGTGACAGCAAACCACTAGAAGTATTGTATAAAGAGTTGTTATCGACATTATAGTGACCCTGGTTTTCCTGGCTCACAGTCTTGCTTTCGGACTGGTAGATGATGGCCAAGAAAAAGATGTGAGCAATAAAATAGCCCACTGTAAATGATGGAATAAGCTTCTCTGGAGAATTCTAGGTTTCAAATGGCCTGTAATGAAAAGTTAGAAATGTGGTTATTAAGCCTAAAACTGCCTTTGAAGTCTGGACCCTCACAGAGTCTGCGGCACATCAACTGTGCTAACCTAGCTCAGGGATTCAACTTTTCCTGACAATTACTGTCAAATATTCCATGGTGAAAACCCTGGTGGTTTAGTGGTTAAGAGCTTTGGCTGCTAACCAAAAGGTCAACTGTTCGAATCCATCAGGCTCTTCTTGGAAGTTCTGTGTGGCAGTTCTACTTTGTCGTATAAGGTGGCTATGAGTCGGAATCAACTCGAGGACAAAGGGTTTGGCTTTTTGGTTTTATTCTCTAAGTATTCTTTCTGTTATTTGCCTTGCTTTGTAAGCATAATGCACTAATATTTGATAAACTCAAGGCAAAATCTTCATGCAGATCCCCCTTCTACATTCAACATTGCTCCCTACCACCACCAATGGAATTTCTTTCTGTTCTCTTAGAAGTCCCCAAGATCAGAGTTTCTGTACTGCAAACAAAAACAATCTCATGTATGCCCTCCAAAGTGTGAAGTTTGTCTGTCCTGCGATGGCAAGACAGTCTCTGAACTCTCATAGCCAGAGTTGTGCATGAAACGAGCTGGTGTTTTCTGCAGAACAAATGATCTAAGTCCATTTTTCTTATAGAGAGCCTTCTTACTACTTGTGAACTTCAAGGAAGCACAAGAGAGATGGAAAGCTCAGAAATGATCTATCTCCTTGATGGTCCAGAATCCTTTGCATCCCCAGAGACCCAGGTACAAGCCCTCTTCCACCCACTTCTTTTCTTCTTCCTTTTTTTTAACCTGTGCATCAACCTTCTATGTTTCTTCCCAGCATCTGCAGCCCCTCTTTATCAGTGGACATAGCACTCTGCCCCTCCTAGCCATCTTTCCCCTCCCACTTTCTTTGTGTCTACTGCTCCTCTTCCTGGGTGAAGCCTCCCCAGGCTCCTTATTCCCCATTCAAATTTCTATGCCAGTGGTTCTAAACGTATCTGATGGTAAAAATTACCTGGGAACAATTCTAAAGTATATTAATTTATGACCCCATCATATTGCAATGCAATCAGGAACGGGGAAGTGGACCAAGGAATCCATATTTTTATAAAGTTCTCAGGCTATTATTCCCAAGCTTTGGTGCCACTGAAATACACCCTATATAGCATGTATGACCCTTATGTCTTTGTGTTTATTATATTACCTTTTAATATCTTTTTGCCCCTGACTTCACAGTTCTAAATTCTAGTAGTCCAAATTCAGGGTGTCAAAAAACTTATTGCCATGAAGTCAATTGTGACTCATAGATGACTCATAAGAACCCTATAGGACAGAGTAGAACTGCCCCATAGGATTTCCAAGGCTGTAAACCTTACAGAGGGAACCCTGGTGGCACAGTGGCTGCTTGTTGGAATGGAACAGGAGCTCAGCTAGAGAAAGATGTGGAAGTTTGCTTCCATAAAAGCTTACAGCCTTGGAAACTCTGTGGGGCCATTCTAGTCTGTCCTATAGGGTCACTGTGAGTCAGAATCCTCTTGACTCCAACAGGGGGGTTGGTTAATCTTTATGGAAGTAGAGTGACACATCTTTCTCCCCACAGTGGCTGATGGCTTCCAACCACCTAACTCCTGGTTAGCAGCTGAGCACTTATCCACTGTAACAGTAGGGTTATGTTTTTATGGAGGCTGTAGGGGAAAATCCTTTTTTGTTTCTTCCAGGTTGTGGTGAATCCAGGTGGCCCTTGGATTGCACCTGCAGTAGAACTCCCTAGCCGTCTTTCCTCTATCTGTGTCTCTATCTTGACCCCTCTTTTATAAGAATACCAGTCAAATAGGATTTGGGCTCACACTAACCCAAAATGATATTATATCAAGTTAGCTGATAACGTGTTCAAGAAGCTATTTCCAAACAAGGTCACATTCTCACATACTGGGAGTTAGAGCTTCAAGATATCTTTCTGAGGGGGACACAACTGAATCCATTACAAAGCTGTGTGTATATACCATAGATTATTCAAATAGCTTCCAATTAATGGACATGTGGCTTATTTTTAGGCTTTTTCTATTATACAATTTAAAAAGATTAGCTACTATCATATTTCATTTTGTATTTTTACCCATGTTTATTTG
This sequence comes from Elephas maximus indicus, assembly GCF_024166365.1. Taxonomy (NCBI): domain Eukaryota; kingdom Metazoa; phylum Chordata; class Mammalia; order Proboscidea; family Elephantidae; genus Elephas; species Elephas maximus. Next base: position 83,364,820 of record NC_064819.1, on the reverse strand, counting down.
GAATTGATTGCTAACAAAAGGCTTGCTGAATGGGAGGATAAATGCAAATAATATTTTGCTAGCTGCAGCTGTGTATGTTTGGAATCTGTGCATATCACGTAGTAGAAACTCCATGAAGATATGTTGCAGAAAAAGAACTGGAATAATTTAATGGAAACATTTCCATGAAAAGTTACTTAGGGCATATCACTTTTGTTTTGGGAGTGAGAATTCTGCAGCCACAACTGCTTTTGATCAGTACAATCAGAACTTAGAGTACATTAAGTGGGGTAGAGAATTTAGGGGTAGGGAGGATAGAAAGGAGATTCGTTTCCCATGGAGAGGAAAAAAAGCAAGCTCCCACTAGGACTCGAACCCGTTATCTATTATTTACAAGAGTTTTAACCAACCAAGCTATAGGGCTTTTACAAACGTGATGCTTAATGCTGTTTTTTTTTTCTTTTTTCTAATGAGGCGAAATATTCTTGCTGCAAAATCTCCACGATCCAGACCAGTTTGCAGTGAGAATGTGGACAAACAACAAGCAGACGTTTTGCTTATTCACATGTGCTGTAGAACTAATAACGCATTCAGAGTTTCGAGCCGCTTGAGTGTCAGCGCCAATAATGCAATTAGTCCAAGGGTAACCCTCAGCAAGTGTCGAGGCAGCCCAATCGTTCCAAATGGGATGCACTTTTCTAAAAACAAACTTGGCCGTTACGTGGCTCATCTTTTATAACTTAGAATCTTCGTTTGGACACCCTAATGAGGGTCTCTAACAAAGGAATTTCACGGAGTCTCTCCCTGACAAGTGATCGTCACTTGCACTCACAGCAAGCAGTGATATGGAGGGGACGGAACGGACGAGACGAGAAGACTGGAGGATTGAATTCAGCTGCTGAGTCTCCCTCAAAACCATACCTACCCAGTGCCGTCGTAAAACCATAAAAAAAAAAAACGAAAGCAAACCATAGCTCCTTAAAATCCCGGAATGCCAAAAGGAAGCGCTATAATGACTCTAATCAGAAAACCAGAGGTGTAGAGCCTCTTGGGGGAAGGGGCAGGGGAAGAGAGGCCGGCTGGCCACACTGGTTTCCTGGATCCAGGTAAAATTCTCCTGAAGTTAAGAGTCTTTGGGCTCCAGGGAAACCCCGCTGTGCCCTACTCACTCAAGGCTGGTTTCAAGCGCAGTAGGTCATCCGCTCGCAAAGAATGTAACTTCTTCTGGTCTCTAACCCGGCCCTTGCACCCTGCGGTAACCCCCGCCTCTGCCCGCGGTTGCATCCCCGGGAGGCTCAGAAGGCAGGGTTGGATAGCTGTGAATAAGACAGCAGCCCTGCTCCTCGGAGAATGTCCGGCATGGGACTGTAGAAGAGCGGTGGAAGTCGAGGTGAAGCTACAGAGCCCCTGGCCCCTAGGACACGCCGGGACTGAAACGCCTGAGGGGATCAGCAGGGTAGGCGGACAGGAGAGGGGAGATCCATGAACCTCGGCCAGATCGCTTTGGTGGGGTGAGAGCTGGCGGGATGTGTCCTCTCAGGGTTTGGGGACGACACCAAGGAATAGGTCGTTTGCAAACTGACGCCGGCTCTGGGATCTGGGAAATAAGACCGTCCACACATGCAGCAAAAACTGGGAGATCTATTTCCACAACAAGGAAGCTCTCTTACAAACGCATACATTTAGGCACAACACACAGAACCATGACTCGATTTCCAGGTGGGTGATGCGGGAGCTCTTCTGTTCCCTGGTTGCGAACATAAGGAATAACTTCCCGATGCCCACCCCTGACTCCCAGATGCAGCTGAGGAGAAGCTTCACCTCCGCCTGGTCACAATAAACTCACACGATTTGCGTATTCGTATGGAAATAAACATTAACTGTTTTTCCATTTCTACTCCAAATCAAGAAGCCTTTCACCATGCTAATTTGCTCAGTAATCCTCTGCTCCCCTTTCCAGTGCCATTGAAAAGCAAGACAGGAAAAGATGGACTGAAAGAGGAGACAAAGAACGAACGGGCTCCGTCACTTCATTTGGAATTTCCTTAGTTTTCTGAGTAGTGTTTGAAGTGTGGGACAGCCTGAGGTTACCAAGCGGAGAAGTGTCTTACTGTTTTACTTGCCCTTCTTCGCACTCCTCCTCTACTAACCCATCAACGGTCTCCAAAAATTGGATCACATTTTTCAGGCACGGATGGCAACAGACCTCATGTAATTTCAGATTTGTCCGTAGATAATAGTGAAGAGGATTTGTACTTATAAAAGTAGGAGTCGTATATACAATACTTCCGTGCATAAGGAAAATGGCACCCCCAGGCAGCGGGAATAGCTCAGTGGGGAGAGCCTTAGACTGAAGATCTAAAGGTCCCTGGAGTAATCTCCGGTTTTAGCAGTTTCGTTTCCCTTTGCATAATTATGACCATAGCTTTTTTAATATAACAGTTGCATTCCAAGGCTTTAGGAGTGTAGTAGAACTAAGTGTAAATAAAGTTCAGCAAAAACTTCTCCAGAAGGAGGGCGTAGCTTACTGGTAGAACGTGTGCTTTGCATGTGAGAGGTGTAGAGATCCATCCCCAGCACCCTCAGAGTTTTCCTCTATTTCAACACGGTTTAAACTCATTCTTTAAGGAATTGAGCCCTGGGGTCGTCCAGGAGTTGAGAACTCCGCCACCAAGCAAAAAGCCACAGGCAGATTCTCGGAAACACTATGGAGCAGTTCTATCCTGTCTTACACTGTCACTATGCGTCGGAATCCACTCCATGGCAACCGTTTTATACTGTCCCCCCCCCGAAGGAATGCAGATGTAGTTCTCCTAATATTTTCAATACCATTCCTGCACACATACAAAGTAAGAACATAACCCGGTGGATTCCTCCAATGCTCTTCCATTCACTGGCTGTGAGCCTCTACATCCCTTAAGGAGACCGTGACAACGGAAGGAAGATGTTAAGAAAGGGGCGAAATGAAGAGCGTGATCCCAAAGGAATCACTTGCAACATCTTGACGGAAAAGCCTGCACATTAACTGGTGGTCCACCCTGGCTCTCATTTGTAGTGTTATTAAAAAGACAGAAAGGCAGAAAAAGAGATGGGGAAAGGCTTCTGCAGACAGTTTTCTTTAGTGCATTGTGTTTTCTGGGGCAAAGGATGGAGCAAAAGCAGAAAAGCCTATCTTAATGCCCACCGATTTCTCTACGGGAGCTTGGCCCAAAATTCAGCAATGGACCGCCGTAGGTCCCGAGTCTTTTTAGATGAGCGCTTGACTAGGACTCTGGGCAATGTAACGCAGTCAGGGAATTAGAAGCTTTCCTAATACGAAAGGAGAAGAAATAACTAGAATCAACACATCCTCAGCCGATATTCCATAATATCAATTTTCTTTTACTACCTCACTAACTCCATTTTCCTCCTTAATTTAAGTCTTTAAATAAAATATTTACTGGAAATCTGAGTTAACAACAAAAGGAGGTAGACCCATGTGAAGAAGCAGGGAAAAGCTTTTCTGTCAAAATGGAAAATAGATACAGGCAGTATCCGACTTGCCACATATTTGAGTTACAATGAACCGCACTTACCATCCGCATTTTTTGTACATCTTGTCGTTCTTAATATGCGCTACATACAATGTTGTTTATGTTATTATTCTCATGCCAACCATGCAAAATAAAGGATAAACTTATAAATATATTGACAATTAAAGGCAACATTAATGAAAACTAAGAAAAGCAAAAAAAAAAAAAAAGAAATTCAACTCACATAAGAATTGACTTAGGACACTACCGTTACTGGGGCACTACTACAAATAATTTTGCTGATGTGGCACGACTCAAAATCAGAAAAAACAGCTGCAAATATCCATTAATAATCAGAACCTGGAATGTATGAAGTATGAATCTAGCAAAATGGGAACTTGTCAAAAATGAAATTGAAAGAATAAACATTGATATCCTATGCATTAGTGAGCTGAAACGGACTGATATTGGCCATTTTGAATCAGACAATCATATAGTCTCCTATGCTGGGATGACAACTTGAAGAGGAATGGTGTTGCATTCATCATCAAAAAGAACATTTTAAGATCTGTCTGGAAGTACAATGCTGTCAATGATAGGATACTATCCATACGCCTACAAGGAAGACCAGTTAATATGAGTATTATTCAAATTTATGCACCAAACACTAGGGCCAAAGATGAAGAAATAGAAGATTTTTATCAGCTGCTACAGTCTGAAATTGATCGAACATGCAATCAAGATGCACTGATAATTACTGGCAATTGGAATTTGAAACTTGGAAACAAAGAAAAAGGATCAGTAGTTGGAACATATGGCCCTGGTGATAGAAACAATGCCACAAAGCAAACGATAGATTTTGCAAGACCAACAAATTCTTCATTGCAAATACCTTCTTTCACCAACATAAATGGCGACTATACACATGGACTTTGCTGAATGGGACACACAGATATCAAACTGACTACATCTGCGAAAGAGATGATGGAAAAGCTCAATGTCATCAGTCAGAACAAGGCCGGGGGCCAAGAACCATCAATTGCTCATATGCAAGTTCAAGCTGAAACTGAAGAAAATCAGAGCAAGTCCACAAGAGCCAAAATATGACCTTGAGTATATCCCACCCGAATTTAGAGATCATCTGAAGAATAGATTTGACACATTGAACACTGGTGACCAAAGACTGGATGAGTTGTGGAATGAGATCAAGGATATCATACATGAAGAAAGCAAGAGGTCATTGAAAAGACAGGAAAGAAAGAAAGAAAAGAGCAAGATGGATGTCAGAGGAGACTCTGAAACTTGCTCTTGAATGTTGAGCAGCTAAAGCAAAAGCAAGAATTGATGAAATAAAAGAACTGAACAGAAGATTTCAAAGGGCAGCTCGAGAAGACAAACTAAAGTATTATAATGACATGTGCAAAGAGCTGGAGATGGAAAACCAAAAGGGAAGAACATGCTCGGCCTTTCTCAAGCTGAAAGAACTGAAGAAAAAATTGAAGCCTCAAGTTGCAATAGTGAAGGATTCTATGGGGAAAATATTAAATGAAGCAGGAAGCATCAAAAGACGATAGAAGGAATACACAGAGTCATTTTACCACAAAGAATTAGTCGATGTTCAACCATTTCAACGGGTAGCATATAATCAGGAACCAATGGTACTGAAGGAAGATGTCCAAGCTGTTTTGAAGGCATTGGCGAAAAACAAGGCTCCAGGAGTTGATGAAATATCAATTGAGATGTTTCAACAAACAGGTGCAGCACTGGAAGTGCTCACTCATCTATGCCAAGAAATATGGAAGAGAGCTTCCTGGCCAACTGACTGGAAGAGATCCATATTTATGCCTATTCCCAAGAAAGGTGATCCAACTGAATGTGGAAATTATAGAACACTATCCTTAATATCAGGCACAAGCAAAATTTTGCTGAAGATCATTCAAAACCGGCTTCAGCAGTGTACCGACAAGGAACAGCCAGAAACCCAGGCTGGTTTCAGAAGAGGATGTGGAACCAGGGATATCATTGCTGATGTCAGATGGATCCTGGCTGAAAGCAGAGAATACCAGAAGGATGTTTACCTGTGTTTTATCGACTATGCAAAGGCATTTGACTGTGTGGATCGTAACAAATTACGGTTAACATTGAGAAGAATGGGAATTCCAGAACATTTAATTGTGCTCATGAGGAACCTTTACATAGATCAAGGGGCAGTTGTTCGGGCAGAACAAGGGGATATTGATTGGTTTAAAGTCAGGAAAGGTATGCATCAGGGTTTTATCTTTTCACCATACCTATTCAATCTGTATGCAAGCAAATAATATGAGAAGCTGAACTATATGAAGAAGAACGGGGCATCAGGATTGGAGGAAGACTCATTAACAACCTGCATTATGCAGATGACAGGACCTTGCTTGCTGAAAGTGAAGAGGACTTGAAGCACTTATTAATGAAGATCAAAGACCACAGCCTTCAGTTTGGATTGCAGCTCAACATAAAACAAAAATCCTCACAACTGGACCAATGAGCAACATCATGATAAACGGAAAAAAAGATTGAAGTTGTCAAGGATTTCATTTTACTTGGATCCACAGTCAACAGCCACGGAAGCAGCAGTCAAGAAATCAAAAGACACATTACGTTGGGTAATTCTTCTCCAAAGCACCTCTTTAAAGTGTTGAAAAGCAAAGATGTCACCTTGAAGACTAAGGTGCACCTGACTCACGCCATGGTATTTTCAATCGCCTCATATGCATGTGAAAGCTGGACAATGAAGAAGGAAGACCAAAGAAGAATTGATGCCTTTGAATTGTGGTGTTGGTGAAGAATATTGAATATACCATGGACTGCCAGAAGCAAGAATAAATCTGTCTTGGAAGAAGTACAACCAGCATGCTCCTTAGAAGCAAGGATGGAGAGACTGCATCTTACATACTTTAGACATGTTGTCAGGAGGGATCAGTCTTTGGAGAAGGGCACCATGCTTGGCAAAGTACAGGATCATTGGAAAAGAGGAAGACCCTCGACGAGGTGGATTGACACAGTGGCTGCAACAACGGGTTCAAGCATAACAACGATTGTAAGGACGGGGCAGGACATGGCAGTGTTTCGTTTTGTTGTGTATAGGGTCGCTATGAGTCAGAACCGACTGGACGGCACCTAACAGCAACAACAACAACAACAACAAAACAACAACAACAACTACAAATAAAAGGTGACTGGATCACAGGTATGATGAAAGCTTCCTTTGTAAAGAACAGTCTCTGTCTCTGTTCCTTCATGGTCAATCTTATCACATCTGCTTCTTATGACCAGTAAACTTCTAGGAATTTCCATTCCACTGCTGGTAAATTCTAATGCTTTATGGTTTCAAAAATGTCTCTATCTCTGTATGTATTCCTGTTGAATCAAAGTGTCTTTGGGAAGACACAGAATTTGATGTTTGCTCCCAGCACTCCCATCTGGGATGTCATTACTTCTCAATTTTCTTCTCTGATGTAAATATCCATAGCAGGTAGTCAGGAGAGAGATTGTCTGGATTCCAAGTCTGATTAACCTCAGGCTGGTTGTATTCTTGGGGTCAATTCTTTATTTGTTTTAGAACCCATTTTATCAACAGAGGTAATGTGGTCATTTCATGTGTTAGCTCTTTTTCCTGTTATCCACTTGTTCTCTCCAGGCACTTTAAGAATACGGTAGGAAAAATTGAAAGGGTCATGTGGGGACAGTAATACTGGCTTCATAAAATGAGCTAGGAAGCATTCCCTCCCCTTCTATTTTCTGGAAATGATTGTGTATATAAAAAAAAATAGTCTGGGTTAATTTTTAAATATTTGTTGGAATATTCTAATTAATCTTTCTGGACCTGGTGATTTTTGGGGGGGCAGGGAGGGGTAGAGGACTTTTGAAATTAGAAGATTAAATATCCTCGATACAATGCTATTCAAAATACATATTCATTTTGGGTAACTGGTGGCCATTTGAGTTTTGTGAGCAATTGGTCCGTTTCAACTAAGTTGTCAAATTTATGTGTGTAGCATAAATTAGACTATTTCCTTATTATTCATTTGTTGTCTGCAGAGCCTGTATTGATATCCCTTGTTTCATTCCTGATTCTGACACTTTGTGTTTTCCTTCCTTTTTTTTTTTTTTTTTTTTTTTGGTTTGTTTGTTTTTGTCAATCTAGAGGTTTGTTAATTTTATTCCTCTTTTCGAAGAACCTACTTATTTTTTCACTGCTTTTCTCCATTTTGTTTACTTTCAATTTATTTCTGCTCTTATTTTTAGGATTTCTTTACTTCTACTTGATTTGAGTTTACTTTGCTCTTCTCTCTCTTTTTTTTAGGTTCTTCAAGTGAGAGTTAAGGCTAATCTCCTCTGGAACTGAAACACTGTGGCCGCTGGTAGAGTCGGTCGCTCGAATGTGGATATTCTACTTAATGTTGGTGTTAAGTGCCTCCGCGTTTCTTCATCGCTGTAGTTTGGGTTGTCCAAGATCGTCTAATCACGCATCCACCACTGACTGCTTTGTTAAGATCCTAAGAAAGAGCCATTTTAACCCACTGCGATTCAGTCAATTCCGACTCCTAACGTCCCTACGGGACAGAGCAGAACTGCGCTATAGGGTTTCCAAAGAGAGGCTGGTGGACTCAAACTGTTAATCCTGTGGTTAGCAGCTGAGTTCTTAATCACTGTCCGCGAAACCAAAAAACCAAACCCATTGCCGTCGAGTCGCTTCGGACTCATAGTGACTCTACTGGACAGAGTAGAACTGCCACTTAGGGCTTCCAAGGAACACCTGGTAGATTTGAACTGCTGATCATTTGGTTAGCAGCCTTGGCTCTTAAGCCTTAGACCGCCAGGGTTTCCAATAATGAATGGAAGCAAACAGGGGCTCGTCCGGGGTTTGAACCCGGGACCTCTCACACCCAAAGCGAGAATCATACCACTAGACCAACGAGCCAACACCCTAGGTTATCGTAACGGGCCCGAGAAAGAGCTTTAATTTAAGGTTTCCTCCAGTCTGACTGAGCAGGTAGGACTGCTTAGATGATTCAAAGAACTAAAAAATTTTCGTTGGGCCATTTAGTTTTCTCCTTTTTCTCCGTCCTTGTTTTTCTACCCTGATATTCCATGATAAAAAAATGATATGCTACCTAAAACCCAGTATTTATCTACTAGTTGTTCTGGCAAAATCCTTCTTGCTTTGGGGTAAGGACTGGTTCTTTTTCTTTCCCTTCCTTCTTGTCTTTCTTTTGCTGACGCCCTGCCCTGGCATATACTAAGCCCCAGGAAGCAGAAATGGGAGAACGCTAAAAGCAATCAGTTGGACCATCGGCTTCCTTTTCGTGTGAGAAGAGCAAACATAATAAAAGAGATGAGAGGACGAGGGTTGCTATAAAGTGAAGAGAAGGTGCCAGGGATTGAAGCAGAAAACCCATGAGTGCGAAGCACGCTCTCTACGACTGAGCTACACCACCTGATGGCTGACTAGCTTGGTGATGACTCTTGTTTTCATAAAAGCAAACTGATATTTTTTCTGTGGGGCTTCTCCCTCACCCCCCCCCCAAAAAAAGCAAAAACAAAAACTCTAAGAGTTGCCTAGAAAGAGGCCATTGGGTTAAAAGCCACCCTTTCTGAAACCATTCATGTGGATACTGTCCAGCGCTGTCACAATGAGAAGGTTAACTGGATTGTAGTCTGAATAACCGTTTCTGGTTCTAGGATCTTCCCACTCTGGTAGTCGACTCCAAGGTACACTAGCCAACAACAGATACTTTAAATGAAAGTTACTTGCCTTCACCAGGAAAGTCCCCGGAGGATCACACCTCTCCAACATATATCACACGGAAAATAACTCCAAATTGAGGTCTTCTAAGACCACCAGCAGCCACCAGCTTTAGTGGAACTGGTTAATTGAACTTCTCTTCTAGTTGGATCAGTGCCCTGCCAACATTCCTTTTCCAACTGACTCTCATTGCTTCTGTCAAGTCACACCTTCTGAGCTTGTCCCCTTAGCTCTGGGTTCAGAACTCCGTCTCCATCCCTCACTTTACAATCATTCCCACAAAACATTTCAGAGGTGGGAGAAACTTCAAAACTCCATCAGTTTTAAATGAACTAACTTTTTTTCCAGACTGGAGGAATCTACAGGTAAAAGCGAAGTCCGGATGGCAGAGCAGCGACGGTACAAAGCTGTCGGACTCTTTTCCCCTGAGAACCCACTGACATAATGGTAAAGCTTGCTGAGGATATAGATGTTTGAAAGAATACAGTCAAAGAGCCCTGGAAATCATCAAAATGTGCCACCGGTGAACTGGAAAATAAGAGGAAGTCCTGGATAATACAAAACAGAAAGGGTTGAGTTGCTGAGGAAAGAGCTGAAGTTAGATCTGTTCTCTCACTGGGATGCTTTCAGCTTAGTTGTGTATGGCCGATGATCTCTACTTTGAGTCCAAAGCCTCTTTATCCAAGATCGTTCATATGATATTGAGGAAAGTGTTCCAGGCAGGTCTTTATTTAAAGACTTAAAATACTGCAATACTGGTAATAAAGATCAAACAACTCCCCAGAAGCCTGGACTGTGCTCCAAGACGTCTAGACATTTTATTATTAAATATCCCCCTGTAAATTAACCTCATTATTCAATCCAGAATGCTCCTTCTTGTTTTCCCAAGGACCTTGCCCACTTTGAAATAAAAAATGGTACATGTCTAGCCTAAAAGTTTCTTTTCTGCAAAACCAGTATCTCTAGGATTTTGTGTATTTCATGTGATTTCTTCTGAACAACTGTACCAACTGTACGTCCTTTCTTTTATCACAAAATTTTAAACAGTATATAAGCAAAAAAAAAAAAAAAGGCTTTGTGATAATAGCAGCAGTTTCTCTAGAAATGACAGCCCATTTGCAAACATCTCTCACTCCCTCAATAAATAGTTGAGCTCTTTAGTCTTATTGTTTTAACACTGGGGAAGTCAAAAAAGGTTGGAGGCTCGTGGCTCAGTTCCGACTCTCCTTGGCTTAGAGCTTTAGAAAATTTACTTGAGAAAGTGAGTATTGGAAGGTATCTGTTGTTGGGTGACTTGGTGCAGGAAGAAGACATATTTGGAAGTAAACCAAGGCATGTCCAACCCTGGGAAAGGATCTGGTACTTTTAGAGCTTTAGTCGAGCACTCTCCCAACTGAGCTGTGTATGTCACACCTTTACTTTCACCTACACTAATGAGTTTCTCAGCTTTCTGTTTGGAAAGGCTTCCTTGAGAGATGCCCTTCCCTATTTCCTAGCTCAGAGGATTTTGGGCACGCTGTGCTACTGCCTACAGTTATGGAGCCTAAGTATTACTACTAGCTGAGGCAGAGGTGGGGAGTTAGACCTGGAATGGGTGGAGAGAATCCATGGGTAGATCCTCAGCCTTCTGTCTTTTAATTGACACAGGTCCAACTGAGAACACAAAAGGATGTGTTTTTTTTTTTTTTATGGTCTCCCTAGAAGTGTTGCATATTTTATTTAAAATTAAAAAGAAAAATACCAGAAGCCCTGGTGGCACAATGGTTACCAGCTAGGCTGCTAACCTAACGTTCTGTGGTTCAACCTACCTACCTGCTCTGCAGGAGCTGGACCTGGAGATCCGCTCCTGTAAATATTGCAGCCTACAAAACCCTATGGGATGGCTCTACTATGCAAATTGTGGGCTGAGACATTGTAATATAGTACATGATGGTGGACTTAGAAAGTGCTTCGCTACTAATAGAAGGATCAGTAGTTTGAACCCACCACCCGCTCACAGGGAGAGAGACAGTGCGGTCAGTTTCTGTAAAGATGACAGCCGCGGAGGCTCTATAGGGGCAATTGTATCGTGTCTTATAGGCAAAACCCTATGAGGCAGTTCTACCCTGCCCTACAGAGCCGCTAAGAGTTGGGGTCGACTTAAAAGAAATGCCTTTTGGTTACACTTGTGATTCTTTTCTGCTTTGATGTTATGTATGGGGGGGTGGGGGAGAAGGGATGGTTTTAATTGCAAGAAATGTTTAAAGTCCTGTAGAAAAAGAATCTCTATACGGTATGAGTGTACAAATCTGGGTGCAGTGTATGCAAGAAGAAAAAAAAAAAGAAGAAGTTTGTGATAAAAAAATTTGGGTTTGAATCTTGAGTCCACTCCATTATTAACCTGCTGGAATAAGGAAATTTGTTGAACATCGTTGAACTTATAAACAATTTTAAGAATATCTTGAATTTTCTTGCTGATAACAACCCTACAGCCTTACACCCCTGTTTGAAATTTCCAAATCTCAAATTATTTCTGTTTGAGGAAAGAACAAAAATAAACATTTCTATATGGAAAATTCTGCTGAACATTTAAGAGGGAACCTAGAATTCTGAACAATGAGAGCAAACGGAAATGAAGTCATCAAGACTCATGTATGAACAGTCTCAATTTCCCACTCTAACATCAACCTGTTTCTTGACATTCTTTATCAGGGATAACAGGTCATGTGTGTGTGTTTGCCATTTTGATTTTTTTCTTCTTCTTCTTTCCAATATTTTGGTTTGACAGTATCTCTTTTCCCTGGAAACTCCTGGACACTGTCAGGAGAAAATAACCTACAGTCCTCCAAACTCAGAGCTGCATCAAGTTGCAAAAGGAAATTTGGTACAAAAGGAGAACAACATTAGAATAGGGATACTGAGTGTACAGAAACTGGGTGCCAGACAGTTTATCCTTTAGGTCATACAGCTCATCTCAGCTCAGATGTTTGCATTTTATTTCTTTAAGAAATACTTGATTAGACAAAGAGTATCATATTTTATGGCCTAAATAAACAAGGATTCCTTTAGATTCTATTGAGGTGGGGGACATAGAGCAATTACCAAAATGTAATTAGCTTCCATACAGTATCTTAAAAATGAGGCCAATGACTATTATGTCAAAACAGATGCTGTAAAGATTGAAGGAGATGATTCATGCGACCACATTTCCATGTCCATGGGTGATATGAAACACGAATTTTGGCAGGTCCTACTCCATCCTGTCAGCCTAGTGGTTCTCCCAGGACAATACCTACTCAGGTACCATCTTCTCTAGCCAGTGTTGTCCAGTAGAAATAGAATGCAAGCCATAAATGAAGGACACTTATGCAATTTGCGATTTTCCAGGAGCCACATTAAACAAGTAAAAATAAGCATGTGGATTTAATTTTAACAATATAGTTTGTTAACCTGATGTATCCAGAACATTATCAAGCAATCGATTTAAAAGTTATGACTTTTGGTTTCTAGTCTGGCATGTAAAGAACTTGGAAAGAATCTCTCCTATGGTCAAAACAAGAAAAAAGTTGCAAAATTAACAGCTCTTGGTAGAAACATCAGAGAATTGAGATCACAGGGCAAACCAACAACTTGAAAACTGGAAACAAACAGGCTGATAACAGAGACTCACTGCTCAGCAGGAGCAGAAACGGTCACTGCATCTGGAACCAGCATTGATTAGAATGATTTGTTCTGGAGACTGAGAGTGCAGTGCCTTAAGAGGAAAAAAAACTTCTGAAGGCCCTTCACACTTTTGTGAGTTTTACCATGAGGAGCAGAGCCACATTCTCATGGTAACTTTCAGAGAATAGGCCGCCAGTTCTTGCGAAGAAAGGGAGGACTGAAAGGAATCAGTTTTTAGCAGTGTTCAGGTGGCGTAGTGGTTAAGTGCTGTCACTGCCAGTCGAAGGGTCGGCAGTTCAAATCCACCCCGCGCCTCTTGGAAACTCTAGAGGACAGTTTTACTCTGTTCTGTAGGGTCCCTATGAGTCGGAATCGATAGCGCGGTGCTGCGTTTGGTTTTTGGTTTGCTGTTCTTAACAATGGGCTGCCCTCAAGGGAAACTACTTTATCAGAGCCTAACCATCAAGGATTTTATCACATGTTTTTTTTTAACTTGCTTAGGGAAACCTTGGTGGCATGGCGGCCAAGAACTAGGGCCGCTAACCAAAGAGTCGGCAGTTCGAATGCGCCAGGCCCTGCTTGGAAACTCTATCGGTCAGTTCTACTCTGCCCTATAGGGCCAGTATGAGTCAGAATCGAATCGACGCCACTGGGTTTGGCGAAAGAAGGGATACATCCAACCACAGCCCACTCTAGCCTTTCACGTGGAGGAAGGGAAATATCACCTAAGCCCCCTCTAGCCTTGGAGGTGGGGGAGAGTTTTGTAAATGAAAAGGTTAAACAATACTTTTAAAGTATATCTAAAAATCACTACCCAAAGCAGCAGAAACAGCTCAGTTGAGAGAGCCTTAGCCTAAAGATGTAAAGGTCCCTGGCAAGTGCGAGTTTCAGCAGTTTTGTTTTCGTTTACGCAACTATCATCCTTTTATTAATATAAGAATTGTATCCCAAGGCTTTAGGATTGTAATAGAACTACGTGTAGATAACGTTTAAGGAGACGCTCTCTTAATGGAAGATGTAGCTTAGTGGTAGAGCACACGGTGTGCGTGTATGAGGCCTTGGGTTCGATCCCTGGCATCTCCAGATTCTTTCTCTGCTGCAACGCGATTTGAACCCACTCTTCAAGGTATGGAGCCCTGGGATAGTACAGGAGTTAAGAACTCGGCTACTAAGCAGAAGGCCACCAGCAGGTTCTAGGAACCAGTATGGGGGCAGTTCTGTCGTGTCCTATAGTCTTACTATCAGTCGGAATCCCCTCGACCGCAACCTTTTTTTTTTTTTTTTTAAGGCATACAGATTTAGTTCTCCTAATATTTTCCGTACCATTCCTGCACACATAGGAAGTAAAAACATAATCCGGCGGACTGCCTTGAATGCTTGTCCATTCATAGGCTGTGAGTCTCTACATCCCCTAAGGTGACTGTGACAACGGAAGGAAGACGTTCAGAAAGAGGAGAAACGAAGAACCGGATTCCAACGGAATCGCTTGAATTACCCGAATCAAAAGCGTGCATATGAACAGGTGGTTCCTTGGCTCCCATTCCTACTATTATTCAAGAGACAGAAAGACAGAAAAAGAGGTGCAGGAAGTTCCTTCGCGCGCAGTTTTCTTTACTGCCTTGTGTTTTCTGCGCAAAAGGGCCGGTCGAAAGCAGAGAATCTCATCATATGCCCACCGAAGTCTCTACTGGAGCTCGGTCAAAACTGAGAGATAGACGACTGCGGATCCCGAGTCTTTTTAGAGAAGTTTGAGTGGCTTGGACGCTGGAAAAGGGAACGAAGACTATAAAGAAATTAGAAGAAAAAAGAAATTAGAAGCCTTCCTAAAAAGAAAGTGGAAGAAATAGGCAGAATCAACACATTTCTAATTGATATTCTACAATATTAGTTTTTCTTTATTTCCACACTCACTGCATTTTCCTCCTGATTTTAAGCCTTTAAGTGAAAACATTTACTGGAAACCTCAGATATCATCAGAAGGAAGTAGACCCATGTGAAGAAGCAGGGAAAGTTTTTTCTGTCAAAAAGGAAAATAGATCCAGGTAGTTTATGACTTAGGTCTTATCTGAGTTGCAACGAACCACACTTACCACCCACCCTTTTTTGTACATCTTATCTTTAGTGATATGACGTATACCCAATGTTGCTTATGTTATCATTCTCAAACCAACCCCGCAAAATAAATAAAGATCAAATTCATAAAAATATTGACAATAAAAGGCAACAGTAATGTAAACTGAAAGAAAAGAGAGAGAAAACTATTCAAACTACTCAAGAATTGACTTGGGACATCAATGTCTTTGGGAGACTACTATAAAAAAAAGGGTGAATAGATCACAGGTGATGGTGTAGTGGTTAAGACCTGTGACAAAAAGACCGACAGTTCGAATCCTGCAGGTTACCTTTGTTACTTCAAAGTCAATCTGATCACATTTGTTTTATACGACCAGGAAGACTCTAGGGATTTCTGGTCCACTGATTCCACCGTTTGAAGATTTCTTATGCTTAATGGTTTCAAAACTGTCTCTAACACTGTAAGTATTTCCTTGAATCAAAGGTCTTTGCGAAGACAGAATTAGATGTTTGTTCCCAGCCCTTCAGTGTGACCCTCTATCAAGCTGGGATGCCCTTACTTCTTGATTTTCTTCTGCAACACAAACATTCATAGAAACTTTTTTTTTTTTTTACTCAGGGGAGAGACTGTCTGGCTTCTAACTTTAACTGGCCACATGCTGGCTCCGTTCCTAAGGTCAAAAACTTATGTTTTAGGATGCATTTTATGGACAGAGGCAATGAGGTCATGTCATGTGCTTGCCTTTTTTTTTTTTCCCCCCTGTTATCGACTTCTTCTTTCTAGGCCCTTTAAGCAAACAGTAGCATGTTTGCCACAGTGGACACTGCACAGGGGAGCAAGGAGTGAGGAAAAATTAGGGTGCTGTGAGCAGAATTCTAAATTCAAAGCCAACCCTAGATCCACTGAATCTGTGGTTCAAGCCCTGGAAGTGATACAGAGGCCAAAACTTCAGAAGCACTGCTGTGTACATTTGAGAAGGAAATGCTAAGGGCCAGGTGTGTGCTGAGGAGGAACAGTGGCTCCTGGGGTTTCCTGTCCTTTCTCAAGCTATGGCTGTATTTGCCTTACATGGAGAGTTTCTCATGTTTTCAAGACCTCCAATAGTTTAGGTGACTTTGGAGGTCACACAAAACAGCCCTTGTTTTTTTCTGGATGAATTCACAATAGAAGTAAAGTGATGCTCTCTAGTCAAAATACCGGAAGTTCAGTCAAGCTATTTGGGGGTCTGTTATGGATTAAATCCTGTCCCACCAAATATGTGTTGTAAATCCTAACCTCTATGCCTGTGCTTACAATCATATGTGGAAATCGGTAGTCTTTGTTATGTTCATGAGGCAGGATTAGTGTTGGGTATGTCTGGAGTCAATCATTTACAAGATATAAATGGAGCAATTAAGCCAGCACAGATGGGTTAAGATAGATGCCATGCCACAAGGAAATCTCCAAGGAACCAGGGAACAAAAGCTGAAGAGAAAAGAAACCTTCCCCAGAGCTGACACAGAGAGGAAGCCATCCTCTAGAGCTAGTGTCCTGAATTCAAACTTATAAAAAAAAAAAAAAAAACTTATAGCCTCTGTTAATTAATAGTGTTCACTTGTGGTATTTCTGTTATAGCAACACTAGATAAGTAAGACAGAGTAGTGGTCCTCAATTTGAAATTCAAGCTAAAAAGACTGCAAGTTCCAAAACAGAGACTGTAATCTTTATCTCTGTCCTCACAGAAAGATTTGGAAGTCTGGACCCTGCTGCCTCTCCAGATGCCACCTTTTGATTAGGCCAGTCTTCTGGTCTAGGACCAAGTTGTTAAACCTATTACATAAAGGAATTGTGGTGTAATATATTCTTGGCATTAGGCGGGCTTGTGATCTGAAAGAGACTGCTTTGTGGCTAACAGACCATTCCTCTTCCTCCCTGGGGGAAATTGTGTCACTGCCCACTTTTCTTCTTTGTGCTCCCATGTGCATTCTTCTTTCCTAAGCCACTGCTTTATTTCTGTTGGACTCTTGTAAGAGACTTTTGTTGAATGGCAACTTTGGCTTTCCCAGTTATTCACTCTTCCAAAAACCAGATGTAAACAGTATAGAAGTTCACTGTAAAAGTATGGGTGACCTTTGTTCTAGGGTAGAAACACCAGAAAGTTTAGTAAAGCAAAAAGAAAGTTTTATTTGGCATATATTCAAAGACACAAACATAAGAAGTGGACAAGCATGCAGCCAGAGCCATGTCTGTCCAGTCTAAAGAATATTATAGAATAAACAAAAGCAGACAAACAGACAAGCATGCTGCCACAGCTGTGCCTGTTCCAGTCCAAGGATGACTAGTATATATTAACATTACAAATTGGGCAAAAGCAAAAATTCTCCCACACTTTGAAGTAATTGAACCAAACCTACTCCAACAAATTCTTCATGACAATCACTTTTACATGCTGCCTGGACAGCTTTTAAATCATTGAAAAGACTTCCAGCCTTTTTTGCACTGAACGAAGACTAAATCAGAACCATATGCACCTGTTTTGACTTACCTACAAATTCGACTTAAAGACACTTTCAGGAAGAGATCTGTTTATAACCTAGGCATGACCTCTTGTCATATTTTTCAAAGCACTTGCCAATTTGAGTTTTAATAAGTATATTGAGACCATTTATATTCAATGTTATTGTAGATTAGTCCAGAGCTTACATCTGGCATTTTATTTTTGTTTTCTGTTTCTACTTTCTCTCTTTTTTGTTTCTTTTTTGCTGTCTTTCTTTGGATTACTTGAACTTCTTAAAAATTCAAGTGAGTACATAGAGCTTTCAAGTGTATCTCTTTGCATAGATTTTTTAGTGGTAAAACAGCATGCGTATAGATACACACACATATGTAAGTATGCATGTATATATAAATCACAGTGTGTCATCATATTGTCTGTTCAGATTAAGTGTAGCAACCTGTCTTAGGCTGGGTTCTCTAGAGAAGTAAGACCTGTGAAGTGTATATATAGAGAGAGAAAGAAAGAGAGAGAGCTATATCAAGGAGATGGCTCACGTGGCTGTAGAGGATGGAATGTCCTAAGTCTCTGGGTAAGGCTGGAGGTTTCCGTTGATTCAAGTAGCCATGGGCTGGCAAACCCAATATTGGCAGTTCACACAGCAGGGCTCTTGCTCGCAGGCTGTGAAGTCTGACGAATCCCAAGTTCAGTAGGCAAGACAGCAGGTAAGCTGCTAACTCAAGTCTGAAGAACCAGAAGCCAGCTGCAGGTTCCAGAGCAAGCAAAAGTTTCAGATCCTTGCGGAAGGGTGGACCTATACTGGATGCAGGCCACACCCCCAAGGACATTCTCTTTCACCTGATTGGCTACTCACAGCAGATCCCATCATGGAGGTGATCTGGTATCAAATCTCATCATGGAAGTGATCACAGCATGATACAACTGCCAAACTACATCAAAACTGCCAAACCACTGAGAATCATGGCCCATCCAAGTTGACACACAACCTTAATGATCACACAAACTTATTTCCCTTTTTTGGGGGGGGGGGTTAATCTTCTGCAACTCTATGCTTGCTTTTCTTAATGATGGAACTTGTCTATCATGAGTGAGTCACTCCTTCTTTTCATTTTCTTTCTAGTCCCACTCCTCTTTCTTCTCCTCTTCCTTTTTTATGCCTTATTCACTGTTTGTTGCTCATATGCAAAGGAAAAGGATAATTATCTTGATGAAGTTTGTACATTAGGACATCCATCCATAATATGACCTAAACCTGGAAAAAAAACTTTACAGGTGATCCGGGGGCAAAAAGGAAGTTTTGGGCTGAAGAAAAGACTAAGCTTTCTGGAAAGGAAAGATGGCATGGGACATAGGATAAGGCTATTGTTTCTTTCTTCCAAATAATTTGGCCCTTCCAAGAAACCAAGACTATGTGAAAACTGGGAGAGAATATAATTGCTTTACATGAGGAATCTGTGGATTTCTCATCTCTTCTACCTTATGAATATATGAGGCATAGTTGGCGGTGGGTCACAGAAAATCATTTTGGATTGGTTTGTGTGTCAATCCACAAGGAAGTTAGAGAAAAAGTCTAAGCAAAATACCTGGGAAGTTAGCATTTCGATGACACAAGCATCCCTCCAAGCTATTTTGGCTCTCTTCTCCCTACTTGAAGAAGCTTGGAAGTCTCCAAAGTGCACTTCAGACATCGGGACCCACAACCCTGGCCCACCTGCATATCAAGTGATTCTTCTACTTGTTGGTAGAGGATCAACTTGTTAAAACTGATGTTATGAATGGATGATAATAAAATATTTTCCTGATGTTAAAAGTTGGTGTTTCTCAGAGACCTACATCATCCTGAGACCAGAAGAACTAGTTGGTGCCCGGCCACAATCGATGACTGCCCTGACAGGGAGCTCAGCAGAGGACCCCTGAGGGAGCAGGAGAGCAGTGGGATGCAGACCCCAAATTCTCATAAGAAGACCAAACTTAATGGTCTGACTGAGACTGGAGGAATCCCGGCGGTCATGCTCTCCAGACCTTCTGTTGACACAGGACAGGAACCATCCCTGAAGACAACTCATCAGACATGAAAGGGACTGGTCAGCGGGTGGGAGAGAGACGCTGATGAAGAGTGAGCTAATTATATCAGGTGGACACTTGAGATTGTGTTGGCAACTCTTGTCTGGAGGGGGGATGGGAGGATAGAGAGAGAGGGAAGCCGGCAAAATTGTCAAGAAAGGAGAGACTGAAAGGGCTGACTCAAGACGGGGAGAGTAAGTGGGAGTAGGGAGTGAGATGTATGTAAACTTATATGTGACAGACTGATTGGATTTGTAAACGTTCACTTGAAGCTTAATAAAAGTTATTATGAAAAAAAAAAAAAAAAAAAGTTGGTGTTTCTGACAAGGGAAGCTCCTGTTTGAGCTTGCAAACTTTTCTCCCTGGAACAGCACCATTTTATCTTTGAGACAGAAAAGGTCTGAACATACCAACCTATGGCGTTCCCTCTCAGGCTGTCATCTGCTCTCCTTTATTGCAGAGTGTAATTCCTGGCTTGTATTTCTCCACCCTTGCCTGTCATTATTCTCAGTGACTTAGACCAGTGACCCCTTGAAGAAATATGTGACTTCTGATCATCTCACAATTGCACAGTTTATTAATTCTAAACAATTATTTTCAGAGCTTTCAGGTGATATTTGATTTCTTTTTTGAAGGTTGTTAAATTTCCTTCCAATTGCAAATTTGAAAACAGAAACTGAATGCGCCCTAGGAACTCTTTCACTTTCAGGTTCGGGATACTTCTTTAGTGTATTGGTCACATGGCCTGATGTATAGACTTCTGATTCCAGATCAGAAGATCGAAGTTTCCAGTCCATATTTGGTCCTTTGTTTATTGTTAGGCAAGAAGTGGAAGCTTCTTGAATTGACTTCCAGTGGTTGGTTGTACAGTTGTCGCTGGAGGGGTGGGGTGGAGTTTGGGGTGCGCCTCTTCTCACAGGTCAATAAACAAACCAAAAACTCAAACGAAAACCTTTGCCATTGAGGTTGAGCCGATTCCATAAAGATTAAACCTGTTGCGGTCCAGTGCATTCCCACTCATAGTGACCCTATAGGACAGAGTAGAACTGCCCCATAGGGTTTCTAAGGCTGAAAATTGTTATGGAAGCCAATTGCCCCATCTTTTTCCAACAGAATGGCTGGTGGGTTCCACCACTAAGCCCTTAAACACTGCATCACC
Organism: Elephas maximus indicus; assembly: GCF_024166365.1. Lineage (NCBI taxonomy): Eukaryota > Metazoa > Chordata > Mammalia > Proboscidea > Elephantidae > Elephas > Elephas maximus. The sequence continues at coordinate 83,344,111 of NC_064819.1, read as the reverse complement.
ATGGCTTCTCAAAGATCAGTAGTTAACATTAAAGAGTTTTCAAAACCAAAAATGGGCCAAGTCTCAAAAAGACAGTGAGCAAACCTATGTACCCGCTAATTGTTATCATACTAGATTTGGTCAATAACTTGCATTATGTCACTTGCAGTAAACCACTAAAACTACTCTTTAAAGAGTTGTTATGACCATTAGAGTGACCCTGGTTTTCCTGACTCACACAGTCTTGCTCTAGGGCTGGTAAGATGGTGGCCAAGAAAAAGATGTGAGGACTAGAAGAGCCCACTGTAAGAAATGGAATAATTTTCTCTGGAGGATGCTAGGTTTCAAAGGGCTTCTAAGGAAAAGTTAGAAATACGTGTGTGCATGGCAGTGATGCGGTTATTAAGCCTGAGCCTGCCCTTAAAATCTGGACCCTCACACAAAGTCTGTTGTGCATCCACTGAGCTATCCTAGCTCAGGGATTCAACTTTTCCTGACAGTTACTGTCAACCACTCCCCAGTGAAAACCCTGTTGGCTTAGTGTTTAAGAGCTAAGGCTGCTAACAAAAAGGTCAGCAGTTTGAATTCATTGGCTGCTTTTTGGCAGCTCTATGTTGCAGTTCTACTTTGTCCTATATGGTGGCTATGAGTCGGAATCGACTAGCGGGGCAACATGTTTGGTTTTCTGGTTTTATCCTTTAACCATTCTTTCTGTTATTTGCCTTGCTTTGTAAGCAAAATGCACTAATATTTGAGAAACTCGAGGCCAAATCTTCAGGTAGATCCCCCTTTTACATTCAACATTGCTGCCTTCCACCACCAATGGAATTTCTGTCAGTTCTCTCAGAAGTCCCTAGGATCGGGGCTTTTGCACTGCAAGCAAAACAACCTCTTCTGTGCCCTTCAAAGTGTGCAGTTTGTCTAACCTGTGTCTGCAAGACCAGTTCTGAACTCTCACAGCCAGCGTTTCGGATGAAAGGAGCTGGAGTTTTCTGCAGAATAAGTGATCTCAGCACACATTCCTTAGAGAGAGCCTTCTTACTACTTGTGAAATTAAAGGAAGCACAAGAGTGAGGGAGAGCTCAGGAATGTTCTATCTCCTTGATGGTCCAGAATCCTTTGCATCCACGGAGATCCAGGTCCAAGCCCCCTTCCACCCACTTCTCTTCTTTTTTCTTTCTTTTTTTAATTTTTTTATAACTTTTATTAAGCTTCAAGTGAACGTTTACAAATCCAATCAGTCTGCCATATATAAGTTTACCTACATCTCACTCCCTACTCCCACTTGCTCTCCCCCTCTTGAGTCAGCCCTTTCAGTCTCTCCTTTCTTGACAATTTTGCCAGCTTCCCTCTCTCTCTATCCTCCCATCCCCCCTCCAAAAAAGAGTTGCCAACACAATCTCAAGTGTCCACCTGATATAATTAGCTCACTCTTCATCAGCATCTCTCTCCCACCCGCTGACCAGTCCCTTTCATGTCTGATGAGTTGTCTTCGGGGATGGTTCCTGTCCGGTGCAAACAGAAGGTCTGGGGAGCATGGCCGCCGGGATTCCTCTAGTCTCAGTCAGACCATTAAGTTTGGTCTTTTTATGAGAATTTGGGGCCTGTATCCCACTGATCTCCTGCTCCCTCAGGGGTCCTCTGCTGTGCTCCCTGTCAGGGCAGTCATCGATTGTGGCCGGGCACCAACTAGTTCTTCTGGTCTCAGGATGATGTAGGTCTCTGGTTCATGTGGCCCTTTCTGTCTCTTGGGTTCTTAGTTGTCGTGTGGCCTTGGTGTTCTTCATTTTCCTTTGTTCCAGGTGGGTTGAGACCAATTGATGCATCTTAGATGGCCGCTTGTTAGCATTTAAGACCCCAGACGCCACATTTCAAAGTGGGATGCAGAATGATTTCATAATAGAATTATTTTGCCAATTGACTTAGAAGTCCCCGCAAACCATGTTCCCCAGACCCCCGCCCCTGCTCCGCTGACCTTTGAAGCATTCATTTTATCCCGGAAACTTCTTTGCTTTTGGTGCAGTCCAATTGAGCTGATCTTCCATGTATTGAGTGTTGTCTTTCCCTTCACCTAAAGCAGTTCTGATCTACTGATTAATCAATAAAAAACCCTCTCCCACCCTCCCTCCCTCCCCCCCTGTAACCACAAAAGTATGTGTTCTTCTCAGGTTTACTATTTCTCAAGATTTTATAATAGTGGTCTTATACAATATTTGTCCTTTTGCCTCTGACTAATTTAGCTCAGTATAATGCCTTCCAGGTTCCTCCATGTTATGAAATGTTTCACAGATTCGTCACTGTTCTTTATCGATGTGTAGTATTCCATTGTGTGAATATACCACAATTTATTTACCCATTCATCCGCTGATGGACACTTTCGTTGCTTCCAACTTTTTGCTATTGTAAACAGAGCTGCAATAAACATGGGTGTGCATATATCTGTTTGTATGAAGGCTCTTGTATCTCTAGGGTATATTCCCAGGAGTGGGATTTCTGGGTTGTATGGTAGTTCTATTTCTAACTGTTTAAGATAACGCCAGATAGATTTCCAAAGTGGTTGTACCATTTGACATTCCCACCAGCAGTGTATGAGAGTTCCAATCTCTCCGCAGCCTCTCCAACATTTATTATTTTGTGTTTTTTGGATTAATGCCATCCTTGCTGGTGTGAGATGAAATCTCATCGTAGTTTTAATTTGCATTTCTCTAATGGCTAATGATCGAGAGCATTTTCTCATGTATCTGTTGGCTGCCTGAATATCTTCTTTAGTGAAAAGTGTGTTCATATCCTTTGCCCACTTCTTGATTGGGTTGTTTGTCTTTTTGTGGTTGAGTTTTGACAGAAGCATGTAGATTTTAGAGATCAGGCGCTGGTCTGAGATGTCATAGCTGAAAATTCTTTCCCAATATGCAGGTGGTCTTTTTACTCTTTTGGAGAAGTCTTTAGATGAGCATAGGTGTTTGATTTTTAGGAGCTCCCAGTTATCGGGTTTCTCTTCATCATTTTTGGTAATGTTTTGTATTCTGTTTATACCTTGTATTAGGGCTCCTAGGGTTGTCCCAATTTTTTCTTCCATGATCTTTATCGTTTTAGTCTTTATGTTTAGGTCTTTGATCCACTTGGAGTTAGTTTTTGTGCATGGTGTGAGGTATGGGTCCTGTTCCATTTTTTTGCAAAGGGATATCCAGTTATGCCAGCACCATTTGTTAAAAAGGCTGTCTTTTCCCCAGTTAATTGACACTGGTCCTTTGTCAAATATCAGCTGCTCATACGTGGATGGATCTATGTCTGGGTTCTCAATTCTGTTCCATTGGTCTATGTGTCTGTTGTTGTACCAATACCAGGCTGTTTTGACTACTGTGGCTGTATAATAGGTTCTGAAGTCAGGTAAGGTGAGGCCTCCCACTTTCTTCTTCTTTTTCAGTAGTGCTTTGCTTATCCGGGGCTTCTTTCCCTTCCATATGAAATTGGTGATTTGTTTCTCTATCCCCTTAAAATATGACATTGGAATTTGGATCGGAAGTGCGTTAAATGTATAGATGGCTTTTGGTAGAATAGACATTTTTACTATGTTAAGTCTTCCTATCCATGAGCAGGGTATGCTTTTCCACTTAAGTATGTCCTTTTGAATTTCTTGTAGTAGAGCTTTGTAGTTTTCTTTGTATAGGTCTTTTACATCCTTGGTAAGATTTATTCCTAAGTATCTTATCTTCTTGGGGGCTACTGTGAATGGTATTGATTTGGTTATTTCCTCTTCGGTGTTCTTTTTGTTCATGTAGAGGAATCCAAGTGATTTTTGTATGTTTATTTTATAACCTGAGACTCTGCCAAACTCTTCTATTAGTTTCAGTAGTTTTCCGGAGGATTCCTTAGGGTTTTCTGTGTATATAATCATGTCATCTGCAAATAGTGATAACTTTACTTCTTCCTTGCCAATCCGGATACCTTTTATTTCTTTGTCTAGCCTAATTGCCCTGGCTAGGACTTCTAGCACAATGTTGAATAAGAGCGGTGATAAAGGGCATCCTTGTCTGGTTCCCGTTCTCAAGGGAAATGCTTTCAGGTTCTCTCCATTTAGAGTGATATTGGCTGTTGGCTTTGCATAGATGCCCTTTATTATGTTGAGGAATTTTCCTTCAATTCCTATTTTGGTGAGAGTTTTTATCATAAATGGGTGTTGGACTTTGTCAAATGCCTTTTCTGCATCAATTGATAAGATCATGTGGTTTTTGTCTTTTGTTTTATTTATGTGATGGATTACATTAATGGTTTTTCTGATATTAAACCAGCCTTGCATACCTGGTATAAATCCCACTTGATCAGGGTGAATTATTTTTTTGATGTGTTGTTGGATTCTATTGGCTAGAATTTTGTTGAGGATTTTTGCATCAATGTTCACGAGGGATATAGGTCTATAATTTTCTTTTTTTGTAATGTCTTTACCTGGTTTTGGTATTAGGGAGATGGTGGCTTCATAGAATGAGTTGGGTAGTATTCCGTCATTTTCTATGCTTTGGAATACCTTTAGTAGTAGTGGTGTTAACTCTTCTCTGAAAGTTTGGTAGAACTCTGCAGTGAAGCCGTCCGGGCCAGGGCTTTTTTTTGTTGGGAGTTTTTTGATTACCGTTTCAATCTCTTTTTTTGTTATGGGTCTATTTAGTTGCTCTACTTCTGAATGTGTTAGTTTAGGTAGGTAGTGTTTTTCCAAGAATTCATCCATTTCTTCTAGGTTTTCAAATTTGTTAGTGTACAATTTTTCTTAGTAATCTGAAATGATTCTTTTAATTTCATTTGGTTCTGTTGTGATGTGGTCCTTCTCGTTTCTTATTCAGGTTATTTGTTTCCTTTCCTGTATTTCTTTAGTCAGTCTAGCCAATGGTTTATCAATTTTGTTAATTTTTTCAAAGAACCAGCTTTTGGCTTTGTTAATTCTTTCAATTGTTTTTCTGTTCTCTAATTCATTTAGTTCAGCTCTAATTTTTATTATTTGTTTTCTTCTGCTGCCTGATGGGTTCTTTTGTTGCTCACTTTCTATTTGTTCAAGTTGTCGGGACAGTTCTCTGATTTTGGCTCTTTCTTCTTTTTGTATGTGTGCATTTATCGATATAAATTGGCCTCTGAGCACTGCTTTTGCTGTGTCCCAGAGGTTTTGGTAGGAAGTATTTTCATTCTCGTTGCATTCTATGAATTTCCTTATTCCCTCCTTGATGTCTTCTATAACCCAGTCTTTTTTCAGGAGGGTATTGTTCATTTTCCAAGTATTTGATTTCCTTTCCCTAGTTTTTCTGTTATTGATTTCTAGTTTCATTGCCTTGTGGTCTGAAAAGATGCTTTGTAATATTTCGATGTTTTGGATTCTGAAAAGGTTTGTTTTATGACCTAATGTGTGGTCAATTCTAGAGAATGTTCCATGTGCGCTAGAAAAAAAAGTATATTTTGCAGCAGTTGGGTGGAGAGTTCTGTATAAGTCAATGAGGTCAAGTTGGTTGATTGTTGTAAGTAGGTCTTCCGTGTCTCTATTGAGCTTCTTACTGGATGTCCTGTCCTTCTCCGAAAGTGGTGTGTTGAAGTCTCCTACTATAATTGTGGAGGTGTGTATCTCACTTTTCAGTTCTGTTAAAATTTGATTTATGTATCTTGCAGCCCTGTCATTGGGTGCATAAATATTTAATATGGTTATGTCTTCCTGATCAATTGTCCATTTTGTCATTATATAGTGTCCTCCTTTATCCTTTGTGGTGGATTTAAGTCTAAAGTCTATTTTGTCAGAAATTAATATTGCTACTCCTCTTCTTTTTTGCTTATTGTTTGCTTGATATATTTTTTTCCATCCTTTGAGTTTTAGTTTGTTTGTGTCTCTAAGTCTAAGGTGTGTCTCTTGTAGGCAGCATATAGAGGGATCGTATTTCTTTATACAGTCCGTGACTCTCTGTCTCTTTATTGGTGCATTTAGTCCATTTACATTCAGCGTAATTATAGATAAATAAGTTTTTAGTGCTGTCCTTTTGATGCCTTTTCATGTGTGTTGTTGACAATTTCATTTTTCCACATACTTTTTTGTGCTGAGACGTTTTTCTTAGTAAATTGTGAGATCCTCATTTTCATAGTGTTTGACTTTATGTTAGTTGAGTCATTACGTTTTTCTTGGCTTTTATCTTGAGTTATGGAGTTGTTATACCTTTTTGTGGTTACCTTATTATTTACCCCTATTTTCCTAAGTAAAAACCTAACTTGTATCGTTCTTTATCGCCTTGTATCACTCTCCATCTGGAGTTCAATGCCTCCTGTATTTAGTCCCTCTTTTTGATTATTGTGATCTTTTACCTATTGACTTCCATGATTCCCTGTTATGTGTATGATTTTATTTATTTATTTAAATTAATCTTAATTTGTTTTTGTGATTTCCCTATTTGAGTTGATATCAGGATGTTCTGTTTTGTGACCTTGTATTGTGCTGGTACCTGATATTATTGGTTTTCTGACCAAACAATCTCCTTTAGCATTTCTTGTAGCTTTGGTTTGGTTTTTGCAAATTCTCTAAACTTGTGTTTATCTGTAAATATCTTAATTTCGCCTTCATATTTGAGAGAGAGTTTTGCTGGATATATGATCCTTGGCTGGCAGTTTTTCTCCTTCAGTGTTCTGTATATGTCGTCCCATTCCCTTCTTGCCTGCATGGTTTCTGCTGAGTAGTCTGAACTTATTCTTATTGATTCTCCCTTGAAGGAAACCTTTCTTTTCTCCCTGGCTGCTTTTAAAATTTTCTGTTTATCTTTGGTTTTGGCAAGTTTGATGATAATATGTCTTGGTGTTTTTCTTTTTGGATCAATCTTAAATGGGGTTCGATGAGCATCTTGGATAGATATCCTTTCGTCTTTCATGATGTCAGGGAAGTTTTCTGTCAGGAGTTCTTCAACTATTTTCTCTGTGTTTTCTGTCCCCTCTCCCTGTTCTGGGACTCCAATCACTCACAAGTTATCCTTCTTGATAGAGTCCCACATGATTCTTAGGCTTTCTTCATTTTTTTAAATTCTTTTCTCTGATTTTTTTTCAGCTATGTTGGTGTTGATTCCCTGGTCCTCCAGATGTCCCAGTCTGCATTCTAATTGCTCGAGTCTGCTCCTCTGACTTCCTATTGCGTTGTCTAATTCTGTAATTTTATTGTTAATCTTTTGGATTTCTGCATGCTGTCTCTCTATGGATTCTTGCAACTTATTAATTTTTCCACTATGTTCTTGAATAATCTTTTTGAGTTCTTCAACAGTTTTATCAGTGTGTTCCTTGGCTTTTTCTGCAGTTTGCCTTATTTCGTTTGTGATGTCTTGAAGCATTCTGTAAATTAGTTTTTTATATTCTGTATCTCATAATTCCAGGATTGTATCTTTCTTTGGGAAAGATTTTGATTCTTTTGTTTGGGGGGTTGGAGAAGCTGTCATGGTCTGCTTCTTTATGTGTTTTGATATGGACTGCTGTCTCTGAGCCATCACTGGGAAACTAGTTTTTCCAGAAATTCCGCTGACTAGTATGCTGGCTCCAGGCTCTGAAAACAATCGCTGCCTCCCGTATTTGTTCGTTCTCTGTCTCTACGTCTGTGTTTGTTTTTCAGAGTTCGTAGATTGTTATGTATGTGATCGATTCACTTGTTTTTCTGAGTCTTTGTTGCAAGAGGGATCCGTGGTAGCATCCACCTAGTCCGCCATCTTGGCCCCGCCTCTCGTGCTTACCTTTCTTAATGATGCAATTTGTCTACCAATGTGAGCCACTCCTTCTCTCTTTCTTTCACCTCTTCCTCTTCCTTTTCTTTCTTCTCTTCCTTCTTCTTGTCTTTATTCACTGTTTGCTGCCACACCCAAAGGAAGAGGAGAATCATCCTGATGAATTAATGTACATTAGGACATACCATCTCAAGTATGATCCAAGATAGTTCATGAGTCTTAATCTAAAATTTGAGAAAATACTGTACAGGGAATCTGGGAACAAATGGGGAAGTTTTGGTGTGAAGGAGACTAACTTCTATGAGGAAGAAAGACAGAGTATGTCTTCTGGGAAAAGAGTGTTGTTTATTTCTCAAGAAAACTCCGTGCTTCCAAGAAACCAAGGCTGTGTGAAAACTGAGAGAATTTGCAATTGCTGTACTTTAGGAATTTGTGGATTTCTTCTCTCCTACCCTATGAATATATAAGGCATAGTTGGGGTTGGGTCACACAAAATTGCTTGGAGTGTTTTGTGAATCAATAGAAAAAGAGCTAACTTTTAAGCAAAATACCTAAGAGTTAGCATTTCAATAAGAGAAGTGCCCTTCCAAGGTATTTTGGTTCTCCTCTCCTCACATGAAGTAGTTTGGAAGTCACCAAATTGCACATCAGACCACTGGAAAACTCACCAAGGGAGGTTTGGGACCCACTACCTTGTTCCACCTCCGTATCAGATGATAGAGGATCAAGTTGTTAAAATCTATGCTATGAATGAATTCTGATAAAATATTTTGCTGGTGTTAAAAATAGGCACTTCTGACAAGAGGAGCTCTTGTTTGAGATTCCAGACCTTTCTCCTTGGAGGAATGCCATCTTATCTTTGAGACAGGAAAGGCCTGAACATACCAAACTCTGGAACTCCCTCTCCTCATGCTGTCATTTGCACATCTGTATTGAAGAGTTTATTGAAGAGTTTTTTTATATTGAAGAGTTTACTTCTTAACTTGTATTTCTCCATCCAAAAGCATCATTATCATCTGTGACTTAGAGAAGAGCACCATCGAAGAAATACGTCACTTTTGATCACAGCACAGTTTATTAATTCTATGTAATTGTTTTCAGTGGTTTTAGCTGTTAGTTGATGCCTTTTTGAATGGTGTTAAATTTTCTTCCAATTTCAAAGTTAAACATTTGAAAATGGAAACCGAAGACTATGGAAATTTGAAGGCTTCCTAAAACAAAAGTACAAGAAATGGGCAGAATCAACACATTCCCAATTGATAATCCATAATATCAGTTTTCTTGTATTTCCTCCTTATTTTAAGTCTTTAATACAACATCAACTGGAAACCTCTGTTAACATCAAAAGGAGGTAGATCGATGTGAATAAGCAGGGAAAGGTTTTTCTCTCAAAATGGAAGACAGATCCAAGTATTTACGACTTAGGCCGTATTTAAGTTACAGTGAACTGCACTTACCGTCACCCTTTTTTCTACATCTGATCGTTAGTAACATGTCCTACACATAATGTTGCTTATGTTATTGTTGTCATCCTAACTCCGCAAAATAAATAAAGATAGAATTCTTTAAAATATTAGCAATAAATTGCAACAGTAATATAAACTAAAACAAAAAAAAGAGAGATATTTGAATTAAGAATTGACTTGGGACACCATCATTAGTGGGGGACTGCTACAAATAAAAGGTGGCTGGGTCATGGGTCGTGGTGTAGAGTTTAAGAGCTATATCTGCGAACCAAAATAATAGCGATTAGAGTCCACCAGCGCTCCTTGGAAACACTACAGGGCAGTTCTACTCTGTCCTACAGGATCCTTATGGGTAGGAATCGAATCCATGGCAGTGAATTTTTGTGTTTGTTTTTTTTTGGATCACAGTTATGCTGTATGCTTCCTTTATAAAGAAGATAGGCAGCCTCTCTTCCTTCACAGTCAATCTGATCACATCTGCTTTGTATGACCAAGAAACTTTTCGGAATTTCTGGTCCACTGGTTGTACCTTTTGAAGATTTCGAATGCTTAATGGTTTCAAAACTACCTCTAAGACTGTATTTCCTTGAATCAAAGGTCTTTGGAAGACAGAAAGAGATGTTTGTTCCCAGCCCTCCAGTCTGTCCCTTTATCAGGCTGGGATGCCTTTATTTCTCGATTTTCTCCTCCAACACAAAAAATACACAGGAGTTACTCAGGAGAGAGACTGTCTGGCTTGTAATTTTAACTGGCCACATGTTGGTTGTGTTTCTGAGGTCAAATATTTATCCTTTAGGATGTATTTTATGGACAGAGGCAATGTGGTCATTCCATGTATTTGCTCTTTTTTTCTTTTTCTGTTATCCACGTGTTCTCTCTAGACCCTTTAAGCAAACACGAATATGTTTTCCACAGTCAATATTGCACAGGGTAGCAAGGAATGGGGAGAAATTAGGGTGCTGTGAACAGAATTACAAATTCAAGGCCCAACTCTAGATCCACTGAATCCGTGGTTCAAGCCCTCCAAGTAATACAGATGCCAAAACTTCAGAAGCACTGCTGTGTACATTTGAGAAGGAAATGCTAAGGGCCAGGTGTGTGCTGAGGAGAAAGACTGGCTCCTGGGGTTTGCTGTCCATTCCCAAGTGGTTGCTCTATTTCCCTTACATGAAGATTTTCTCATCTTTTCAAGACCCCCAATAGATTAGTTGACTTTGGAGTTTACAGAAAACATCCCTTGTTTTTTCTGGATGAATTCACAATGGAAGCAAAGTGATGTTCTCTAGTCAAAAAACCTGAAGTCCAGTCAAGCTATTTGGGTGTCTGTTATACATTGAGTTGTGTCCCACCAAACAAGTGTGGTAAATCCTAACCTCTATGCCTGTGGTTACAATCACATTTTGAAATAGGTAGACTTTGTTATGTTCACGAGGCAGGATTAGTGTTGGGTATATCTGGAGTCAACTATTTAGAAGATATAAACGGAGCAAATAAGCAAGCAGAGATGGCATAAGATAGATGCCATGGCACATGGAGATCTCCAAGGAACCAGGGAACAAAAGCTGAAGAGAAAAGGAACTTCCCCCAGAGCTGACACAGAGAGGAAGCCATCCTCTAGAGCTAGTGTCCTATAAAACTTATAAAAAAAAAATAAAAATCCTTATAGCCTCTGTTAATTAATGGTGTTCACTTGTGGTATTTCTCTTATAGCAGCACTAGATAAGTAAGACAGAGTAGTGGTCCTCAATTCAAAATCCAAGCTAAAAAGACTGCAAATTCCAAAACAGAGACTTGGCAGTCTGGACCCTGCTGCCTCTCCAGGTGCCACATTGTGATTAGGCCAATCTTCTGGTCTACGATCAAGTTGCTAAACCTATAACATAAGAGAATTGCAACTATTCTTGCATTAGGCAGGCTTGTGATCTGAAAGAGGCTGCTTTGTGGCTAACAGGCCATTCCTCTTCCTCCTTGGAGGAAATTGTGCCGCTACACACTTTCTTCTTTATGCCCCCATATGCATTCTTGTTTCCTAAGCCACTGCTTTCTTTCTCTTGGACTCTTGTAAGGAACTTCAGTTGTATGGCAACCTTGGCTTTCCGGATTCTTCACTCTTCCAAGAACCGGATATAAGCAGTATAGAAGTCCACTGCAAAAGTATGGGTGAGCTTTGTCCTAGCACAGAAACACCACAAAATTTAGTAAAGCAAAAATAAAGTTTTATTTGGCATGTATGCAAAGACACAGAAGTAGGAAATGGACAAATATGCTGCTAGAGCCATGTCTATCCAAGTCAAAGGAATATTATAGAAGAATCAGAAATAAAAAAACAGACATGCATGCTGCCACAGCCATATCTGTTTGAGTCCAGGGAATGTTCCACAATGAACAGTATATAGTAACATTGCAAAATGAGCAAAACCAAAAATTCACCCGCACTTTGAAATGATTCAACCAACCCTACTCCAACAAATTCTTCAGGACAATCACTTTTACATGCTGCATGCGCAGCTTTTAAATCGCTGAAAAGACTCCCAGCCTTTTTTGACCTAAAGGAAGGCTAAATTAGAACCATATGCACCTGTTTTGACGTATTTACAAATTCGACTTAAAGACACTGTCAGGAAGAGATCTGTTTCATAACCGGGGGATGGCCTATAGTCATATGTTACAATCCACTTGCCAATTTCTGTACTTTAATTGGTTTATTTAGAGCATTTACATTCAATGCAATTGTTGATTATTCCAGAGCTTAGGTTTGGCATTTTATTTTTTATTTTCTGTTTGTATGTTCTCTCTCTTTATTTCTTTTTTTGCTGTTTTTTTATGGATTACTTGAACTTTTTACAAATTCATGTTAATTTATTGGGTTTTTGAGTGTATCTCTTTGCATAGATTTTTTTTCGTGGTAAAAGAGTATATATATATGTATGTATGTAAGTATGTGTGTATACATAAATCACAGTGTGTCATCATATTACCAGTTCAAATTAAGTGTAGCAACCTGCTTAGGCTGGCTTCTCTAGAGAAGCAAGACCAGTCAAGCATATAAAAATATATATGGAGAGAGGTAGTTACATCAAGGAAATGGCTCCTGTGGTTGTAGAGGCTGGAATGTCCAAAGGCTATGGGTTAGGGTAGAGACTTCTTCTGATTCACATAGCCATGGGCTGGCACAGCCAAGATTGGTAGGCCAGACAGCAGGGCTCTTGCTCACAGGCTTTGAAGACTGACAAATCCCAAGATCAGTAGGCAAGATGGCAGGTAAGCTGCTAGCTCAAGTCCGAAGAACCAGAAGTCAGAGGAACAGAAGCCAGCTGCAGGATCCAGAGCAAGCTAAAGCTTAAGATCCTTGCCAAAGAGTCCACCTATACTGGATGCAGGCCACATCCCCAAGGAAATCCTTTTCATCTGATTGTCTACTCATGGCAGATCCCATCATGGAGGCGATCACATATCAAATCTCATCATGGAAGTGATCACATCACCATATAACTGCCAAACTACTTGGAAGCTGCCAAACCACTGAGAATCATGGACCAGCTAAGTTGACACCCAACCTTAATGATCACACAACCTTACTTCCCTTTTTGGGGGGAGGGAGTTTAATCTTCCGCATCTCTATGATTGCTCTTCTCAATGTTGCAACTTGCCTACAATGAATGAGTGACGACTCATTCTTTTCATTTTCTTTCTAATCTCCCTCCTCTTCCTTCTCCTTCTCTTCCTTTTTTGGAATAGGATAATTATCTTGATGACGTTTGCACATTAGCATATCCATCCATAGTATGATCTAAGAATGTTTGTGACTTTGACCTAAACCTGGAAAAATACTGTACAGGTAATCCAGGAACAAAAGGGAAGTTTTGGGATGAAGGAAGAACTAGCTGTCTAGGGAGGAAAGATGGCATGGGAGATGGGATAAAACTATTGTTTATTTCTCACAAATAATTTGTCACTTCCACGAAGCCAAGAGTATGTGAAAACAGAGAGGATATGTAATTGCTTTACTTTAGGAATTTGTGGATTTCTCATCTCTCCTCCCTTACAAATATGTAATGCAGAGTTGGTGGTGGGTCCCACAAAATCACCTTGGATTGATTTGTCTGTCCATCCACAAGGAAGTTAGAGAAAATTCTAAAGAAAATACCTAGGAGGTTAGCATTTCAATGACACAACTGTCCCTCCAAACTTTTTTGGCTCTCTTCTCCCTGCTTGAAGTAGCTTGGAAATCTCCAAACTACAACTCAGACATCAGGACCACTCTCACAGGGAGGTTTGGGACCCACAACCGTGACCCACCTGCATATCAGGTGATTCTTCTACTTGTTGGTACAGGATCAAGTTGTAGAAACCTACATAATGAATGGATTCTAATAAAATATTTTCCTGAGGTTAAAAGCTGGCATTTCTGACAAGGAGAGCTCCTGTTTGAGCTTGCAAACTCCATGGGCCAGCACCATCTTATCTTTGAGACAGAAAAGATCTGATCATACCAGCCTATGGCACTCCCTCTCATGCTGTCATCAGTTCTCCTTTATTGCAGAGTTTAGTTATTGGCTCTTATTTTTCGACCCAAGTGCATCATTATTGTCACTGAATTAGACCAGTGAGCCCTCAAAGAAATATGTCACTTCTGTTTATCTCACAATCTGTTTATTAATTCTAAGTAATTCTGTTCAGAGCTTTTAGGTGATATTTGATTTCCTTTTTGAATGGTGTTAAATGTTCTTCCAATTACAGAGTAAAAATTTGAAGACAGAAACTGAATGCTCCATAGCAACTTTTTCACTTTGAGGTTTGGGCTACTTCTTTAGTGTATTGGTCACGTCGCTTGATGGATAGGCCTCTGATTCTGGATCAGAAGATAGAAGTTTCCAGTCCATACTTGTTCCCTTGTTTATTGTTGGGCAAGAAGTGGAAGCTTCTTGAATTGACATCCAGTGGTTGGCTCTAGAGTTCTTGCTGGAGGGGAGGGATGGAGATTGGGTTGTGTCTCCTATCAGAGATCAATAAACAAACCAAAAACTCAAACCAAACCCGTTGCCGTTGAGGTTTAGTCAATACCATAAAGATTAAACCTGTTGGGGTCCACTGCATTCCCACTCATAGTGATGCTGCAGGGCAGAGTACAACTGCCCCTTAAGGTTTCTAAGGTTCTAAATCTTTATGGAAGCCAACTATCCATCTTTTTCCCTCAGGATGGCTCTCGGGTTCCACCACAAACCGCTTTACCATTGTACCACCAAGGCTCCACAAAGATGAACAGTTAACATTAAAGAGTTTCAAAAACCAAAAATGGGCCAAGTCTCAAGAAGACAATGAGCAAACTTATGTACCCACTAATTGCCATTATACTAGATTTGGTCAATAATTTGCATTATGTCACTGGCAACAAACCACTAAATGTACTGTATAAAGAGTTGGTATCGACATTATAGTGACCCTGGTTTTCCTGGCTCACAGACTTGCTTTAGGAATGGGAGATGGTGGCCAAGAAAAAGATGTGACAAATAAAATAGCCCACTGTAAATGATGGAATAAGCTTCTCTGGAGAATGCTCAGTTTCAAAGGTCTTCTAAGGAAAAGTTAGAAATACGTGTGTGCGTGATGGTGATGTGGTTATTAAGCCTGAACCTGCTCTTGAAATCTGGACCCTCATTTAGAGTCTGTTGTACATCCATTGAGTTATCCTAGCTCAGGGATTCAACTTTTCCTGACAATTACTGTGAAATACTTCCTGGTGAAAACCCTGGTGACTTAGTCGTTAAGAGCTTTGGCTGCTAACCAAAAGGTCAACAGTTTGAATCACCAGGCGCTTCTTGAAAGCTCTGTGTGGCAGTTCTACTTTGTCCTATATGGTGGCTATGAGTTGGAATCGACTCAAGGGCAACAGGTTTGTTTTTTTTGGTTTTATTCTCTAGCCATTCTTTGTGTTATTTACTTTATAAGCAAAACCACTAATATTTGATAAAGTCAAGGCAAAATCTTCAGGCATGTCCCCCTTCTACATTCAGCATTGCTCCCTACCACCAGCAATGAAATTTCTTTCGGTTCTCTCAGAAGTCACCAAGATCGGGGCTTCTGTAGTACAAAGAAAAACACCTCATGTGTGCCCTTCAAAGTGTGCTGTTTATCCTGGGACCACAAGACCAGTTCTGAACTCTCATATCCAGAGTTTCAGATGAAAGGACCTGGAGTTTTCTGCAGAATAAATGATCTCAGCCCACTTTCCTTAGAGAGAGCCTTCTTACTACTTGTGAACTTAAAGGAAGCACAAGACAGACGGAGAGCTCAGAAATATTCTACCTCCTCGATGATCCGGAATCCTTTCATCCACACAGTTACGAGGTCCAAGCCCTCTTCCACACACTTCTCTTCTTTTTTCTTATCTGTGCAGCAGCCATCTATGTTCCTTCCCAGCATCTGCAGCCTCCATTTCTTTATCAGTGGACACATCACACTGCCCCTTCTACCCATTTTTCCCCTCCCACTTTCTTTGTGTTTACTGCCCCTCTTATGGGGTGATGTTTCCCCAGGTTCCTTATTCCCCATTCAAATTTCTAGGCCAGTGGTTCCCAAACCTATCTGATGGTATGAATTACCTGGTGATAATTCTAAACTATATGCTCCACCTTATTTCAATCCAATCAGGAACTGGTAAGTGGACCTAGGGATCCATATTTTTATAACATTCTCAGGCTTTTATTCCCAAGATTTGGTGCCACTGAAATCCAACTATAGCACATATGACCCTTATGTCTTTGTGTTAGAGGCTCATTCGGGTTTATTATATTACCTTTTAATATCTTTCTGCCCCTGAAGACCAGTAGTCCAAATTCAGGGTGTCAAAAACTCATTGCCATCGAGTGGATTCTGACTCATAGTTTACTCATAATGACCATATAGGGCTTTCAAGGCTGTAATCTTTACAGGGAGAACGCTGTTGGTGTTTAAGAGGTTGGGTGCTTGTTGGAACCCACCAGCAGCTCAGCTAGAGAAAGTTGCAGCAGTTTGCTTCCTTAAATACTTCCAGCCTTGGAAACCCTGTGGGGCAGTTCTACACTTATCTTATAGGTTCACTGTGAGTCAGAATCCACTTGATCCAATGGGGGGGTTAATATTTATGGCAGCAGAGTGCCACATCTTTCTCCCCACAGTGGCTGGTGGGTTCCAACCACCAATCTTCTGGTTAGCTGCTGAGCGCTTAACCACTGTGACAGCAGGGCTATATTTTCATAGAGGCTTCAGGGGAAGATCCTTTTTTATTTCTTCCAGGTTCTTGTAAACACAGTTGTCCCTTGGTTTATATCCGTAGCATAACTCTGTGGCAGTCTTTCCTCTGTCTGTGTCTCTGTCTTTTCCCCTCTTTTGTAAGGATACCACTCAGATGGGATTAGGGCCCACACTAATCCAATATGATGTCACGTCAAGTTAGCTGATCACATCTTCGAAGGACCTATTTCCAAACAAGATCACATTCTCAGATACTGGGAGTTAGGGCTTCAACTTATCTTTTTTGGGGGGACACAACTGAATCCATAACACAGCTGTATATACCAGAGATTATTGAAACAGTTCCCGATGAACGAACCTCTGGTTTATTTTTTGACTTCTTCTATTATAAAATTTAAAAAGATTAGGCATGATCCTATTTCATCTTGTATTTTTACCCATGTGTATTTTGAATTGATTGCTAACAAAAGGCTTGCTGGTTGGGAGGATAAATGCAAATAATATTTTTCTAGCTACAGCTGTGTAAGTTTTGAATCTGTGCATATCACATAATAGAAGCTCAGTGAACGTATGTTGGAGAAAAAGAACTGGCATAATTTAATGCAAACTCATGAAAAGTTACTTAGGGCTTATCACGTTTGTTTTGGGAGTGAGAATCCTGGAGTCACAAGTGGTTTTGATCAATAGAATCAGAACTTATAGTATAGTAAGTGACGTAGAGAATTTAGGGGTGGGGTGATAGAGAGGAGATTGGTTTTCCATGGAGAGGAAAAAATCAAGGTCCTACTAGGACTGGAACCCAGGATGTGTTATTTACAAGAGAAGACTTTGAACCAATAAGCCATAGTGCTTGTACAAAGGCATGGCTTAGTACTGTTTTTCTGCTGTCTGATTAGACAAAATACTTTTGCTACAAAATCTACACGATCCAGACCAGTTTACTGTGAGAATACGGACAAAGACAAGAAGACATTTTGCTT